>NC_083701.1:24941250-25270000 GCF_033118175.1 Dama dama | reverse complement strand
GACCATCTTTTCCCTACCAAAGCAGCAATTTCATATTTTGTTCAAACACACTTTAAAAACTGTGCAGAGGTGTTTATTTGCAGTGCCTGGCTTCTTTTATCCAAAACAGTGATTCCTTTTTTCCCCTTTTCCATACCCTGGCAACCATAGTTGTCCCCATTTCCTGTGTATTTTCATTGCTTTTCTTGTCTGGGTTGAGGACTCTTCCTATTCTTGGAGCTTTTCCTTTTCTCGACCAAAACATAAACAAAGTCTAGAAGGTCTTCCATCAAAGATGTCACCCCCGTTCTCCAGCTTTCCCAGGGATCCAGCTTCTGTGTAACTGAAGGAGGAAGAATTCTAGCTTCTTTAAACTCAGAAAATTATCTCCAGTTGTTCATCTTTTTTCCCCCTTGCCCCTATCTTCAGCTCCATTTCAGCAGGAGCTTTCTTGGAAGTAAAGACCGTGGGAAGTGAGATGATCCTCAGAGACCTAGGGATCCACTTGTAACTGCTTCCTGGGGAAGGATTCAAAGAGTAGAAATTGCATATCAGAGAATGATGATCTTTCCTTTTTCTGTCCCCCTTAATTGAAGGAGGAGCCAAACCAAGAGCAGAGGCCATCTATTTAGTTCCTCTGCCAATCTGGCTTTTTGCTGAAGAAGGTCGGTTTACATACCCAACATTTACTGATTTCTGTACAACAGGAAAAAATGAAAAGAATGACCATAAACACATGTAGTTTGTATTTTAAATTTTACATAAAAATATGTACATGTAAAAATAGGCCAACCCTGAATGCTCAAATCCATGTTGGTGGCCTGTGTGTGATTTAGCAAGAAGAATCTGACCATAAGCAAAAGTCAATTTAGCATAGGTTTCTTAAAAAAGAAAATTTTACTAAAGCTCAGGGGCCATTCATGCTTTAAATAGTGTATTAAACCCCATGTATTTTATTCAATTATTGAATGTAAAAAAATTCTATGTAATGATGCTTTGAGTTTTCCCTGTGCTCAACTAGCTCTCTAAATACAAGCACATCATTTAACCTCTTTACTCCTCATTTTTTTCATCTACAGAGTGGGGGTATAGTCTCTGAAGTCTTCTCTCAAGCAGGCATTCTGTAATTTCATTTTCGCATAAGTATAAAACTTTATAACATTATCCGAAGGAAAAAAATACCTAAGGTTATTCACTGCAATGTGATTCATAAAGGAGAAAAACTAGAAATACACTAAATGTTTGGTATAAGTTACTGGAAACTGGGGTAAGTTACAGAAGATGCACACAATGACATAATATGCAGTTGTTAATAATAATGTAGATGCTATTTGTAGGCATGAAAAATATTCACAATCCATTTTAAGTGATTCTCTGATGGTATAATAATGCAGCTGATATTTATTGATATCCCTGGTGGCTCAGAGGTTAAAGCGTCTGCCTACAATGTGGGAGACCTGGGTTCGATCCCTGGGTCAGGAAGATCCCCTGGAGAAGGAAATGGCAACCC
This sequence comes from Dama dama, assembly GCF_033118175.1. Classification (NCBI taxonomy): domain Eukaryota; kingdom Metazoa; phylum Chordata; class Mammalia; order Artiodactyla; family Cervidae; genus Dama; species Dama dama. The sequence continues at coordinate 25,268,511 of NC_083701.1, read as the reverse complement.
ACTCTAGTATTCTTGCCTGGAGAATCCCATGGACGGAGGAGCCTGGTGGGCTACAGTCCACGTGGTCGCAAAGAGTCGGACACGACTGAGCGACTTCACTTTCACTTTCACTTATGAGCTAGTATATTACTCAGATTATTTATCAGTCAGTTCAGTTCAGTTCAGTTGCTCAGTCATGTCCAACTCTTTGTGACCCCATGGACTGCAGCACGCCAGGCTTCCCTGTCCATCACCAGCTCCCAGAGTTTACTTAAACCTATGTCCGTTGAGTCAGTGATGCCACCCAACCATCTCATCCTCTGTCATCCCCTTCTCCTCCCACCTTCAATCTTTCCCAGTATCAGGGTCTTTTCAAATGAGTCAATTCTTTGCATCAGGTGGTCAAAGTATTGGAGTTACAGCTTCAGCATCAGTCCTCCCAATGAATATTCAGGACTGATTTCCTTTAGGATGAACCGGTTGGATCTCCTTGCAGTCCAAGGGACTCTCAAGAGTCTTCTCCAACATCACAGTTCAAAAACATCAATTCTTTGGCGTTCAGCTTTGTTTATAGTCCAACTCTCACATCCATGCATAACTACTGGAAAAACCAAAGCTTATATTATCTCATTTATCTCAATTAACCCTGAGGCACCCTGAATGAATTGAATACTATTACCATCCCTGCTTTACAGATTTGGAAACTAAGGTTTAGGAGCATTAAGTACCTACATCTGCTAAGAGAGAAGATGAGCACTGCGTATAGCATTTCTAGCTCCAAAATCAGAGTATTATGATCTGACTTTGGTTATTAAAAATAAAACAAAATTCCAGAACGAAGTAGCAAACATGGACTGAAAAGAATCTTGAAAGAATGTGACTTTTTCATGTATGTTTTCTTTTCTTTTTTTCTTCTCTCTTTTAACATGGATTATTTATAAAATAAACCAAAAAAAAAAAAAAATTGTAGAACTGAATCTCAATGTGAGACTTGAAGACCTCTGGAAAACTATAAAGAAGGATAGGCGGTTTTTGTACATGAAACTTATACTAAGCAATGAAACTTTAAGTGTTTTAATTATCCCCTTTAAACACTGAATGTAGAATGATGATCTGTTAGCAGAACATCCTTAGGCCTCTACTAGGGTTTCAGAAGTAGCTCCCCCACATCAGTCTGCTCTCCCTAATCAGCACCCCTTTGTGGTTGGGAATATAGGGGGAGGGATGGCACATTGTTTCACAGAAGCTTTATTTTTCAGTCAAGGAGAAGGTCCTTACGGCAACAGCACACAACACCTGATTTTAAAATGTCCCCTAAAAATACAGCTCAGAGACTCATGTAGGCTCCCACACAATACTGAGAGGAAATAAATCTCTTCCCACTCCAGCATCCTTAATGAATTATGGCAAGAGAAACGCCTGTGTATAAGTGCTAAGGACTTTTCTGGACTTTTCTTGAAATCCCAGAGAATGGCCATAGCAGCATTCATGACACCCAGAAGAGTGTTTCTGGCGTAGGGTTTCCCTACCCCTCCCACCCCTGTTTTGAGAGTGCTTAGCCCTCTGTCCTGATCCCACTAGATCCTTAAAGCTTCAGCCTGTGAACCCCACCTCAAGGGTCAGAGCTCTCCCAAACCTGGCCCCAGTGTCAGAAATCGTCTGGGGCGGCCTCACATTAACCCTGTTTGCTGATTTCATTCAGGCTTTGCACCCTGCCCGTTTTTAACAATCTGATAAAAATGAGTCCCAGTAGAGGCTCACACTGGGCTCAGTACCCCAAAGTTTGTTTTGTTTAGTGGGCTCAATCTTGCCCTTGAAGTTTTCTTAGAGATTGAAGACCTGACCTCCCTGTTGAACCTTCTTGCTGCATTACCTGGATTTGCTTGTCAGTTTCATGGTCTTTCCTTCATCACTTACTGCATCTGAGCAGAAGTGTCTGATTTTCAGGTCCTGTTACCAGGGTGAATTTCCTGTGCCCCGTCATCCCAGCTTCAAATAATTCTTCTTTCATTTACACCCAGATATCACTTAGCTTGACAATTGACATGCTGTTTTATTGGAAGTGTTTTTCTCTCTCGTCTAATTTACTTCCTTTATAACAAACTCTTGTAGTTCTTTGTATCTCAAATCACACTTTGCAGAATGCCTTACACGTAGTAGGTACACAACAAATGCTTCTAGGACAGATGAAGCACTGATTGCCTTTTACTTAAAGAGGTTACAAAAACTAATGAGCACAAATGAAATAAATGTGGTACGTTCTACCCAGAATTGCATTTTGATAACTGTTGCTTGAAAAATTAGTGCATTGTGTGTTTTTAAATGAAGATGATTTATTGCTATTGTCTAACATGTGAAGAAAGACAAAAAAATTGTTTGCAGGATCATTGGCTTGAGCACATCAATGGCACTGTTGGACAATTCTTGTTGAGTGTTCAGATGATTTATGTAACAGACTGAAGCTTTCCACAGTAATACATTATAGTTTCAAGCTATCAACCCTTGTTCACACAGAGACAAAAGAATCTGAAAAATACCTACTTCTGAAGGTCTTCTCAAAAGAAATTGGAGATAATGTTGATGCTATTTAAACTCTTTTGAGAGAAAGCACCATTACATGCAATATCTTAACTTCTGAAAACATACAAAGGAAGTTTATTATTTTCTTAATGAACTCAATTTACTTTGCTTTTCATTCAGTTATTTAAATTATGCAACAAGAATTTTTAATAATACAAGATGAAACATTTTTAAACACTGGAATTTTTCTATCCTGAACTTTCAGGAATTATGTTATAGATTAAAAATTAAGGCCTTTCATATACATTTGATGGCAGTGCTATTTATTTATCTTTCAAATAAAGATCTATATGGGAAACATATTTTACAGTGTTCTAACCATTGCCATATTTTTAGTGTGCGCATGATCACATGAAGCCATCACATAATTTAAAGATACGTACAAGATGATATCTTTTGAATTCTTCTGAGTTATGGGACTTGTCACCAAAGATTGAACATTCTGTATAATGAATACAATGTGTGGACAGAGACCCACAAATACAAGACCCTTCTGGTGGAGAAACTAGATTTTTAGAAGAAAAGACAAAGTCCAGAAGAGATTTACCATTATTTGTTCCTGGTCAGCATTTATTAACCCTCTTATCTAAACAGTACAAAAAAATATAAATTGTCTGTAGTCAAAAGAAAAATCAGCTTAATTTATCTATCCAGATGTAATAATTCAGAATAAGAACAAAAATTAAGGACAGACTGTAGTGAAAGGAAGTGTGGATTGTAGAAGGAGAAAACAATGTAGACAGGATACCTAGGCTATGAAATATATAAAGCAAAATGATGAAAAAGAAATGTCATTTAACGGCAGGGGAATGAGATCTTCCAGAAATCGGGCGAGAGATTTTCCTTCTTTTTTCACTGAATTGGAGATGCCAGGGGTGGTTGGACATATGGGGAAGGACAGTGGCTTTAGTCAAGTGGCTAGAAAGGTTCCCCAAAGATCATATGAGAAGGCTCTTCTGTTACTTTCCTAGCCCAACTCTTGACTGTTGTCTCAAAAACAAACCATCTGATTAGCAATTTGACTACAGTCTCCAAGGGAATATGGTCTTCCTTTGGACATAAGACAGTATGTTAGAAAATGGAGCTTTTGTTGCAAAAGCTTAGAGACTGAAATTCTGCTTCACAGACTCATCCATGGGTTAGTAGGCTGGCACTGTCAGTACTGATGGGTGCTGGCCTGCAGCAAAAGTCTCTGAAGAATCAGTTGTGGCCCTCTGTACTTGAGGTCCTGGTTGTCTGAGCTCTTCAGCATTCTTCACCTATTCACCGTTTCCCACTGTCTTGTTATTCTTTAATTCCAAAATTGCAGTTTAATTCCCATTAAAATAAAGACAAAAGATATTTATAGGGAGAAATTAAATGAACATATTATGTATGAATGGGGCAACACTTTGCTTCAATGTGAGGTTTGATCAATGGTAAATATACTGAAATTCCTTTATTATGATGTCTAATCCTCTCCCATTTGGTCTGTACTTGTTTGTTTTCTCAGATATGATCCAGTTTTTGGTGTACATAAACCCATTTTACAATAAGCATAGCTATGCCAAAGCTGCCATTTATTAAGAACTTTCTATGTGGAAGACATATATTATTAGGCATTTACCCATCTTATGTTTTTGTTTTCATGCTCCTAAGACCCATAAAGCAGGTTTTGAAACTGAGGCTCACCAGCAGTAAGAAAGCTGCCCCAGAACCTACACTAATAAATGCTTCCAAGAGCCTGGAGCAGCCCCATCTGCTGGACTCGAGAGGCTCCAGTGTTTCCAGCATACCACTTGGCCTTCTTATCAGTCTCTGAGGAGGCATTATAAGTATGCTCAACCAGTCCAAAATCTGTCTCCTCATCAGAGAAAGATGTAGCACTTTATACGCTAAATATGCAAATGCCAATGGTAAGGTTTTAAGAAACTGACTTGAACAGATACCGGATCTGTTATTTAGGACCATAGAAACAGTCTCTCAAGGATGATAATATTTTGGAATTACTACTTTACTGCTCCCAGCATTCCCCTCGTGGCCTTGGAGAAGTTCACGTACATTCCAGTGGTAGTAGAGTCTTGTGCTGGCACTGCACACTCTTCCCACGTTCTGTGACCTTGGCTTCTGCCCCCAAGACACACGGGGGCTCATGGAGCTCCCCCCCCCGCCCCGACTCTAGGACAGAGCTGTGTCTGGGACCAGTGAGAAGTCCTGGGATCAGGAGAGTCTGGTTAAGTAGCAATGATCAAATTTTGAGTTCTTCGAATCTTTTGGATCATGCTGACTGGCTATGGTTTAGAGCAAATCACTTTGCATGCTTCTTTGTTTCCAGTTCGCCATTCATTAACTTGGTGAAGATCCAAGGTAAAATTAAACATATTGGCTTGAATTTCATACCTTTATTTAACTCAGTACTTTCTCTTCGTTTGTGGAGATGGTCTCCACTGATTTTTGTCATTTCTTGGGGAGGAGGCAGCTGCATGGCTCAGACTGCTCAGAAGACTCTGATCTCTACACAGAGAGGGGTGAACGGCACTATCAAGGCTGATCCGGAAGATGATGCCACCTTGAGGGTCCATACCTGCTCTTCTCCAGCACTGTACCCTGGAACTCAGCCCCCTAGGTTCTCAGAGACCATGGACTGATCCTTGGTGGCCTCTGATTCAGCTGAAAAAATACATAGCCCTGGGTCTCATAGGGATATGCAGGGTCTTAGGATCAAGTGATCTTTGGTGTCAAGAAAATTGGAGGATGAAAGTTTTTTAATACCTGGCCTCACTGAGACTTGAAGGAAGAAAATAAGCCTGAGTCAGAAAAGGACCCTGAATTGGTAGAAGGTGCAAGGAATGAACTTCATTGAAGCTTCTCTGACTACTCAGCCCTGGGATCATCACTGATGTCCAGTTTCTATGCTCAGTGCACCCTCTCATGCCCTATGTGGCCGCTTGTCTAGTGAGGCCGACCCCTTGGGATCCTGATGTGGAACTGAGCCTTCTGCCTGGTCCTTAGCTGCATTGGGGTTAGGGCCAACAGCTCCTGAGAGCCAGGAGCCCCAAACCACCCTTAGGAATCCTCTGGGACCTCTGCGTTACTACGGGGTGGTAAGTGCAAGCCACTTCAGAGGGACAGATGAATAGCCAGAGAGGGCCACCAAGCCACCCCACCCCAGCATTCTCAGGCTGCTTAAGCTTTAACACCTTTCACAGGATATAGTACTTTCACTTCCTGACTGTGCTGAGCAGTCAGCATTCCATCCTGTGTGGTCATCTAGCCAGTGCATTCTGGAGAATTCAGTGTGTGTATTCATGCCCATGCCATAGCATGGGTATATTCATAAACTTTATGCCTTTGAAAAAGGCATCTTCTCATTCACTTACTCTTGTATGCATTCGTTCAGTGATTCATTTGTTAATTCATTCAACAAGCATTGAATGCTGACTGTAACCAGGCAGCTTTGTGGAGAATGAGGGAAATACTGAGTGATAAGCGATTGTTACATAACCCCCCAAACTGCAAATTGCTTGTAATATATAATTTACTATGGTTAAGTCAGACTTACTAGATTTTAAGAAATCAAAATAAAGTCATGTCATGGAAGTCAGTGTTGAAGAATTACCTAACTCTTTTCCAAATTTAAAAAGTAATTAGTAATTAGTCTGACAGTGAAGTTTTTCTAAGTTCTGTGACATTTTGACATTTATGCAATTACCATGATACTTTTATATGGCATCAGTTTACACTGTAATAGGCTCCTGGCAAATAACCATCTCATGACTTCTAATGTAAAGAACATAAACTACTAAGTAACCTTTTGTTGTTAAAATTCTTGATCCACATACTACCCATTACTGGTTAAGTTGTGGGATCTGTGGCTTTGGTATATAAGTGCATGGATTAAATAACATTAATGTGTAATTACATGAAAATAAACCATGTAGTTTAGTTAAATTGCAGTACAATTGTTATCACTGGATGTAAAGTGATACCAATTAAATTCCTTTAAAACACCGCAAATTAAGATTTAACGACTAGAGAAATTCTAGAATGTAAGTTATAGTACACCATAGGTAGAATATCCCTGGGTATTTTCAGATGTTTAATGGCCATTTATAAAGTTAAAAACATCTTTTTCCTTTTTGACTGGAATTAATTGTACTTTATTCAGGCAAATTTCAAACAGACATCAGATAACTTCTTAAAAGACATGTATTAACAAGTTCAGCCTTGTGAAATATTGACAAAAAGTCAAATTATGAATACTTGTGCTCTTATAGAGTAAATATTAGATTTTAGTGGGATGGGCATTGGGGTAGAATTTGGGACCAGGAAAAACATGATAGTAACGCTAATACAAACTCTTAAATTATAAAATTTTATCAATCAAAAATTGATTGATAGTTGAGTATTAGCAACTTTGTATCATTTAACTTAACAAAATAATAGAAATGAAACATTACACAAGTATTAGAATTAAAAATACTTTCCTCCTTCTTATATTCATCCCTCAAATGTACTGATTGCTTGCCAGCTAAATGAAAGTTATTTAACTTCAGCCTCTCAATTTTTTCTTTAGGAAAACAGGGTAATAATAGCCACACAAAGGATTATTGTAAGGATTAAATGAAGACAGCGTAGTCAAAGGACTGAATACAGTGCTTTACACAAAGTCAGCATTGATAAATGTGCTTCCTTTCCCCTCCCCCATCTTGCATCTTTTACATTTACTTATATGAATACTTGTACCCGGGGCTGATGGTATAGATCTGCAGATTCAAGGTCTAAAATATTTTAGGCAAGTGAGAATTTAATCAAGCTTGCAGTTTTCACACAAAGCACTAATATATTTTTCAGTCAGGAGACAGATATTGTAAACAGGAAAATTTGGAAACTTATGATTGAACTTACAGTGCTGGTGACTTTTTCTTTTAGCAGAACTTTAGATACTTAAGAAAAATTATCTACAGAGATGAATCAAATCTTTCCCTCATACACCCCGGTCTGTAACCCACACGTGCCTCTACGTGACCTGGTCTCCATGCCAGATGTTCTAAGTAGCTCTTCATTTAGTCATGTCTTCTGACAAAACCTAAACAAATATATCAAAACTTGTACCACATTTAGCAAGTGCAACTTGAAGATTTTCTTTCTGTTAGACAAATAGACGCCATCTGGAAAAAATAACCCCAGGCTCTTGGAAGCAGGAATATGTAGCTTATTGGCTGAACACCCCATGAATACCTTAGACTACTTTCTTTGGCTCCTACCCTCTGCCTGCTCATTTCAAATCTTGCACACTCCAGCAGGCGTGCTGCTGTCAGACAAGCGAGCCCTTGTTACCCATGCGCTTAGACACTAGGAAGACTCGCTTACTTTGAAAGATAGGCTTGCAAGAGTTATCTGGACCCACTTTGTTTGCTTCACATTATGGCACCTGCTCTCTAAAGACTGCTGATTCTCTCTGTGTTCTGATATGAATTGGTAACAGCATTTTACTAATCAGTTCCGTGTTTACCACATTCTGTTTTTAAGCAGTAGTGTCCTCGTATACTTTTTCCTTTCTTCTTTGCTCCCTCCCTTCCTGTTTTATCTAAAAGCTACTTTCTAAAAGGAAAAAGCCACTCATATGTTACTTATTTTACTAATTTACTTTTATTCCTAAATTAGTATTATAGTGATATTCATGTTATTTTGCCTTTCATAATTAGCCAAACTGCATTTCAATGATTTTGTCATCTTCTAGGGGAAAATCAAATAAATGCAAATAGTCAGAAATCAAGAAAATTTATCTTAATTTTTATTTTGATGACATAATCTTCATGATAACAATAGCTTTTAATGGCACAGTCTTCATATGTCCAACTTTCTCTGCTACCATACTTACACAACATACTTAAGTTATAGCTTTACTAAGTTTTTGTCTTTTGTCAGTTGTGAGCTTGTAGCACTTCAAACCACAAAAGCAGTCACCTCAGAACTTCTGGAATTCATTTTATTACATCTTATGATCTGAGCAGTAGGGAGCTCTACGAAACATGTTTGATCAAATATTAATTTTATAAATTGCTTTTCCTTCCCCACAATTCCTATGAAAAAGGTATTCAACTAGATTAAAACTCTGGAAAATTTTAATGGGACCTTTGAAATCTGTTTGAGCTCAGCTTCTTGGAAAAATAAAACTGCCTAATGGAAGCACTCTTTATACAAGAAGCGGTTATGCCTTTGAGGCAGTTTTCTTCCATGCATAATAGAGAACTTGCAGCGGGATAATCTGAGTATTAGAAATGTCTTTGCCAGATCTTTAATGCTGCTTGTAATAATATCTGAAGGGGTCGTGTGTGTTTGTTCACCATGATGAGAAGAAGGGGATGGTAATTTGCAACAATATCACCGTTGTCTTTTCAGTCCTACCCTGGCCCAAGCCTGGAAAGTGAAGACTTTAACATTCCGCCCATCACTCCTCCCTCCCTCCCTGAACACTCTCTGGTGCAGCTGAATGAGGTCGAACCTGGTTACCACTCTCTGTGTCACCCAATGAACCATAATGGCCTGCTACCGTTTCATCCACAAAATATGGACCTACCTGAAATCACCGTCTCCAATATGCTGGGACAAGACGGAGCACTGCTTCCCAACTCCATTTCTGTGGTAAGAGTCTGCTTCCTGTTTTGTGTTGGGGAGTGGGGGACACCACACTGACAAGGTCTAAATTCATGCGAGGAGCTTTCAATCATCATAACATGACTTTCTGAAACTAGAATAGTTCTCAGCCATGGAAGATGTTCTCCATAAATCCTGTAAAATCCTAATAAAGTTTTCCATCTTATATTTAAGTCAAAGCAAAATCAATTAACCACATGTTTGATCACTTATATTTATAACCCAAAGTACTAAATACTGTTTGACCTGAATGTCCGGTCATGTGGTCAAACTGTCTTACTAGCTTTAGATAAAAATTATCATGAAGGTGCCATGTCTCATCCAGTACAGGATTTCTCACCACAAGCAAGATCCCCCACATCTTCTGGGAACTGCTATGAAGGTTTGTTTTACCCCTGTTTTCTGCTCTCAAATCCCACAAATTTATATAATCAGAAAGCAAGAAAACAATCTTCATCTTTATTTTGAAGGTATAAGTTGGGTGATCAAAATTTATCTCCACTAAAATGCTCCTGTATCTTGGACTTTGTTGTTACTCTGAATCTTCTAATGTTCTACACTTCTCAAATTTAGTAAGAATATGTATCACCAGAAAATTAGCAAAACTTAAATTCTTAGCCCCTACCCAAAAGTCCAAGAGTCTGTATTTTTAATAAGCATCCTGTGCTTGAGAATACAGTCATCATAAAATCTTTCCTTCTGACTCTTACGTCATTTAAAACCTTAATAATTTCTCTGTCTATATCTCACGGAGTGAAAAATACTGTCATCAGTATATGGCCAAGGGCAGAGCTTTCTACCATGTCATGAAACTCTCTGAGGTTAATAGAAACTTCTAATGAATGACAGGTGGGATGTTGAAGTCTTTACTTTGGTTCCATTGTTTAGTCGCTTAACAGTCCAACCATCTCTGTTGTCATTTTTGTAAGTCACTGAACAGTGCTGCCATATTCCCAATGAACAAATCGATTAACTTGCTTATCTTATGTTGTTTTTGATAGGAAAGTGTTTGATGTTGTCACTTATCTAAATCATCTGGGGATGTATCTCTAACTTGAGTGACTTCACTAGAAGGTTTTGCTGTTAACAATGAACATAAAGTGGGGAGATGGAGAGTGGAAAGAAATCTATTTGTAGTTTGGGAAATGAAGTCCTGAGCCTAACTCCACAGGTCATGGTAGGGTGTAGGATTCTCCGCAAAACTGGCAGCTAGCTGGTTGGCCTAAAGAAGAGGACTTGTTCCCGGCACCAGCAGTAGCAAAAATTTCTACACTGTTGTCCTAGTTTTTAGATGATATTACACTGTATAAATTTATCCTAAGAGTATTAGTGTGACTTCATAAAATGGAAGATGGATTTTTTTTTAGAAAATATGCTGTGTAAATCTGAATAATGTTTTACTTCAAAGTAGTGACTTTGAAAAATCATGTGCCTATTCCTCTTTGGAGCTAAGGTTTAGACCCAGTTCAGGAGCCAATAAGGCATCCAAGTCATGCTTTCTAGGCTCCCCTATTCACTGAGAAGGAGAGGAAGGATGAATACGGTGCAGGATGTGCCAGTTTTGTTCTCCTCACCTCTTCTTTGTGTGCTCATGAGGTTGGGCCATAGGAGGACATTGAGATCCTCAATTATAGAGGTTTAGTCTCAAAACCCTTTTCCTTTCATATTATAATTTGCCTTCTTAGCATTCCGAGGACTCTCCCAATTCACCATTCACTCTTTAAGAGGTGAGTGTGTAACCTCAGTGTATACTCACCTGGAGTTTGCCCAGGTTTGCTGTTCTTGGTCACTCCGTCCTCAGCTGACAGGCTCAGGACTGGCCCAAGTCCCAGTCATGAAGCACCACCATCTAGGCCCTTCCTCTACGGTGCTTCCGTCTTTGCTTGTCATGAGCTTCTCTCATCCTAATTCTTCATGCTTCTTTCCACTTAGAAACTGGACTTCGGTGTTTTTCCCCCTTAACATTGTGTTTGCACACTTTACAAGGCAGAGCGATCCTCTTCAGCCTAAGCTAAGCAAGTAAAGTTCTAATGTGCTATTCCAGTTCTTGGCACGTAAGTCTGTCAGGGTTTTTCATAGGACGGTGAGACTTCCCAGTACCTCCAAACCATATTCTGAGGTGGACATCTGCCCTGCCTCCTCACAGAACTGGTCCTAGCATTTTATGCTTTAAATTAAAAGCTGCTCCAACAAATCCAGTTTTGGCAAGGCTTCGGACAGGCTTCAGCACTGTCCAATAGAACTCTCTGTGCTGATGGCTTTTTTATTATTCATGCCATCCAAAAGCAAGAGTCATTGGCTATTGAACACTTTAAACATGGCTAGCATGACTGAAGGACTAATTTTTATTTTATTTCATTTTAATTACACTTAAGATAGCAACATGTATCTAGTGGCTATGGTCCTGGACAGCATAAATCCAGTTAATTATGATGATTTAACATTAAATCTATACTAAACTCATTTTTTTAAGCCAGTGTGGTGTTGGAGAAAGTGGATTTGGAGGTGAAATTTGTTTTTAGAATTCTGTTTCAAGGTTTGGATCTCTGACTGTATTCCAACAGCCAGAGTCTGATATACTGCAAAGTTGCAATAGAAATCTAATACAGTTGGAAAGATCGACTTTATTGGAGTCTGCTAATTCCTTTGAGAAACAAGGGGCCTCTCCAGTTCTTATTTCAAGCTGGTATGTGTTTAGAACACCACTCATCAGTGTGTACATTTTAAATGCTTTCCCTGCTCTAAATGTTTGCAAAGGCTCAGATGATTGAGAAGATACAGTCACTGTCCTTCAGGAGCTCGTAAACTATATAGAAAAAGCATAACTAAGTATGAAATAATTTGAGTCAAATATGAAGCAACCTGGAAGAATTATAGCCATCTGGCTTGGGTATTTTATAAACTTAGTGGAAAAGGTATGATGCCAGTCCAGTCTTGAAAGGTAGTTTTGATTTGGACAAACAGAGAGGAAAGAAAAGGCATCTAGGAGAGAGCATTTGAAAAACAGGTTGGATACTCTTAAGTTGGGAGATTTGACCAAAGGTTTCAAAAACTACTCTAAGGACAGTGGACTTGATATAATGGATTCTAAGAAACCATTGGCTGTTTTCACTGAAGGCAAAAGCATTATGAAAGCAGTGTCATAGGAACATCCGGGCACCTCTCTGGAGGGACTGCAGTGGCAAGAAACTGGAGCTGTGTCGAGTCTGGGAGCCTGTTATCATAACTCAGGCAAGGAGTGTTGAGACACAGGGTGGTGACGGTGAGAACAGAAAGATGAGCTCGTAAGCAGTTTGCACATCATTCCCATATCTGTGGACCTATAGATGGACAGCCCTTCATATCACCATGTTTTATGTTTTAAAAGCACTAAGTATTATCTTCTCTGAAAGTAACTTTAGGTCTATACGATCCCCTTTTCATGCGTCTTTGTATAAACTGACTAAAACTCTTTTCTAGCAACTTTGCTTGTATATAATGTGATTGATTGGTTTGCCAGTTGTTGATGTATATATAAGACATATGTATGAAATGAAATAGTGTACGATTTAGGCCATCAGTGCTCATATAGTTGAGGAAATAATGGCTACAGAATCAGGATGTAAAAACATCCCACCTAGAAATTACAGGGCTCTTTCTGTAATTTCTCATCTCTTCTTTCAAGGTCTCCTAAAGTTTGGAAACAAATAATTAAAGCTCACACTTGTGAACTCTAAATAATTACTTGCTGTAAATTTTTAAATCTCATGAATATGAGCCACCCTAGGTAGATTTATGTGTAGAATCAACTATCTACAACTTTATTTTACAAAAGCCCTTCAGTTTTATTAAAGCTGAGCCTTTTGCTGTTAGTACGATGCTCAGATCTTTTTTTTAAAATATAATTTATTTATTTTTTATTGAAGGATAATTTGCTTTACAGAATTTTGTTCTTTTCTGTCAAACCGCAATATGAATCAGACATAGGCATACATATATCCCCTCCCTTTTGAACCTCCCTCCCATCTCCCTCCCCATCCCACCCCTCTAGGTTGATACAGAGCCCCTGTTTGAGTTTCCTGAGCCATACAGCAAATTCCTGTTGGCTATCTATTTTACACATGGAAGTGTAAGTTTCCATGTTACTCTTTCCGTACATCTCACCCTCTTCTCCCCTCTCATGTCCACAAGTCTTTTCTCTATGTCTGTTTCTCCATTGCTGCCCTGTAAGTAAATTCTTCAGTACCATTTTTCTAGATCCCTTATATATGTGATAGAATATGATATTTATCTTTCTCTTTCTGACTTACTTCACTCTGTATAATAGGTTATAGGTTCATCCACCTCATTAGAACTGACTCAAAGGCACTCCTTTTTATGGCTGAGTAATATTCCATTGTGTATATGTACCACAAATTCTTTATCCATTCATCTATTGATGGACATCTAGGTTGCTTCCATGTTCTAGCTATTGTAAATAGTGCTGCAGTGAACACTGGGATACATGTGACTTTTTCAATTTTGGTTTCCTCAGGGTATATGCCTAGGAGTGGGATTGCTGGGCCATATGGTAGTTTTATTCCTAGTTATTTAAGGAATTCCTATACCAACTTCCATAGTGGCTGTATCAATTGACATTCCCACCAACAGTTCAAGAGCATTCCCTTTTCTCCACACTTTCTCCAGCATTTACTGTTTGTAGACTTTTTGATGATGGCCATTCTGACTGGTGTGAGGTGATATCTCCTTGTAGTTTTGATTTGCATTTTTCTAATAATGAGTGATGTTGAGCATCTTTTCATGTGTTTGTTAGCCATCTGTATGTCTTCTTTGGAGAAATGTCTGTTTAGGTCTTTTTCCCACTTTTTGATTGAGTTGTTTGCTTTTCTGGTTTTGAGTTGTATGAGCTGCTTGTATATTTTAGAAATTAATCCTTTGTCAGTTGTTTCATTTGCTATTATTTTCTCCCATTCTGAGGGTTGTCTTTTCAACCTCTTTATAGTTTCCATTGCTGTGCAGAAGCTTTCAAGGTTAATCAGGTCCCACTTGTTTACTTTTGTTTTTATTTCCGTTACTCTAGGAGGTGGGTCATAGAGGATCTTGCTTTGATTTATGTCATTGAGTGTTCTGCCTATGTTTTCCTCTAAGAGTTTTATAGTTTCTGATCTTACATTTAGGTCTTTTTTTTAATTTTTTTTTTTAATTTTTTTATTAGTTGGAGGCTAATTACTTCACAACATTTCAGTGGGTTTTGTCATACATTGATATGAATCAGCCATGGATTTACACGTCTTCCCCATCCCAATCCCCGCTCCCACCTCCCTCTCCACCCGATTCCTCTCAAAACATCCCACCCTCGCCTTCTCCCACAGAGTTCAAAAGTCTGTTCTGTATTTCTGTGTCTCTTTTTCTGTTTTGCATATAGGGTTATCGTTACCATCTTTCTAAATTCCATATATATGTGTTAGTATGCTGTAATGTTCTTTGTCTTTCTGGCTTACTTCACTCTGTATAAGGGATTCCAGCTTCATCCATCTCATTAGGTCTGGTTCAAATGAATTCTTTTTATGAAACCAGATCTGAAAGAGACATGTGCACCCCAATGTTCATTGCAGCACTGTTTATAATAGCCAGGACATGGAAGCAACCTAGATGCCCATCAGCAGATGAATGGATACGGAAGCTGTGGTACATATACACCATGGAATATTACTCAGCCATTAAAAAGAATTCATTTGAACATTTAGGTCTTTAATCCATTTTGTGTTTATTTTGTGTATGGTGTTAGTAAGTGTTCTAATTTCATTCTTTTACATGTAGCTGTCCAGTTTTCCCAGCACCATTTATTGAAGAGGCTATCTTTGCCCCATTGTATATTCTTGCCTCCTTTGTCAAAAATAAGGTACCCATAGGTGCATGGGTTTATTTCTGGGCTTTCTATCTTGTTCCATTGGTCTATATTTCTGTTTTTATGCCAGTACCATTCTGTCTTGATGACTGTAGCTTTGTAGTATAATCTGAAGTCAAGAAGGTTGATTCCTCCAACGCCATTCTTCTTTCTTAAGACTGCTTTGGCTGTTCAGGGTCTTTTGTGTTTCCATATGAATTGTGACATTTTTTGTTGTAGTTCTGTGAAAAATGTTGTTGGTCATTTGATAGGGATTGCATTGAATCTGTAGATTGCATTTGGTAGTATAGTCATTTTTACAATATTAATTCCTCCTACCCAGGAACATGGAATATCTCTCCATCTGTTTATATCATCTTTGATTTCTTTCATTAGTGTCTTATAATTTTCTGTGTATAGTTCTTTTGTCTCCTTAGGTAAGTTTATTGCTAGATATTTAATTCTTTTTGTTGTGGTGGTGAATGGGATTGATTCCTTAATTTCTCTTTCTGCTTTTTCATTGTTAGTATATAGAAATGCAAGTGATTTCTGTGTATTGATTTTGTATCCTGCAACTTTGCTAAATTCACTGATTAGCTCTAGTAATTTTCTGATACTATCTTTAGGGTTTTCTGTGTACAGTATCATGTCATCTGCAAACAATGAGAGCTTTACTTCTTTTCCAATCTGGATTCCTTTTATTTCCTTTTCTTCTCTGATTTCTGTAGCTAGGACTTCCAGAACTGTGTTGAATAATAGTGGGGAAAGTGGACACCTTTGTCTTGTTCCTGATCTTAGGGTGAATGCTTTCAGTTTTTCACCATTGAGAATAATGTTTGTTGTAGGCTTATCATATATGGCCTTTACTATGTTGAGGTAGGTTCCTTCTATGCCCATTTTTTGAAGAGTTTTAATCATAAATGGGTGCTGAATTTTGTCAAAGGCTTTTTCTACATCTATTGAGATGATCACATGGTTTTTATCTTTCAATTTATTAATATGGTGTATCACATTGATTGATTTGCATATATTGAAGAGTCCCTGCATCCCTGGGATAAACCCAACTTGATCATGGTGTATGAGTTTTTTGATGTGTTGCTGAATTCTGTTTGCTAAAATTTTTTTGAGGATTTTTCATCTGTGTTCATCAGTGATATTGGCCTGTAGTTCTTTTTCTA
Source organism: Dama dama (assembly GCF_033118175.1). Taxonomy (NCBI): domain Eukaryota; kingdom Metazoa; phylum Chordata; class Mammalia; order Artiodactyla; family Cervidae; genus Dama; species Dama dama. Next base: position 25,252,269 of record NC_083701.1, on the reverse strand, counting down.
TGTTGTCTCTGTCTGGTTTTGGTGTCAGGGTGATGGTGGCCTCATAGCATGAGTTTAGAAGTGTTCCTTCCTCTGCAATTTTTTGAAAGAGTTTTAGAAGGATATGTATTAGCTCTTCTCTAAAAATGTTTGATAGAATTCTCCTGTGAAGCCATCTGGTCCTGGGCTTTTGTTTTTTGGGAGATTTTTTATCACAGCTTCAATTTCAGTGCTTGTAATCGGATTGTTCGTAATTTCTATTTCTTCCTGGTTCAGTCTTGAAAGATTGAACTTTTCTAGGAATCTGTCCATTTCTTCCAAGTTATCCATTTTCTTGCCATATAGTTGTTCATAATAGTCTCTTATCATCCTTTGTATTTCTGCATTGTCTGCCGTAACCTCTCCTTTTTCATTTCTAATTTTGTTGATTTGATTCTTCTGTCTGTTTTTCTTGATGAGTCTGGCCAAAGGTTTGTCAATTTTGTTTCTCTTCTCTAAGAACAAGCTTTTAGTTTTATTAAAACTAAATAATCTTTACTCTTTGTTTACTGTTTACATCACTGTTGTTTCTTTCATTTTCATTTGTTTCTGCTCAGATCCTTAGGATTTCTTTCCTTCTACTAATTTTGGGGGTTTTTGTTCTTCTTTTTCCAGTTGTTTTAGGTGTCAAGTTAGGTTGTCTATTTGATGTTTTTCTTGTTTCTTGAGGTAGGATTCTCTTGTTATAAGCTTCCTGCTTAGAACTGCTTTTGCTATATCCCATAGGTTTTGAGTTGTCATGTTTTCATTGGCATTTGTTTCTAGAAATTTATTGATTTCCCTTTTAATTTCTTCAGTAACCTGTTGGTTATTTAGACACATATTGTTTAATCTCCATGTGTTTGTGTTTCTTACAGTTTTTTCCTTGTAATTGATATCTAGTCTCATAGCGTTGTGGTTGGAGAAGATGCTTGATCTGATTTCAGTTTCTTAAATTTACTGAGGTTTTATTTGTGACCCAAGATGTGGTCTGTCCTGGAGAATGTTCCATGGGCACTTGAGAAGAAGGTCTTCTTCTTTTGCATTTGTATGGAACGTGCTGAAGAGATTGATAAGATCCATCTCATCTAATGCATCATTTAAGACTTGTGTTTTCTTATTTATTTTCTGTTTTGATGATCTGTCCATTGGTGTGAATGGGGTGTTAAAGTCTCTTACTATTATTGTGTTACTGTCAATTTCTCCTTTTATGTCTGTTAGTGTTTGTCATGTATTGAGGTTGGATGCGTGGATATTTACAATTGTTATATCTTCCTCTTGGATTGATCCCTTGATCATTATGTAGTGTCCTTCCTTATCTCTTGTAACCTTCTCTATTTTAAGGTCTATTTTGTCTGATATGAAGATTGCTACTCCAGCTTTCTTTTGCTTCCCATTTGCATGGAATATATTTTTCCATCCTCTCACCTTCAGTCTATATGTTTCTCTAGGTCTGAAGTGAGTTTCTTGTAGACAGGGTCTTGTTTTTGTATCCATTCAGCCAGTCTGTGTCTTTTGGCTGGAACATTTAACCCATTTACATTTATAGTAATTATTGATATACATGTTCCTATTGCCATATTCTTCATTGGGGTTGATTTTGTAGATCTTTTTCCTCCTCTTGTATTTCTTGACTATATAAGTCCCTTTAACATTTGTTGTCAAGCTGGTTTGGTGGTAGTGAATTCTCTTAACTCTTACTTGTCTGAAAAGCCTTTTATTTCTCCATCAATTTTGAATGAGATCTTTGCCAGGTACCGTAATCTTGGTTGTATATTTTTCCCTTTCAGTACTTTAAATATATACTGAATATGGTGCTCAGACTTTGTGTTAGTATTTTCACATGATGGAATTTTAGAATTTGAATGGATCGAAGAGGTGAAAATATTTAGTTCTCATTTAGATACTGTGTATACTTTAGTGGTTATTATATTATTTAACATATAAACACTATTATATGTTATATATGTTACTGTTTTATGTAATACATGATGTTTTCTGGAAATTGACTTTAAATGTTCTTATATCTATCTGTTTTTTACCTCTACTGGCAGTGTAAGTGATACAATTTTTATTGATTCTAAGCATTTCCAACAAATGTCTAATATATTAGATGTAAAAAAATTTAGTTCATAATTAGAAGTCAGTATATGAGTATTACTATCCCAATATTATGTATGAAAAATGGAGGTTCAGAGTAGTTAAGTGACTTGCTCAATAGCTCAGCCAATGAATGCCCCAGCTTCCTTATGTCAAAAACAAGGATAATGATCGTCCTATCTTGTGGAGTGAAATGAATCTTTAAGAATTGGTTAGACCATTGGTTGGCACACAGGAAGCATTATTATGTAAGTTTTCTAAATAAAACATAAAAAAAATATGAAGAGCAAGAATGTATATGTATAACTCCTTTGGAGAGGTTAAAATACATGAAAGAGAAGATTTTTCAAATGAGCTATTTATACTTAAATCCTTAATCTTCTTCACATCTGTCCAAAAAAAAAAAGTGATAAGCCTGCCATCACCAAAAAGTCTTTACCTTCTAGTGAGCGTCCTTATAGATCATTGTGATTAACCCTGTTGTCTTTTGACCACAAGATGTCTTTTGACCTCCTCAATTCAAATCCTGGCACAATAACATACCAGCTATGTAACATTGAGCAACTTGCATGACCTTTCTGTGCCTCAGTTGCTTTACCTATACAATAGAGATAAGACACTTATTCTCATACTGTTGTGAGCATTAAAGTAATTAATACCTATGAATTAGTGCCTGTCAAACAGTAGGCACTAGATATATTCAGTGAAATCCCTTTTTGATAAAAATGTCACTAGGGTAGAATATCTAGCTTGCCTTCTGAAACTTGCCATAAACATATACAGGGATGAAACATACATAGGGTGACTTTTTTCCTTCCTTCCCCAATTTCCCACCACTTCCTTTTTGTATATTCTTGTCTATGCCAATTTTATGTGTTAGTAGTCAGTCTGGACTCCTGCAAAAAGTTTGATTTCTGGCACTTGAGAAAAGATTCCATTTTCGTAAAGTCGATATTTTCCAAGACCAGGTTATAAAACAGTGTAGAATTTCTATTAGTATATACAGTCAAACAAGTGCCAACTAGTTCTGATTCTCTAGGTCCAAGTTAAACAGTCATTCATGACCCAGTGTGCAAGAGTTCCATTTTTCTCAAAATTCCCTTGAGTTATTTTGATAGTGGGTGATTGACCAGCCTGTGCTTTTCCAGGAGTGAAATCTGGTTAGAAGAGCACTGGAATGAGAGTCTGGAAGGCTGGGCCCTGCCTGGGATAAACTTGTTAACCATGGACAATTCACTGTACCTTGGCTGTAACCAGCGGGGTTGGACTAGATCAGGCGGAGCCAAGGGAAGCCAGAACGGAATCAGCCAGAACCATGGTGCTCTTATTCATCTCACTTGTTCACATTTCTTGTAAAAATTCCCTTGAACTTAGGATTCTACCCCCCAAGAAGAAGGAAAACCACAGGATTAGTTGAGTTCTGAGATCCTTTCCAGGGCTGACATTTTCCTGTGATTCATTCTCTATTGACCACACAACTGTGATCCAGAGTTGCAACTCACTCAGCTTGTCACTTTAGTTACTTAGTCATTTTTCCCACTATCACATGGGCTTTCTCAGTATTTTACCCATACCCCCACCCTAAAGCCAAATCGATTATTAAGCTACTTGAACTTATTGGACAGAACATTTCTTTTGGCTGGAAAATATTATTCTGCCATTAAGAAGAAAGTGATGTTGTTTTCATGTTGTTATATAGAAACTACAGAGCTGTTTGAGGAGAAAGGTAGAATAAGAAAATGTCCATATTAAGTATTCATGGTCTAAGAAAAATCCCTTGATTCCTGCAAACTGAAATCAGGAGCCTCTCCTTTTCCCCTTCATCCTGGCACCCTCACTGCTGGGTTTCACCATGGGCTGGTGGAAGGCAAAATGCAACCTTGTATAAAGTCATTCAAGGCTCCTGCCTGGCCCTTATGTGGCCATTGCTTGTTCTTTGTGCAGGCAACAGAAGCTCTTTCATACAAAGAAACATCGTGCAAAGTTTTAGAATGGCCTCACAGAAAGGATTCATTTAGAACCTGGGCTTTTTGTAGAGTATGGTTCCTAATGACATAGTATAGAAAATTTACAATGAAAAAAGCAACAAAGGAGATTTCAGTTTCTTTGAATACTTCAAATTTCCAGTTCTGGAGTTTAAAATGGAAAAAGATGTTAAAAGGCAATAAAATTGGGGGTTTATTTCCCAAATGCCTTATTTTTTCCAGGCAACAAAAGCAAGCATAATGTATATACTCAGATTTATTGTCTTTTGAAGCTTTCAGTCTGGCACGCTTTGCATTCAGAGGCCACCGCACAGCTGTCTTGCCCACCATCACTTGGGTAGGTGCTGTGCAGGACACATGCAACTGAAGCAGGGGTGCCCCTCTGGGTCTGTAGGGAGCGCGGTACCTCAAGGAAGTCCACTGTAATAGAGCAGCATGAATTGCTAATATGTTGCCATTATGGAAAGGACCACTGGCATATTGAATAATGTAGCTTTCAAAGCCAAGCAGAAAATGTGATTACACACAATTTGATTGCTGTTTTTAAAATAAATATTTTCAAAATCAGGAGATATTTTATTTCATGTAATGCATAAAGTATGTAATAGTGGACTGGAGCTAAGTAAGTATCTTTTAGGACATGAAGGAGCTGATGATGTCAGCCCCATTTAGACATGAAATAATAGAAGCATTAGTTTAAAATGGAATGGATATCACCCTGGTTTCTTTCTTTCTTTAAAAAAAAATAGGAGCAGAAAAGCAGTAAAAAATGATTTTGTCCATTTTGACAGAAGAAAAAAGAAAAAAAGACAAAGAATGATTATTTAGCATTATGCCACAATTCATCAAAAGTTTAGCAATTTCAGCCATTTTTTTACAAATTATCCTTTTTTGAATATTGCACATGAGAACAATTATTAAAGCATTGTAACAACTGTGAAAAAATGGACAGGTTTTTTATTCTTATTTTTGACCATATATAATAATAAAAGTGTGTGGTTTGGGTTTTTTTTAATGTCAGATTCCTAATAAGGCTAAAAATGAGCATTGTTTGTAGTTAGTCGGTAAGCTCCACCTAAGCCCTTTCTTTGCTCCAAACAGACTCTACTTTGAATATGGTATTGATAAGAAATTCCATAGACTCAGTATGCTAATGATTTGGGACTATCTTTTAGTGCTGTAATAAAATATTGCTCCAAAATAGAGCTCTCCTTAAGTGTTCAAGAAAGGAGCCAGTTTAAAAATAACTCCTCTCCATTCTTATGCCAAGTATGACAACTCAAGATTCACTTTGTGTATAAGGGTTGCTGTACTTTTTCTTCACCCCTAGAGTTCATATGGATTAGTGCCTAGCCCATGCACGGAAGAAATTAAAAAGCTATAAGACCAGTTATATAATATACTGTAAGCAAACTTAAAGAGTTTTTCAATCCAGTCTCTTAATTCCAGACAGAAGTAAACCTAAACCATTTAAGATATGCAGTTTTCTATCTAAGAGCCAAGATTCCACAACTTTCCCTGGTAGTCTGTTTGTGTTTAATTAACCTTGTAACATTAAGTTAAATTGCACTGAGAGATTTAGATTCCTTCCAGGAAGTTGCTTATTAAAGTTAAACTAAAAAATCTTAACTGCAATTTCACTCTACTTTGTCTGCTTCAGACATCTGAATGCTTGAGGAACAATTGATTGCAAGTATTTGACATTTATTAAGTCAGTCCTGCAGTTGTGTTTTACCTGGTCCAAATAACCCCAGTTCCTTTAACCTTTCCTCAAAGGTCATATTTTTCAACTTTTAAATCAAATTAACTTTTTCATTTCTAATTTGTGATTTTAAGGAATGCCAACCACCATGGAAGGTAGAGCTCCAGACAGAGCCTGGGGTTGCAGATTAATTTCTGAAGTTTTCAAATAATTCTCTGCCCCCACATGGACATTTTATGATAGGTTCTATAATAGCATCATTGATTGCCAACATATTTAATTTTTGACCCATCGATCACTCCCATGGCGTGTGTGTCCCTTGCTATATTGGTATCTAGGCAGCAGTTCCCCATCTTGTTTCTGTAACTCACTTCTTATCCTAAAGGCAAACATCTGGGAAGGACATCATGGCATTACTCCTCTAGGCATTTTTTTTTTTCCTGGCTGTGTATCCATGATTTAAGTAGCCTTTGGCAAACAAAGAGAGGGAAGAAAAATATAGTTACATACTCCTAATTGTCCTTGGACAAACAGGTGCCAAGTAGGCCCATAAGTAAGACTTCCTAGGCCTTGGCAATAAAGTTTCAGTCTCTAGCTGTACCCTCCAATTGTTAATAACATGTTTCCTAAAGTGTTGAGAGGGTGTTTGGGAAAAGCAGCACAAAACCTGGATGAAAAGAGGTGGGAATGGGAAGAATAAACAGCTGTTCCAGAGAGAAATCGTGTACCTGAGGGCTCCATGAGACATATGCTTCCTGCATGTGGCCCCCTTGCCTGCCCCTTACCCCTTCCACACATGCTGTCTGTGTCCCTTCTACCTTTGGGTCCATCTTCACCCCTGGACCCTAAGTAAGAATGTTAGCGCTTCATCCACCAAGTCCTGAAGCGAAGTCAGGCCCTGAGCTATGCACTGCCCTCATGTCCTTCTGGCTCTGTCTTTCCTTCCTTGGCCTTCGCTTTAACGCTTAGGACATACCCCCACTCTTACCACACCATGCTGAGAAGTCTGCCTCTCACTCCGCCCGGTGAGCTCTTTACGGAAGAGAACCCAGACCCCCAAGAGCTTGTTTGGTTTCATTATCAAGACTCCGACGTAGAAATCCTTAATAACAGTGTTACAGGGAGTGCTTGCACAGAGTAAGACCTCAGTAAAGATTGGCTCATATGACCAGTGTTGAGATAGATAGATAGATAGCTATAGATATAGATATACCCTTACAGTTTTCCCCAAACAGGTACAGGATCGTTCTTGCTTTGTTTTTTATCTTTTTTTTTTTTTTTCTTTCTGACACTTCTAAGTTGTATAGTCTTCTAAAATAATACCAATTTTCCATCTTTTAAAAAAATGTAATACCATGTGTTGTGGCATCTAAATGCATCAAGACTGCTGTAATACTTTCCATTTAGCTAAATGAATTTGAGCCCTAACCTTACATCTATTTTGTAGTCTTAACATTTAATCAACTTACTACTAATTATTCCTAACCCATGCCACTATTAAATTGATATGTTTGACAATTAATTACAATGTATAGTTGATCTTTTTCAGATGTTTATTTTATTTTCTGAGTAGAGCTATTTTTATGGAGAAAAATTGTCAGCAAAATTACAAGACACCTAAAGGAACATATTTCTGCCTAGTCCTCCAAAATCTTGGGGGCAGAAGAGGCAATGCAGAGAATTAATGTTTGTTAAAGATTGGCTCATATGACCAGTGTTGAGATAGATAGATAGATAGATATAGATACAGATATAGATATATATAAAATCACAAAATGCTTCAATCTTTGACTTGCTGTTGGCTTCATTTGGGTGAGTAGATTATTAACATTAAAATGGTGCATTATAAATCCATTTAGTCATGGAGTCATAGGAGAATTAGTCTAAAATGCTTTTCAGGAGAACAATGAACCAGTCTCACTCCAAGACACCACTTCCTTCATTATTCATTAACTGTTCTTATCTCAAGCACATGGGAACATTCTAAGAGCAGGTTTTGTTTTTTTTTCCATTTCATTTTTTTTCCAGTTTGAAAGTTCTGAGTTCTTTTCTGTGGACAAGCAATACCTACAGGAACATAATGTTTGTCTTTTTATGTTAGTCATTCATATATGTTTCTCTGCCAGAAGCAAACACACTCCATCGGAGAAAAGGGATAGCGTACTGCAGAGTCTTTCACCATTCTGGACAGTCATTAAAATACTAAATTCAACCTTCCTTTTCTCAGTCATTTAAAATATCACAAATGCTGTAATAATTCTGAGAACAGGTCTTTTCTTATTCACCTAATAAATATATTTAGTGTTTTAATAGATACATACTTGTATCTATCAACAAAATTGATAGTCAGACTTCTCTGAATTTAATGGAATATACAAATTCCCCAGGGAAATCTATGTATCATTTGACAGAAGGAGAATTAATTATCCTTTTTATAATTCAGGATAGGCAAAAAACTTCTTCAAAATTTGTTATGTTTGAAAGGTACATTTGAAAACATTTAAGGGATTTTGTGTTTTTTAATCAAAATCATTATTTTCTTTAATAAAATAATATTCAAGCCCCCAAAACATACTGCACTATTAACATTTTTCATATTTTTATATGCAGTGCATAGTTAATCACATTTTCTACTAACCAGCAGACATAAATAATGGCTTAGCAGGTCAAGATAGGACCAGTCCTTCATGCATTATGAAATTTGAAAATGATGTGGATGAAAAATAAAGTCCTGCTTTAATTAAGATGGTGAATTCATAAGGACTATTGCTAGAACCATTATATTATTAAGACTATCAAAAGATAAAAAACTGTTTGCATTTTAATGCATTTTCTATCTGTTGTGTGGTACACATATCTACAGTGTGTTTGAACAATTAATAGGACAAAGACACATAACTATATTCACATAGAAAAAAATTGCTTGCATCTGTATTTACATATCACTCATCTCTCTACTGGAGAAGGAAATGGCAATCCACTCCAGTGTTCTTGCCTGGAGAATCCCAGGGACAGTGGAGCCTGGTGGGCTGCCGTCTATGGGGTCGCACAGAGTTGGACACGACTGAAGCAACTTAGCAGCAGCAGCAGCATCTCTCTACATAAATGTATGCAGTTACACATGTAGGTCTCGAATGTATGTTAGGAACTCTTACCCCATCGCAAGAGTACCATGGTGGCCGTGGCCATTCCCTCCACAAGACAGATGCAAACTGGGACCTTTAGGTGACAGCTGTTCTTTCGTGTCTGGGGTTGTTTTTGCTTTCCCCAAAGCAGCCCCATTTCTAATTACAGCAACCCACAGGGCTCAGGCCATGTTTCCCAGCAGACAGCAGACACAGCCTTCTCTGCAGCCAGCCTGCGAGCTCACGTTCCACCCCACTCTCACACGTTTGGAGGGTCTTTGTTGTGCCTCCAATCTACTAGGTGTGACAGGCAGTGAAGGCTAGAATACAGGAGCTGACAGTTCACTGGAAAAGATGAGGGCTACGTATATGAAACTTGGAAAATGTGAGACCGTGGAAAGTCAGATTCTCAGATCCGGTGCCCTCCTTAAGCCATCCAGGGAATGCTGGCCACCTGCAGAAACTAACCCATGGCCTTGGGGTCTGGAGAAGCAGGGCAGGTGGTGGGTACAGCAGCTGGATCAGGGGTGAGGCAGCCCAGACTTGACCCCTGCACGTGGTTGTGGGCCAGTGAGTTCACATGCCTCACTGTCCTTGGTGGTGAGGCTCCAATGGCTCCAGGTGTCTAAAGCCCTCAAACAGCACCCAGCAGGCGGGGTGCCTCATGTTGGCTATTTGTTCTCCACCTGCTTGGAAGCCCCAGAGCTGCTTGTCTGGGTTTTCCTCACACTGTCTGTCGTTCCTCTTCCAGTTACTAGTGTCCATCCTACCTGGGCCGTTCTAAGAACTATTATGCTGGCATTTACTGAGCATCTGCTTTTGCCAGGTCCTGGGCAAGGTGTTTTCACAGTTTCCTCCTAAATCCCCACAGTTGCACCAGGAGAGGGTGATGTGATCCTTTCCTTGCATGGAGTGGGGGGCGGCTAGAAGGGGACTGAGGTCACAGGCAGGTTATACAGTTGGCAGCCAGTAGGTGATAGGCAGCCACCCTGCCATTCCTGGGGAGGCAGAGACTGCCTCTCATGCGGTGAGTCTCGATCACACTGCACTGAAAGCCTTATTGGGGCCCCTGTTCCTTCCATGCTCCCCGTGGAGGTTTCTGATGGACTTGGTACCATTCCGTTCACACTGCCCATGCCAGACAGAAACAGTCCCAATTCTGTCCTCTTTTTTTTTTCCAACAGAATTAGCTCACTTTATGTTTACATTGCTGAAATAATATAATCAGAGAATGAGTAGAGGAAAAGAGCACTCTTATAATCCAGTGAAAAAAAGGGTAGGCTTGGAATTCTTGCTGATGACTTTGACAAATCACTGGGTCTCTCTGACTCTCAGTTTCCTTTGCTGTAAAATGACCAAAAAATGGTATGACAACAATATTTACATCACTATGTGGTTTGGAGGTTTAAGTGAAACACAAGATTAATATTTCTAGTACCTAACAGTTTAAGTACATTTTCTAGTCATCATGTTGGATAGATTAGCATTCCAGCTAGTGATAAATGTTCGCTCTTTGCCAAAAATAAAAAAATTTAAATTATTACCTCCTCTCTGAGGAAGGCAGTGTTACCTCTTCAGGTGGCAGCAGGCTACACTAGCAGACAAGGTCTTGTGCCCGGTAGCTGGGTTGTCTGCCCTTTGTCAGGACACCATTATCAACCAACCTCAAGATAGTCTTCCCTCTCCATCGTTAGGATACAAAACTTACTTTTAGAAGTGCAAAGATATTTAAATTATTTTATAAATATAAGAAGTAAAAATTCTGGGCAGCTTGCCAGGGATAGCAGATCTGAAATTACTTCGAAATATTTCCTTTTCTTCGTTAAATTCTACTACCTTTTCTGATATGTTTGTATCAATTTGCCTCTTCATAAATATTTGAATGTTCTGTGTGATAGGGAATGGATAAAGGCCAAAGAAATAGACAGGGAATTATGACTAAACTTTAGGTTTTCTTCATTCCTGTCCAATAATGATGAATTAATGTCACATTAATAGGGTCACAAAGCTTCTTGACAGGACAAGTCCCAAAGGAACAGTGTGCTCAGATGCCCCCGTGGACTGAGGGCCCTACCCAAGACCCCAGAGTGTGAGTGAGGACATGCATTGTGAAGAATGGTGGGGCCTGAGGGTGAATTGCAGAGCTCCCCACATCAATGGCTTCCTTCTTCTCATCAACCTACAGACACCCCAGCTCCTGAGACCAGTGCTGTGGAGACCCCTGCATGGGGCTGGACACTGGCTGGCCCACTTACTCTGCATTACAAACACCACACACAGTTATCACAGAGGAGGAGCTGGAAGATTTGAACACATCAGCACTTAGTGGGACCTTCATCAGTTCAGTTCAGTCTCTCAGTCGTGTCCAGCTCTTTGGGACCCCATGGACTGCACTCCAGGCTTCCCTGTCCATCACCAACTCCCTGAGCTTGCTCAAACTCATGTCCATTGAGTCAGTGATATCATCCAACAATCTCATCCTCTGTCATCCCCTTCTCCTTTTGACCTCAATCTTTTCCAGCATCAGGGTCTTTTCCAGTGAGTCACATCAGGTGGCCATAGTATTGGAGTTTCAGCTTCAGCATCAGTCCTTCCAGTATATATTCAGGACTGATTTCCTTTAGGATTGACTGGTTTGATCTCCTTACCGTCCAAGGGACTCTCAAGAGTCTTTTCCAACACCACAGTTTAAAAGCATCAATTCTTTGGCGCTCAGCTTTGTTTATAGTCCAACTCTCACATCCATACATGACTGCTAGAAAAACCATAGCTTTGACTAGATGGACCTTCGTCAGCAAAGTCTTGTCTCTGCTTTTTAATATGCTATCTAGGTTGGTAATAGCTTTTCTTCCAAGGATCCAGCATCTTTCAATTTCATGGCTGCAGTCACCATCTGCAGTGATTTTCAAGCCCCCCAAAATAAAGTCTTTCACTGTTTCCATTGTTTCCCCATCTATTTGCCACGGAGTGATGGGACCAGATGCCATGATCTTAGTTTTCTGAATGTTGAGTTTTAAGCCAACTTTTTCTCTCTCCTCTTTCACTTTCATCAAGAGGCTCTTTAGTTCCTCTTCGCCTTCCTCATCTGCATATCTGAGGTTATTGATATTTCTCCCAGCAATCTTGATTCCAGCTTGTGTTTCATCCAGCCCAGCATTTCCCATGATGTACTCTGCATGTAAGTTAAATAAGCAGCAGGGTGACAATATACAGCCTTTTACTCCTTTCCCAATTTGGAACCAGTCTGTTGTTCCATGTCCAGTTCTAACTGTTGCTTCTTGACCTGCATACAGATTTCTCAGGAGGCACATAAGGTGGTCTGGTATTCCTATCTCAGAATTTTCCACAGTTTGTTGTGGTCCACACAGTCAGAGGCTTTGGCATAGTCAATAAGGCAGAAGTAGGTGTTTTTCTGGAATTCTCTTGCTTTTTCGATGATCCAACGTATATTGGCAATTTGATCTCTGGTTCCTCTGCCTTTTCTACAACCAGCTTGAATATCTGGAAGTTCATGGTTCACATACTGTTGAAGCCTGGCTTGGAGAACTTTGAGCATTACTTTGCTAACGTGTGAGATAAGTGCAATTGTGTGGTAGCTTGAACATTCTGTGGCATTGCCTTTCTTTGGAACTAGAGTGAAAACTGACCTTTTCCAGTCCTGTGGCCACTGCTGAGTTTTCCAAATTTCACTGGCATATTGAGTGCAGCACTTTCACAGCATCATCTTTTAGGATTTGAAATAGCTCAACTGGAACCATCACCTCCACTAGCTTTGTTCATGGTAATGCTTCCTATGACCCACTTGACTTCGCATCCAAGATGTCTGGCTCTAGGTGAGTGATCACACCATTGTGGTTATCTGGGTCATGAAGATCTTTTTTGTATAGTTCTTCTGTGTATTCTTGACTCCTCTTCTTAATATCTTCAGCTTCTGTTAAGTCCATACCATTTCTGTCCTTTATTGTGCCCATCTTTGCATGAAATGTTCCCTTGGTGTCTCTAGTTTTCTTGAAAAGATCTTTAGTCTTTGCCATTCTATTGTTTTCCTCTATTTCTTTGCATTGATCACTGAGGAAGGCTTTCTTATCTCTCCTTGTTATTCTTTGGAACTCTGCATTCAGATGGGTATATTTTTCCTTTTCTTCTTTGCCTTTCACTTCTCATCTTTTCTCAGGTATTTGTAAGGCCTCCTCAGACAACCATTTTGCCTTTTTGCATTTCTTTTTCTTAGGGATGGTCTTGATCCCTGTCTCGTGTACAGTGTCACAAACCTCCACCCATAGTTCATCAGGCACTGTGTCTATCAGATCTAATCCCTTGAATTTGTTCGTCACTTCCACTGTATAATCATAAGGGATTTGATTTGGGTCATACCTGAGTGGTCTAGTGGTTTTCCCTACTTTCTTCAATTTAAGTCTGAATTTTGCAATAAGGAGTTCATGATCTGAGCCACAGTCAGATCATGTGTTGTTGTTGTTGTTGTTGTTGTTGTTTTCTGCTGATTGTATAGAGTTCTCCATCTTTGGCTGCAAAGAATATAATCAGTCTGTTTTTGATTTTGACCATCTTGTGATGTCCATGTGTAGAGTCTTCTCTTGTGCTATTGGAAGAGGGTATTTGCTACGACCAGTGCATTCTCTTGGCAAAACTCCATTTGTCTTCATAGTGATTCATAATCCAAGTTACCCTGGCCACTCAGCTGCCTACAGAGGGATTTCCAAGCAGGACCTGGTCTCGGATGCACCTGCCAGGATTGTTATTTAGGCTGAGTGCCTTTATGCTTCACATAGCCCATCCCCACAGCTGCAGGAGAGGGACACACTACCCTTGTCTATTTGGATGAGTGCATGCACATGACATTAGCTCCTCAGTGTGAGAGAGCATCAGCTATGGAAAACAGACCTCTAAACGTGCTATAGAGGTATAAAAGAGCTACTTCTTAGAGCACAGAATAGTTTAAAAGATAGAATGTTAGCACATTTCATTGGTACAATGGAAAGAGTACTGAAATCAGGAATGTCTGAGGGCGGAGAATCCCAAACATGACCTCATGAAGTTCAGAGTTCCATTGTCATGCAGTGATTACAAGAAGATAGGACCTTCCTAGCAGGACCTGTAGCAGGGGACTTCAGCGTGTTCCCCATTTGTGAATTGCAGGTAACAAGAGAGTGTGTTTCCTCTCGTTGTGAAGATTAAATGACATAGTACAAGTAAGGCCATACCATAGGTTCTCACACAGTAAATTATAAACAGCTACTTCTTTTGAATGTACCTTAATATTGGTGTTCTTCAGTTCCTAAGGTGACTCTTTTGCAACCCCATGGCCTGTAGCCCCACCAGACTCCTCTGTCTGTGGGATTCTCCAGTCAAGAATACTGGAGTGGATTGTCACTCCCTTCTCCAAGTGATCTTCCCGACTTAGGGATTGGACTCACATCTCCTGCATTGGCAGGCGATTTCTTTACCACTGAGAATTTCCTTAATTTTCATGTGAGGTTTTATTAAGTTAATAAAGTTTGATACTATATGTCATATAATTTGCAAAGTAAAGCTTTCTTATTTATATTAATTTAAAATTTTGGCTTTTTAAAATTAAAAATAGAGTAGATTTGTAGCCAGTATTTTATAACTATAAATGGAGTATAACCATTAAAATTGTGAATCACTATACTGTATATACCCGTAACTTATATTGTACATCAATTATACTTCAAAAAAAAGGAAGAAAAAAAAAATAGATTCTAAAAGTCTGTTCTTACTTCTGTGTCTCTTTTTCTGTTTTGCATATAGGGTTATCGTTACCATCTTTCTAAATTCCATATATATGTGTTAGTATGCTGTAATGTTCTTTATCTTTCTGGCTTACTTCACTTTGTATAATGGGCTCCAGTTTCATCCATCTCATTAGAACTGATTCAAATGAATTCTTTTTAACGGCTGAGTAATATTCCATGGTGTATATGTACCACAGCTTCCTTATCCATTCATCTGCTGATGGGCATCTAGGTTGCTTCCATGTCCTGCCTATTATAAACAGTGCTGCGATGAACATTGGGGTGCACGTGTCTCTTTCAGATCTGGTTTCCTCAGTGTGTATGCCCAGAAGTGGGATTGCTGGGTCATATGTTTCGAAAGAACAGCATATATATTATCTATGGTGAAACAGATCACCAGCCCAGGTGGGATGCATGAGACAAGTGCTCGGGCCTGGTGCACTGGGAAGACCCAGAGGAATCGGGTGGAGAGGGAGGTGGGAGGGGGGATCGGGATGGGGAATACGTGTAAATCTATGGCTGATTCATATCAATGTATGACAAAACCCACTGAAATGTTGTGAAGTAATTAGCCTCCAACTAATAAAAAAATAAAATAAAATAAAGATTTTAAAAAAATAGATTCTAATTCTCTGAGGCTTTTAAGCATGATTACTTTTAAGAGTTTGAGTGAATCTTCTCATCTGACCTTCCATTGAAAGTTTCAGTGTTCCAGGAGAAAGGGTGGAGTCCTGGGCTATGGCTGTGGTGGGAGGGGGCTGGCACTCCTCCACATGTGTCTGCCAATAAAGCGCTGGACAGCAAGAAAGGAGAGGAACCCGATTGTCCTCACAGACTCTTACATCATTCTGTAATTATCATATGATGTGAAATGAAAAGAAGGTGAAATTACTCCCCAAAGCACGAGCAAACAGAAAAGAAATGACTAGGATACACAGCTTCCTGCAAAGGCCAGAAAAGATGAAATTAGGACTTAAATCTCCCCAGGCAATCTATCAAAATGTTGAGGAAAACACATTACTGATGAGAAAATATCATCTACTAGGAGACAAATGCACATAACTCTGAATCGTGGATCACAAAAGGGTTTCCTCAGGCCCCTCGATGACAACTTTATGATGCATAAAATCATGAGTTCTTCTTATTACAGTTTATTGGATAAGCACCTGCATGAATACAGGGCTGTGCTCTGCCCAGGAAAAGAAGATTCTTGCCCAGAGCACTCTTGGTCCAAGTTGTGAAGGAGACGCCTCTCAGGCATAAAATTTAGGAGATGAGAAAGTGATTAGGGTTATGTCCATGAGAGAACAAACAAATGTTTTGACAAGAAATAAACCTGGTTATAGGTCCTTTTCTTTGAGAATAATTGAACAAATATTTAAGACAGTAATCCTGTTGACAGTTATCAGGGAGTTTCATTTCAAACCTTTCCTATTTCTGCTTAGTTTAAAAATACAGAGGTAATAACAACTCTAGCACATACTGTACAAGCTTGAAATCCCTTCTTCTTACATCTTTTGCAATTTCGTATGTCAGTGGAAAATCACAGAGTCACTCTACCAGATGCACAATTACCTAAAATAGCAAGATGTTTGAGGCACAAAGTTCTTCGTATATCTGTAGTTCATCATTTTTCTGTCTCCTCTTTGTGGACAGACAGAGCTCACATCTCTGCAGTACCAAGTGTCTCTGCTTTTTGGTTGGATTCTTCATCAGAGATTCTTGCTTGTGGACTCTAGCCGAGTCTAAAATTGAACCCCAATTTTTCCTCTTTGTGTCTCATTCATATACACAGGCCTTGAGTTTTAGAATTATTAGGCAGTATTGGGCATCTACCATCTGGAAAATTGCCATGTCATTTATCATTCAAGCCAACACAGTTTTGAGAGTGAAGCACCTAACTAATGATGATTAGGCCTAAAATTGGGACTCTCCTGAGGACACAAATTTAGGTTCCAGTCAAGACAATGAGCATGTTGATGGTGATGCCAAAGGTTTCTTAACAACTCCTGGTCTTGAGTGTCTAATAAAGCAAAAGAGTTTTGTACTTAAAACATCATCAAGCATTTCAAAGCATGGCATTTCCTATCACAGACTCTTTAAATAATATGAGAAATCAAGGAAGGTTACCTAATAGGGATGCAGTTAGAAAAGGATCTCAATAAATGACTGATTATGGACAGGGAGAAGTAGAGAAGTATATTTGGAATGAGGGAGTTTCACTGAGTATGTGAGTATGTATCATGTGAGTTGAATCACTGTCCACCCCAGATGCTCAACCTAAAACTTCATTCATCTTTTCCTCTCACTCCCTCATACTTGCAATCTCCGCACATAGCTTGCTTCTTCACTGCTCCCACGGTGGTCCACAGTGCCATCTTCTCTTGGGATCCTCACTGGCCTCTCCTACCTCTTGTCCCTCCATCAAACACTCTCCACACAAGCGTCAGTGTGCTCTTAGCTCATTCACCCTTCACTGACTCCTCATTGCTTCTGAGACAAAGGAGAAAAAGAAATTCCATGTTTCTTAGCATGATATTCAAGGCCCTTCTGAGGTTACTGACCCTGCTGCATACTCTTCTGCCCATAACTGAGCTGCAGTCACGCTGATTTTCTGTCACTCACCTCTCTCCCACCCAGTGACCCAGTATTTTGGGAATACTCTTGACCCAGATCTTCATGCTCACCACTCAGCTCAAATGTCACCTCTTGGAAAGACTGGTCTAAAGTGGCACTGTCCCCCACCACCACCACTCACCTCACATCACAACGCTGTGTTTTATGGAATGAGTTAACACTGCAAAGCTCACATGATAACAAAGTGAATGCATATTGTCTTTGTTTCTGAGTTATCTAGTTTACTTAGTGATTTGCCTTCCACTGCCTCTCTCTCTGTGAGAGATGGGAATCTTGGCTGTCCAGTCCTTGCTCTGTCCTACACATCTTGAAGAGCAGTCATAGGAGGCACCCACTTGATAGTTGTTAAGTGAATGCCTATGCAGTTAGCCTTGTACCTAATGGATTAAATAAGTTCTTAAGCAATTCAAAACTCTAGGAAAGGTCATACTTCCTATTTTAATGTAACAGGGATTCCATGGCAACAGGTACAAAAGCTTGGTATGTGTATGTCCTCACACACACACACATTGTATGTGCATACTCTAACTGTGTAAGTGTGCTCATTTATGATTAAAATATATTTTACATTTTTGCCTTCTTTTCTGACTTCTTCCTCCTAAACTTCAATCCCGAAAACCTTAAATTTGTAAAGCACTTAGTCAGGACAGTTCCAAGAGAACACACATAAATGTCTGAGACACCAAGAAGACTGATATATAAACCATGTGAATTTTCCTATTGTTAATGGATATTTACATAGCTCCTTCATTTAGGAAGATCCTAAACTAAGAGCAGGGTTTCCCTAGTGGTTCAGCAGTAAAGAATCTGCCTGCCAATGGAGGAGGCGCAGATTCAGGAAGATCCCTCAGAGAAGGAAATGGTAATCCATTCCAGTATTGTTGCTTGGGAAGTCCAATGGACAGAGGAGTCTGGTGGGCTACAGTACATGGGGTTGCAAAAGTCACTACTTAAAGTCACTAAACCACAAAAACAAAGAACAGTTACTGTTCCCAACTCAGATGCCTTAGACAGTGATGCCTGCCAAATTCTCTAATCCAGCAGAGAGGAAAATGAGGAACCAAGAGAGTGACACAGAATTCTCCCCATCCCAAGGTGTCTGATTCTAGTTCCTCAAAATGATCAAATCTGGGGATGTTTAGCTTATATAACATCATAAGAATGAAAATTATGTGGTTGATTGGACTTAAAACATACTTTCAAAGTATAAGCATTAAGGTAAATATATATACATATATATATAGAAAAGTAGCTTTGAAAACTGAAAACACAACTTCTTCAGAGATTTAGAGGTCAAGAGGTGTCTAGAAAGTAGTGACATAATTTTGAAAAACAATTATAAAATTTTAACATTAAAAAGTTTTGATGAAATCTGATAGATTGGCAAATAATTTGCATAAGTATTTACAAAATGTATAGAGAAGGCCAGAAAAGAGTTTGGAAATTTTTTTTTTCTTTCCCATTTCTGCTTCTAGGAATCTAGTCAGGAAGAGAATGCTTGTTGTGTAGAGAAATTCATTTTGGAGTAATTAGAGATACTGGGAGTATAAGTGAAAGAGTCTGGCAAGTTCTTAACTTACCTGAGCCTTTGCACCAAATGTATTCTAATATCTATTTTGGTTATGACATTCTATAACTGTAGGTAACCATTTGGGCTTTGGAAAACTGTCATATAGATTTATGTCTTAAATAATTATGAATTGTAGACCCTGTCACTCCTATGTACATTGAAATATTAACTGGATATCTTCTTTGAAGTTGTTCATGGACTTTTCAGTTCAGTTCAGTAGCTTAGTCGTGTCCGGCTCTTCACGACCCCATGTACCACAGCATGTCAGGCCTCCCCATCTATCACCAACTCCTGGAGTCTACGCAAACTCATCTCCACTGAGTCGGTGATGCCATCCAACCAATCTCATCCTCTGTCGTCCCCTTCTCCTCCTGCCTTCAATCATTTCTAGCATCAGGGTCTTTTCAAATGAGTGAAAAGGCCACTTTCACATCGGGTGGCCAGAGTATTGGAGTTTCAGCTTTGACATCAGTCCTTTCAATGGACACTCAGGACTGATCTCCTTTAGGATGGACTGGTTGGATCTCCTTGCAGTCCAAGAGACTCTCAAGGGTCTTCTCCCAACACCACAGTTCAAAAGCATCAATTCTTCAGTGCTCAGCTCTTTATAGTCCAGCTCTCACATCCGTACGTGACTTTTGGAAAAACCACAGCCTTGACAAGATGGACCTTTGTTGGTAAAGTAATGTCTCTGCTTTTTAATATGCTGTCATGGACTTTTAGGTGACTTCATTCTTAACTTCATTCTTACTTTACCCTTAATATCAATATAGATTAGTAATTTAACTTCAAAAATAGCCATTATAATAACCAATTACTAATGTGGCAATAATTTTTCAAAAATTAAATATAGCTAGCACATCTTGAAGAGATGGTGGAAAACCTTCAGCCCTCAGGCTACATTTCCTGTGATATGTGGTATGACCCTAGTGAATGGCACATCACAACTCTGGTTTCCTCTCTTGACTGTTTGTGTCTTCACAAAGCTGACTATATCCTAGTAGGTGGCCGGACAGGTAACAGATCAGTCTGTTGTCATTCACAATGAGTCATCGATGCATTTTTAGAGCAATCTTCACAATCTTAACTCAAAGGAATGATTAATAAACTGGGAATATCAGAAACATTAAAAATATTTGTTTCTAGTTCTAACAAGCATACACTGAGCTCTTACTCTGTGCCCAGAATTATAGATGCCAAGAAAACAACTTCTCACAGAGAAGTTATTATCTAGCTTACTGTCTAGATCAGGAATTCTTAACCTTGACATTTTGGGTTGAATAATTCTTTGTTGGGGAAGGGGATACTGTTCTTTGCATTGTAGAATGTTAGCAGCAACTCTGAACCCTACCCCCTAGATGCCAGTAGCACCCCAAACCTTCTCGTTGTTGCAACTAAAAAATCTCCAGATATGGCCAGATGTCTTCTGAGGGGGAAATGCTTCTGAATGAGAACCACACTTTAGCTAGACAATTTCTGTAAATGTGGAATGGGTAGTGGTCAAAGATTTGCCCAAGTCTTCTCTTAAAGGAACAGTGCAAGAACAAGTGCAATGAGATTCTGCCTATTTGTAGTGTTAGTCTTGCAAGAACAATCAGAATTGGAGATTTGAGCTGGAAGTTATGTGGATCACTAAGCAGAATCCTTCATTTGACAACTCAATAAAGTCAATCCTTAGAGCCGTACAGTACTGCCTAAGTTTTTAGAGCTACCAGAGGCAGGACTAGACCAGCCTCTCCTGACTTGGTCTTTAGGTTCTCCCCATCATAGTTCCTTGCTTCTGGATAAAGGAGCCATTGATATTGACAGCACGCTGTTTAGAACTACAACCTTCACTGTTTTCCTTGGGTAACCATTTTGACAAACGCACTTACACCAGTTCCCATGGTTTAGTCAACCGCAGAATGAGGCCAGGTGGGCTGCCTGTCACGTACAGTTCTCTCCACTCCACTGAGCACACTCTCAGCTCTCTTTCTCCGTTGTCATTCCCATAACCAGGACATGATTTATATTTCTTTTGAAAAATGGCTAAGTGAAAGCTAACTTTGAGCAAAATTCAGTGATACTTAAATACTTACTTAAATAAATCCAAATTGTCCTTTATTGGCAAGCATCTTAAAGTCCATCAATAATTTTTTTCACACTTTCAAATAGATTTTCTTAAGTATTCTCATACTTTTAGGTATTGATAATAAAGACAGTTACAGTCAGCATTTTGACCAAGCATCTGCTAGCTTCAAGGCAGAATGCTACCCTTGTGAAAAATGTGGAAATCAGTGAGATACCTCCTAAGGAAGCAAGACATGAATAAATCAAACTAAAGCAATAGTTAGAAGATGACTTTACTGTGAGACTAAAGGTAAAGACAAAGAATATGAAGAAAAAGAGAAGAGAAAATAGAAAACTAGCACTAGTCCAGAGCACGGTATATGTCAGACACTGTGCTAGGTGCTATACAAACGTTTATCATGTAGTCCAGTAATTTGAAATGGGGATTATTTCCCACGTTGACAAAAATATAATGTATTGGGAACAATGCAAGTGAAGGCATACATGAAGGAAAGCAAAACAACAAAAATATTTAATTTCATTACATCATAAAATGAATGAAGAGGAGAGATGGCATGTAAAGTGGGAATATCTCGGATAATTCCTGGCAAAGAACCATATCTCATGAAACATCAATTGAGGAAAATAGATGAAAGAATGAATAGTAGGCTGGGACCAGTTCATACAGATCCTTGAATATGAAGGGAGGTATTTGAACTTCATTTGTTGTATAACAGTCAGTGAGAACAGATGGAGGATTTGTAATCAAAGGAGGCATGGTTGGAGTTGAACAGTTTGCCATTCTTTTCCTGAGTCACTGTGGATTTCATGTATGGACATGGAGTTCTGCATAACATTAAAGCATGACTGAAGTATATTGGGAAGGCCCAAGGTTAACATAATCTTCATGCTCGCAGAGAAAAAGGAGAGGGTATGTTTATTTGACACAAATAAGATCATGGTGATAGATAAAAGAGAAGCTGTGTTCCCATGCTGTGTGCCCCCGCTGGTCTAGAAAGGTGAGTTCATTCCTGAGCCGTGTGCTGTCTCAAAGTGCAGGGCGGCAGCAGTATCACTTGGGAACTTTTTAGAAAGGTAAATTCTTGGGCCCTACCTCGTACCTTCTCAGACTCTGGCTGTTGGTCCCAGGTTTCTATCTTTTAACTAGATCTCTGGGTGATTCTGTTGCATGCTCAAGTTTAAGAACCACTGTTCTAGAGTAACTTAATTTAAAATAAAGAAATACTATTCTTTTTCCCTCAGCAGAAACGAAAGTAAATCTAAGCATTCTGCTCTTAAAAAAAAAAATACAAAGAATCATAGACAGAATTTAAACTAGTTTTCTTTAAGATATAAACTAATCCAGATGCAAACTGTTATATATAGAATGGGTAAACAACAAGATTCTACTGTGTAACACAGGGAACTATGTTAAATATATATATTTATCAATATTCAGTGTATATTGAAAATATTTAGATACATATCTGAATCACTTTGCTGTACAGTAGAAATTAACACAACATGGGAAATCAATAAAGTAATTTTTTTAAAAGATATAAGCTAATCCTAGCTAGTAAAATGAATTAAACCCAGTCTTCAGTTTCCTTTCACTTGTGAAAGAGCAAAACAGTCTATTTGAAAATCTTATTTAAATTCATGAAAGAAACAAAGTAAATCACACTTCTTTGATTTTCAAAATCTGAATTTGTTAAATTTAGGAAAAATTATGATAGAATCTGTGGAGATAAACAGATAAGATAAAGTTCTATAACCAGAAGGAATCATAACAACCAAAATCCATTACAGAGATACTTTCTGGAACACCCAAATTCCATTATTTTAGCTCAAACTTGTGACTTTAACTGGAATGGTAACAGGAGAGTTAAACTGAAAAGTAATTGAGCTTGAGTATTATATATTCTTCTTTTTTTCTGTTCTGAGATGACTTGATCTTCTTCCACTACAGTTCAAAACAACCAGCCTCACCTTGCCATATCAATATTGAATCAATGCTAAACAATACATACCTTTCAATTTAGGCTTATCTGTGGTCTGATAGTTTATATAGCTGTGCATTTTATTAATTTAATCCTTAAATTACTAGAATAGAGTAAATTTATCAAGAAAAAGTACACATATTGTCTATATAGGTGTATGTACATATATATCTACAATAAGAAAGAGAAATAGTATAGGATTAAAATAAAAATTAGAGCAGAATTAGATTTCTATTTTTATTTACATTTCCATTCTGCTTCAAATATTACCATTGGTGTGTCTGGACATTTCTAATGATCTTTTCAGCTGCACATCCAAGATATTAAACTAAATAACTACCTTTGATCCCAAACTCAGAGTGACCCATTTAAAGAGTTCCCATTCAACACTTTCAAAGGAAACTGCTTAAAATGGGCCATCCTGTGTTAAACCATGAAATAAACTCCCAAGGGAATTTGGGAGACATCCAAGAGGTTGTGCAATTTGTCGGTGAAAAGGAAAAAGACTACAAAATACATAATAGGGAATAATGCCTCCCTGCAGAAAAAACTGAGGACTGCGAAATATTTCACCAACCAATTAAATATAGAAATATATTTAGGAATAGAAATATATTTATATTTAGGAAAAGAGGTGTCTTTGTAGTCAACCAACATTTTGACCATGATTGTGTTTATTTGCAACTGTTCTTTGGACCCCCTTGATAAACACCAGTGATAGGTGTCCAGGCCTAGAGCTATGGCCCGGGGAAGAGGATACACAGCTAAATACAGTAATATAATAAGCTCTCCACAAGGTCTAGTTCTTTGTGTCTTCCTTGGACAGAATTTAACAGGCATATGCTACTAAGGAAATAGGTCCTTTAAAAGATATTTATAAAATGCATTTTGCTAAATCAAATCAAGATCTTCAATTAACTCACTTTATAATACCAAAATTGTATTCCAGGAGAAAGAAATAAGTTCCAAAATAATCTAATTCATGTTGTCACAACATCCTCCAGCAAAATGTGGGCCATGTACTAAACATAAGAAAGTATCCTCTACTTTATAAAGAGCCAGTTAAGTGCACATCGAAACCTTACATTATTTCTGTTCACACAGGGTCCAGTAAAAATCTGCCCTTTCTTTAATAGCCTTTAAAATTTTAACTCTAATAGGTTCCAAACTTTTTACATTTTAATTTCAAAACTTATCAAATTCTTCCAACCTTACAGTAGTCAAACTTTCAAGATTTGTTGATTTTAAAAATAAGTAAGTTCCCAAGGATTCAGTAGTGTTGCTAAATTCATTTGTATTTTATGATTCTCGATAGTATCTGTATAAACTTGGGAAAATTTTGTCAAATACATTCATACAGTTATATGATCTGCATATGAATTCCTGGACCACTGCAGTGACCCTGAAAGATCCTAAGTGAAATTTGGGTATTATTGCACAATGTGTGGGACAGTTAGGACAATTAAACATGGTGCTAACCTGGCCTCTGAGGCTGGGGTCAGTTTCTGCTACCTCTGCCACATCACCACTCTGAAACATGATCTGTTCCCTGATGGACAGTGTGGGAATTTGAGATCTAAATGAGATTTAGGTCTGAAGTTTCTTCAACTTTAATGTATATGTGAATCATTGAGACCCTGTTAAAATGTAAAATCTGGTTCTGCAGGTCTAGGTGGGGCCTGAGAGGTGAGGCCCTCTGGTCCAGGGCCCCCCATTTGAGTAGCAAGAATTCTGTTGTCCAAACAAAGTGCTCACCAGCAGGCAGAATGCACTGAGCCCCACCCAGAACCATTCGATCTGTTTGTTCTGGGATGGGATCCAAAAATTAGTATTTTTTCAGAAGTCGTCAGGTGATTTTAATGTGCAGCCAGGTTTGAAAACCACAAAGCTACAGCTTTTCTAGGTTTCCTGAGAGTCACTAATTTGTAAACCTACTAGTTCTTAATGAGGGAGTATAGACAATGTCATCCTGTTAATGAGAAACTTTGGAGGACAAAATGATAATAAAAGAGAGAAAGCTGTAGGCAGTTTTCAACTTTGTATAATAAAACACTATAAAATAGAACTGCCTATGCCTTGAGCAGGGTGCTTTAGGCTGAAGTCATTTTTATCCCTAAGAGATGGTTTGAGACAAGAGGACTCTCTCAGGAAAGGATAAATAAGAGTTGCATCATCAGTCAGTATATACTGAATGTCTTCTGTGTTCCATGAACTGTGCTCAGCACAGGCCTTGCTGTAATACCATTTCCCTTGACTCTAATATCACATAAAAGGCATACAAATTATACAGCATGTTACGATCATTGTTTTGGAGGAGCTGTAAACAAATTGGACTTCCCAGGTGGCTCAGGGGTAAAGAATCCACCTGCCAAGGCAGGAGATGTAGGTTTGATCCCTGAGTCGGCAAGATCCCCTGGAGGAGGAAATGGCAACCCCCTTTAGTATTCTTGCCTGGGGAATCCCATGGACAGAGGAGACTGGTGGGCTACAGTCCATGGAGTCACAAGAATCAGACATGACTTAGTGACTACACACACACATACACACACAAATTGCATATGGAACATAGGAGAAATTGCTTGTGAATCTTCCAGCCATATTTAGAAATGGCTTTCAAATGTTTTTTAAAGCTGTTGGAGGAGTGAAACCCAGATGAATAAGCAGAGCAGGCTCTCGGGGCGAGGGACAGCATTATCAGAGAGGGGCACAGAGGTCAGAGTGGCACGTTTGGGAGCCTGGAGGTGACATAAAAGGGGAGCAGAGGCTAGTTCAGGGGCAGGAACCCCATCATAAAGGCCATGTTTAGGTTGCAAATGTGGGTTATGTGTAAACAGTGGGGAATATAACTTCTAGATTCCCCACTGGTGTGATCACTGTAGAGTTCTGTTATGAGGATGTTTTAACATCATGTAATTTTCTCTTGTTGAACACATCACAATTCTTCTTCCCGAACTTATAAAAGTTTGAATCTTTCTGTATATTTGACGACATATTTGAGACCACTGAATTGGATTCATATTACTTGCCTTGTGTAAACTTTCCACATAAAACAAAAAACCTGAGCGTCAAGTTTATGCTCTCCAGGAATTGCCCTGGTTTTATTCTAAGTTGATATGATTTACTAACCTGAAATAATCCAAAAATTTATTAGAGAATATCATCAAAGCGGGAGTCAATGTTCAGACAGCAGGAGCATCACCGTCAGCCCCTTGTCCTAAGCTACCCCAAGTGCTCTCTTTCTGCCTAAGAACCACATGTCTGGCACTCCTTTAAATGGAGTCACTACTTTTTCACTGCATGTTAGTTGAAAGCCATAATTATGATTCCCAGAATGGCAGAGTATCAAGCATGATCATCCTTGTGTATCCTAGGAGAAGGACTTGCTAGTTTATATGTTTATACTAAGATGCTCAAGGGTGATCATGCTTGATACTCTGCCCTTTCTGGGAAGCCCTTCTCCTAAAGTGGACCCTAAAGGGGCAGGAGGCAAACATGCATTATCTGATATATATTCAGTGTTAGGCACATTTCCATGGGCTGTTTGACAAGCGCATGACCCCAGGAAAGGTGAAGTCACTGAGTGCGTGGGAAGGAGATGGGCAGTGGAAATAGAGGGGGCTTGAGGAGATGTTGGGAGGATCTCAGAGGAAAGCCATCCGGATGACCAGTCTCCTCCCTTGTGGCTTCCAGCAGTTTTTTCCTACCTATAGCTGTAGAGGATCCCTAGGCCTTGAACATCAGAATATAATTAGAAAAAGAGACTCAGATTTGTTTTTAATTATTAAATTATTTATTTTTAATTTTTTTTTAAATTGAAGGATAATTGCTTTACAGAATGTTGTTGTTTTCTGTCAAACATCAACATGAATCAGCCATAGGTATACATATATCCCCTCCCTCTTGAACTTCCCTACCACCTCCCTCCCCACCCTACCCCTCTGGGTTGTTACAGAGCCCCAGTTTGAGTTCCCTGAGAGACTCAGATTTTTATGGTTGCAGACTGAAGGAATTTCATGATATCCCAGACAATCGCAAACAGTGTTGCCAGAACAGCCAAAAACTGTTGGGTTGGGTTTTTTTTTTTTTCATAATCTCATGCCAGGAGAGAGGGGGATATAAGCAAATATTTTTATATTTTGAAAAGGATGTTTTATTTTATAACATCTTGATGGAAAGAAAGCAAACAAGCCCGGCTAATGCCTTTTAAAATGAGAGA
The DNA here is from genome assembly GCF_033118175.1 of Dama dama. Classification (NCBI taxonomy): domain Eukaryota; kingdom Metazoa; phylum Chordata; class Mammalia; order Artiodactyla; family Cervidae; genus Dama; species Dama dama. Next base: position 25,225,114 of record NC_083701.1, on the reverse strand, counting down.
ATATGTTTTTCCTAGTTAACGACAAAGATTTCACTGAGATGGAGGAAAAAAATGTAGCGTTTATAAAAATGTTGATGTAGATATAATTAGATCCATTTTAGGACCAAAAGTTTTATGCAGAAACTGACAGAAGGATACACAATAATTATAGTTTCCTGACAAGCTGAATAGAGTTTTCTTTTTTTATCTTATGGTTTTAGAAAACCAAACTGTAAATAAATATGCAGTTTGACAGATTGTAATTGCGATCAGCAAGGCGTCTTTTCATTTAATCAGATGGTGTTATTAAAATGGGGGCACAATTAAACATTTTATAATGTGACGTAGAACTCCATTAAAATTCTTCAGCAAACAGCAATTTACATCTGATGCTCCAGAATCCTCTTTCTATTTGCAGAAACGTTATTGGCTGTGACCTTCCACTGGATGGGTCTCTGTTTTTATTTTTTATTTTTTCTTCTTACTTTGATAAATGATATTGAGCAGCCACTTTCTTCTGCCCATTGCACAACTAAGATATTAGCTTTGCATGCTCTTCTTGAGTTATCATGACCCTTACAGTACACGTACTGGACCAAACAGAAAGTTTGAAAAAGCATGTTTACTTGAAAGGAAATTCATTTTCTCTGTTTATATAATAGTCATTCCCATCAGCTTCCAATTAATATTGAACTCACAGTTAAATTTGTTTCAGGAAAAGATTAATAGGAAGCTTTTGCAAAGTGTAAATATCAGTTAATATTTTATATTCCCTAGAAAAGTACATCCTTAAACAAAGAATGAAAAGGTGTGAAATTGAATTTGACAGTAATTAAAAGGAAAGTGGCCTCAAAATTCTGGCAGGGCAAAACTATGAGATGCTTTACTATTCTTGCTCAGAGTCTTTGGCTTGACTGTGACAAAATATAGCCTGATCTTGGTAAAGAATATTCAGAAATGTGACTAAACATTGCTATGGGATCCAAATCGGATGGTTGGATAACAGAACATAGTGGAAAAGGAAATCTGAACTGTAACTCGACACTTTTGACAGTACAAAGGAGTAGTGCAAGCTGTGGTGTGTGTTGTGAACTTGCTCTGTGCAGTCACTGAAAACCTGTCCCCATGCAAAGCATGGGGAAGACTTGGGTAGATTTATAGAAAAAGAAGAAATTCAGCACAACCTGTAGGAGACCTTCTCAGCTTAGTGTTGACCAAAAAAAAAAAAAAAAAAAAAAAATCCCCACCTATGCATCTTATCCAGCCAAGAAAACAGATTATTGATAATGACCTTTGTCATCTTCTGGCAGCATAATTATTATTTTCCCTTTTTAAAACAAAGCAAAGCATCTCTGGTAAATTGTAATTAAGGATTTTTTCTCCCAAAGGACAGCTTTCAGATTAGGAAAGTTTTGAATGGGAAACATTGTCTATGTGAGTGAGACTTTTCAAGGTGAAATTTTTTTAGAAAAGTGGTCATTCAACTAATAAAAATAATTGTTCCCTTGTGGTAGTACAGTAAAATAATTTCAAATTATTCAGTGGCCAGTTACCTACTGTAGTGTGATAAAGACATGTTATCTATTTTTCGTCCGCTGCCAGACTTCCAGTCCCTTGACTGTCTCATTGCTTATCCCCAGGCGCCACTGTCACAGGGTGAAGGGTTTGAAAGTCGAACCTGTTGGTGCCTTCAGCCCTGTGGACTGACTTGTTGATGCTTAGTCACTTCCCTGCCATTTTACAGATGGTGAAGCCCCAGTTCTAGGACATTAAATGGTTACATAGGTAGTTCATGAAAAACGTGCATGAGGACCAGAGGCTATCTCTGAGCCTCCTTCTGTCTTCTCCATTCATTCACATTTGGTTATTTATTTTTGTTCATTCATCAGTAAATATTCATTCAGCTCCTACTCTGGGACAGGCATGTTGAAGTCATGGTAAGCTCGTGGAAACTTTGAGAACAATTCATCATCAGCTAGCAAAACTTGGGAAAAGAAAAAGTAGACAATAGGGCCTTACTATGGTTAGGCTGCTGCTGCCACTACTTTAAAAAAAATTAGCAAAAAAAGAAGTGACTGTTGAAATAGAGCAGTAATCTAGGAGCCTGTCAGGAATCCGGTTGGAACTGGTAGTTTTGTTTCAATAGAGTGCCAGCATATGTGGACTACCAGAGCTCCACTACAGGTGGGCATGGTTCTCCAGTCCCCATCACACTATGAAGTTGACTGAAATCATAAATGTAAAACTTGGGAAACCCCTAAATAATGTAACAGCAGATATTTACTGTGCCCCCTACTTGGCACGAGGCTCTGGGCTTTAAAGTCATAAACAAAATAGTATATATATAGTCCCTACAATTATGGTGTTCACAATCTAACAGGAAAGACAGATATTAAACACACATACCAAAAAATCACACGTTTAACAACAAAAAAGCATTTTGTAAGTTGTTACTGTGTAGCATTTTGTAGACCCGGAATCTCTCTTTCTTCGCAGGAATCTCTCTTCGCAAAACCATTCAGATCAGTGTATTTGAATATTTTTCTCATTGGAATACACCGTGCATTTCCTGATAAAACAGAATCTGAAGTCTGTTCCCTAAACATACGTTCTTACCTAATTGCTAAAATAAGGTTTTGGTGTCACTCATTTGGTTCATTTTTAAGTTAAGTTTTTTTGGCCACGCTGTGTGGTTTGTGGGATCTTAGTTCCCTGACCAGGGATTGAACCCAAACCCTGAACAGTGAAAGTGCAGTCCTAACCGCTGGACCACCAGGGAATGCAGTATGGTTCATTTTTTATGCTGCTGCTCATCTAACCTCTACAAACAGGAATAAGAGAATCCATTTTGTTAGAAATATATAAAAACCCAAAATAGAACAATGAAAAGAGCGCTGGCTGATCAGGCCAGGGTCCAGGGTTAAGAGTTCTGGATATAAAATCATATATTTGTGTAATGTTGGGCCATTCATTAATTAAATATTTCTAAGCCCACATACTAGACCCTGGATATTTGCTAATTTATTGGCAATTCAGTTTTCTTCCATGAATAAAGGATGCAAGACTCGATGACCTCAAGGTCTCTTCCTGTTCAGAAATTCTATATTTACCATGTGCCCCCAATTTGGTAAGAGTGTTAATAATGTAAATATTAGCCAACATTCAGAAAGATCCCTTATTAAACTTGGAAAGCAGAGATGAACATTCCTGAAATTGATGGAAAACCCATCAGAGTCCAATTCTAAATACCATTGGGGGTAAAAATGCAGCAGCTGTTTAGCAGTGCAGAGAAAAGCTGTGTCTGAATTTTGGATTAGAACTGAAAAATACCTTCTCCAGTTGAAACTACACAGGGAATTTAGATAGGATGTAATTACGTAGCTGGAATTTGTCCAGACTTTTGACTAACCCGCCTCCTTCTACAAGAAGTACATTCACCATGGGATCTTTCATGATAGCATATGATCAAGACCCTCAATTTTAACACCCCATCTAAAACAAGAGTCCACTACACATTTGTAATATAGTAAATTCCCTTAACACCCATCTTGGAGCATTTGTTTAATACTGTGTTTCAACAGCACCAATTCTTACAAAACTGTCTTCACTCTAGGGCTTCTGGTCTCACTCTGCCTGAATTCTGCAGTTCTTAATTTCTGTGATCAGTGCCTGCATGGACCATATGAATCCTATTTGCTCAGTTAGTGCTTTTCATAAAAGGTTAAGCTTCATTCAAAGACATATTTTTTAAAAAGTAAACAGTATTTTAAAATTTAGGACAGTTACTTTCATTTTCATGCTTCAGACTGGGCCTCCAGCCAGCGGTTAGTGAGAGCAGAAGGTAGTACAAAGTCATTTTAGAGCTTTGTAGTGGGGCTGACACAGAGAACTGGTAGAGCTGGCATTATTCTAAGCAAAGGGGTACTGAGTAGAGTTCACAGGAGTTCATGAAAAGATTGCTGGATTTTTCAAATGCTCACAAAGGCTATTCAGCATTATTTTTAGGCATAAGGATGGAATGAGAAAGAAACAAAGAGCCATATTTTACTGTGAAGCTGTAGATAGCTGTAATTCATACAGCTATCGAGAGAAAAATGAATTTAAATAATCCAAATGATCAGAAGACAGAAGGTCTTATGTACCATTTTTGACAAAATAACATGGTCAACTACCTCATCTTTCCAGACAGCATGTAAGATATATCCTTATAATCATAAAAGTTACCTGATACAAAACAAAACCTAAAACAGTACTCAAATCCTACATCTGGGGAAGCCACCAGACTTAATATTGATAACACAGCCTGAGTTTGAGCCCTAAACTAGATGCTTCTCCCACCAATACCCATTTTCCAGAGACTGATTCAGTATGTCTGGGTGAGCCGATCAGTTCTCTTATAAGAAGGCCCCTATAGCTGCCACTAAGAGAGAATCACTTGTTTGGATTAACATGTAGATGCTGGATCAAATTGTTCATTTTTCATTAACACACAAAGATAGTGGCATGGTTGTTCTCTTTCAGTCCAGAAATTGACAGTGACCAGATTAAAAGTGGCACCCATTAGAAAAAGGCTGTTATTTTTGCACTGGAAGAAATATGTATCCCATATTAAGGAGAAAAGAGAGAAAAAGTCATATTTCTTCTACTGATGATTGCCCTATGTGGAAACCCTAGATTTTTTTTTTTAATGCAATAAAACGAATCGATAATGTAAAAATACAGATATAAGTTACCAATATTGAAAATATTAAAACAATGTTTAGAGTTAAACCAAAAATCATATGGTATACAATGAATACAGCTGCATATTAATATATGTAATTCCTTGCCCATTTGACAACAGTGTGAAAAGTATACATGGTGCATTCCCAATCCTAATCAATAAAACTTGGACTCATCAATGTCACTAGTTGTGTATACCTATTTATGAAGTTGGCCTGGATTGTTTTAAAGCTTGTAGTGTATTCCACCTATTGTTTTATTTTTACCTTTCAACTTATATGTACCACACATTTATAAACCATTCTGATCAAGCTTGAACCAGCTTGATTACTTTTGATTTATGCTGTAGGATTTCTTCATTCTTCCTGGAAATTTCAAGGCATTTTATTCTAAACCTATTCTTTCTTTCTTTAGATTTATTTACTACCTTTAGAAGTAGAAAAGTCCAATTTCAATCATGTTTGAAATAACTCATTTTAGACAAGTACGTGCTGCTCTGCTTACAAAACATATATGAGTGGAATATGCAATTACTACAACCCAGTTTCCTGCCACAGAAACATTTCAGCATTATAGCATTACAGAAATAGAATGACATGCATAATGAAAGATTTCAAGATTCACCCAAGGCATTTATTCTCTTCACCTTAATGTTCTCAGCAGTAGCAGAGTATCCATTAAAAGGTACTATGAATTATGGTTGCCTAGCAACTAGAAGGAGCTTGTAACAGCACCAAAGAATGAAATGGCTGGTTGATAAAATGAATTTTCTCTGAGCATTAGCCTGTTGAAACTGCCTTTTCTTGTGGAACATAAAGTGCATTTATTTGTCTCATGCATTTTTTATTAGAAAATTATTTGAGTTCCAGGGACTTGAATCGTTTTGCTACAGGAGATATTTGATTTTAATGTGTTGTACTAAAATAAGTAATAAAAGACACTTTCTTCAAAGCAAAGTCACCAAACAATTCTATGTGGATTTTTGAAGGAAGAAATAAAATATTTGATAAGCTGTTCCATTACTGGTTTCTAATTAAGGATGGCCTTAGATATAATTCCAAATTCTACTGATGCTGTAAAAGGTATAAGGTTAAAGTGAGTTATTCTTGGTTGTGTGAACTGTAGAAACATTATGTTGACAATGAAATGCAAGAGAAGAATGGAGTTTTAAAATCTTACTCATGGCTATTTGTAAAATTCATTTTAACAAAGGTCTAAATATTTACTAAAAACCCTACCAGTTATAAATTACCTTCAATTTATTTAACTTTATTGTTTTAAACATCTTCATCTTACCATGCTGTCCTCTTGGAGAAATAGATATATTTCTCTGTCATTACTAGGCCTTCCTTATTTGCAGTGATTAGATTATGGTCTGTATGGTATTGCCTTGCAGGTCTCTTGCCCCAAGAAATACGCTGGGATGACAGGAATAGGTGGTGTCAGAAGCTACTACAAGTACATATTTGATATTGTTATATTATATGAGCATTTTTTCAATTTAAAGTAATTCAGATCTTCTGCTTAGGTTCATAGAAACGGTAAACAACAAAAAAATTGAGGAAACAGAAACGTCTTAAAACAGAAACTATTAAAATGGGAGCTGAAACATCCAGTGTGATATTCTTTTGGGTACTCATTTTCTGCGTTCCTATATTATCATTATGTGTATATCTAGAATATTCCATAGTCTATATTTATCCTACTGAGCAGAATATAGCATCATATGTGTTCGTCTACTCATGTATGTATGGAAATTGTATTACTTAAATACCAAGCATTACATTTTTAATCACCATTTTGTATTGCTTCTAACTATTCAGTATGTGATTCATTTTTTTGTGATAACATAATCTCTGGTTGAAAAAAGAGCTATGTTGGACCAATGTTTATTCCACCAGATGAATAGTAGGTACTTCTTAGTCCTTAGGTATCTATTCAATTCAAGCCTGGCCCAGAGCAGAGCAAGGGAGTTTCATGGGGGGTGAGAGGCAAATGAAAATGTTATTGATCACTGTAAATGGAAAGAATTTTATACAGGATAATTACCCATATTTATAGCAATGAAAGGATCATCACTTAAAAATGACCATCTTGGCACAATCTTCACAGACCAACTGAAAGAGCACTGAAAATGTATTTGTTGAGAAAGATTGGTGTAGGCAAACAAGCTTGTGATTTCAGACATTAAATTCAGTGCTAGTACTCCTCTGGAGCCTGAGTTTTCCAACTGACAGCCTCAGACCTTCACTTCAGTGTAGGGCTTATCTTATGTTATTCCTTTAACTAAAATTAGGGTAGTGGTATTCCCCTCTGCAAATTCTATAATTGACCCAGTTTTCTCATTTTCAAGGTAAAAAAAGTTCACATTTGAGCACTCTATCACAATTGTGTGTGAGCCTCAGATGTTGTTCTGCTTGAACAAGTCTCAAAGTGCTGATCAAAAGAGAAAATTTATGTTTTTTAAAAAGCTGGTGTCTAAAGCCCAAATTCTGGCCAAAAATTGAAAAATGAGGGAGTCTATTTATATTGATTATTAGTGTTTTGCGTAAAGTGACTGTTTGTCAGGTCTGGGTCTTCCCCGGTCGACCATAAGAAGCTGATGCTATTGTTAACCAGTTAGTGGGAGATAGGAAAGTAAAGATGAGAAATGACTGTTAGCCTGTACCTTACAGCTCTGTGCAGCTTACAAAGAACTTTCCTTTACCTGATAATCATTAGATTTACACAACCATTCTGTGATATAAATAGGACAAGCCCTATCATTAGAAGATGCACCATTTGCAGCAAAACACATCAGACTTGGAGTGACAAGACCAAGGTGCAGATCAGAGCTGTCCCTTGACCTTGTGTCTCCTTGGCCAAGTCCCTGGACCTTTTAGAGCCTCAATTTGCTTCAAAGGAGATGATACTGCCATCCTCAGAGAGCTAGTCTCAAAATTAAATGTGTGAAAGCACCCATCATGTAATAAATACTGAGTAAGAGAGAACAGGGCTTCCCTGATAGTTCAGCTGGCAAAGAATCCGCCTGCAGTGCAGGGGTTCAGTTCAGTTCAGTTCAGTGGCTCAGTCGTGTCCGACTCTTTGCAACCCCATGGACTGCAGCGTGCCAGGCCTTCCTGTCCATCACCAACTCCCAGAGCTTATTCAAACTCAAATCCATTGAGTCGGTGATGATATCTAACCATCTCATCCTCTGTCATCCCCTTCTCCCGCCTTCAATCTTTCCCAGCATCAGAGTCTTTTCAAATTAGTCAGTTCTTCACATCAGGTGGCCAAAGTATTGGAGTTTTGGAGTTTCAGCTTCAGTATCAATCCTTCCAATGAATATTCAGGACTAATTTCCCTTAGGATGGACTGGTTGGATAATCTTGCTGTCCAAGGGACGCTTAAGAGTCTTTTCCAACACCACAGTTCAAAAGCATCAATTCTTCGGCACTCAGCTTTCTTTATAGTCCAACTCTCACATCTGTACATAACTCCTGGAAAAACCATAGCTTTGACTAAATGGACCTTTGTTGGCAAAGTAATGTCTCTACTTTTTAATATGCTGTCTAGCTTGGTCATGACTTTTCTTCCAAGGAGCAAGCGTCTTTTAATTTCATGGCCGCAGTCACCATCTGTAGTGATTTTGGAGCCCCCGAAGATAAAATCTCTCACTGTTTCCACTGTTTCCCCATCTATTTGCTATGAAGTGATGGGACCGGATGCCATGATCTTCATTTTCTGAATGTTGAGTTTTAAGCCAACTTTTTCACTCTCCTCTTTCACTTTCATCAAGAGGCTCTTTAGCTCTTCTTTGCTTTGTGCTATAAGGGTGGTGTTATCTGCATATCTGAGGTTATTGATATTTCTCCCAGCAATCTTGATTCCAGCTTGTGCTCCATCCAGTCCAGCATTTCTCATGATGTACTGTGCTGCTGCTAAGTCACTCCAATCGTATCCGACTCTGTGCGATCCCATAGACGGCAGCCCCCCAGGCTCCCCCGTCCCTGGGATTCTCCAGGCAAGAATACTGGAGTGGGTTGCCATTTCCTTCTCCAATGCATGAAAGTGAAAAGTGAAAGTGAAGTTGCTCAGTTATGTCTGACTCTTAGCGACCCCATGGACTGCAGCCTACCAGGCTCCTCCATCCATGGGATTTTCCAGGCAAGAGTACTGGAGTAGAGTGCCATTGCCTTCTCCAATGATGTACTATGCATATAAGTTAAATATTCAGGAGACCCCAGTTCAATTCCTGAGTCAGGAAGATCCACTGCAGAAGGGATAGGCCACCCACTCCAGTATTCTGGGACTTCCCTGGTGGCTCAGCTGGTAAAGAATCTGCCTGCAATGTGGGAGACGTGGGTTCGATCCCTGGGTTGGGAAGATCCCCTGGAGAAGGGAATGGCTACCCATTCCAGTATTCTGGCCTAGAGAATTCCATGGACTGTATAATCCATGGGATCCCAAAGAGTCGGTCATGGCTGAGCAACTTTCACTTTCACTTTTAAAGCGAAAATAGAATCTAAATCTAAATAACCACTGTGCAACATTGAGCCTTAGACTGACCTCCCAAGGTCAAATAGTTCCAAAGGCAGGGGTGAGGTTGAACACCTCTAAATCCTGCCTGGTGTATCAGCAGACTCCACCCCTGCACTTTCCATTGCAGAGGAATCATGTGAAGGAACTGGAATGGGAAGTGAAGGGACAACTTGTTTTCAAGGCGATGTGTGAGCCCAAGTGATTGTCATTCACTGGTGTGGCCCAAATGCTGCCCTTATCCCCTGCACTAGAAACCTTTTTCTTGAGCCTACCACTAGCATCTCCTGAGACTTTTTGGTGTGATGCCATGATAGTAGATCGCAAGTACTTTGCACTTAGAAATAATATGATTTGCTTTCCAAACTCAAAAGTTTTGTATTAACAGAATACATTTTGCTTTGATTTTCAATGCATTAACAGTCATATACCATAGTTCATGATAAGCTACTAGGACGAAAATGTTTTTAGCATAACTAAACATAAAAGAATATAGTGTTGAGAGGTGAGAGGCTTTTTTTTTAATGTGTAGCTGAATAATCAAACATAGATAAATAAAATATTAATCACTGCTAATAGTTTACAAAGGTATAAATTGAAATTCCAGAGAGAGCTTGGCTGATTTGATTAACATTGAATCTAATACAGCAGAATCCCACTTGAACATAAAACTATTACACTAATCTAATACAGCAGAATCCCACTTGAACATAAAACTATTACACTTGTAATAATCCTATAGAGTTATCGAGACAGACAAATTGAAATTCTTTCTGATATTTGCATAGAATTATGAGATACATTCTGTTTGTGTTTACCATGTGCTTTAATAGAGAAAGGTGCCTAAAAATATTTTTATGTTTGTATAGATTTATTCTCAAAATGTTTTCATATTGCTATAGTTTGTGTATGTGTGTTAGTCACTCAGTCGTGTCCAACTCTTTGCGACCCCATGGACTGTAGCCCACCAGGCTTTAAGACCCTATTATTAGTTTATCTTATGATTATGGAAAACCAGTATAACTATTTTAACACAAAAAATATTTTGTTTAAAAATATTTTCTTCACAACACATCGGGAACTGGCCAATCTTGTGATGGATTGCCGAGCCACTGGTAGAATTTAAAAAAAAAAAAATTATAGAAGTATCCAGGGTAAGAGGGCAAACAGGATTTATCATTCATGAAAATTACATTCATGGTTCAACCACACAATTGTTCCTGACTCATGTATGTAGGATGTGTTAGGGAAAAAAAAAAGACTTCTATTTAAATGAAATCCCACTTCTACCGTCATCTGTGAAAAAGTGGCAGAATCTAACATTTTAGTCTTGGAATGACTAAAGTCTCATGAATATTCCATCACTGACAGTTGCCAAGATCTTCAAATAAGCAACAACAGAAGGTCAAAAAGAAGCAGAGAACACATTACTGAGTTTTAGTTGATGTTACACTTTGATTTTGAGCGATAAATTTTTCCATACAGTGGGTTCCTATCTGCCTGTGGTTGACATGCATTTATGATATATAGTTTATGCTCTACTGAATATATCCAAAAGCCACTGTCCACACAGGATGTTGTCTTTCTGACTTGTTAACTAATTCGATAGTACCCAGGAGTTCTACATTGAAGTAATAATAATAACTACAATCTTTTTGTTTATGGAAATAGACTCTCCTAGTATTTTTCTTTGTTTTCCAGTCATATTTTAAAAATTGGAGGAAGATTGCTCAACTAGAATCTAATAAGATTGCAAGTAATAAGAGCCCTAGCATACTCAGAATTGTTAATTATGCACCTATTAGGAAAGATAAATGATTGATGTGTTAGTCTGTCAGTCGTGCCTGACTCTTTGCCACCGCATGAACCATAGACTGCCAGGCCTCTCTGTCCATAGAATTCTCCAGGTAAGAATACTGGAGTGGGTTTCCATTTCCTTCTCCAGGGGACCTTCCCAACCCAGGTATCAAACCTGGGTCTCCCACATTGCAGGCAGGCTCTTTACCTTCTGACCCACCAGGGAAGCCCAAATGAATGATAAATGAGCCAATATCAGGGTTTTTTTTTTTTTGAGAATGCATTGTTATATCAAAGCTGATGTTAATTTAGTTTTTTCTTCTCATCTATTAAAATCAGTATCAATAACGCTCAGCTCAACTTCTTCCATGTCTTGGATGACACTTAACTTCAAAGAGTCTTTATTAATTAATCTGCAAAGTAAGGATAGTAGAACCTCCCTCACTGAGCTGTTTTGAGACCTAAATGTTGCCATGTGTCTATAGTACCTGCCCAGATCACTGCAGAACTGCAACAAGGTTGGCAATCAACAAAGAGTCAACTGAATGCAAATCCGATTAGCTTGTGGTATAACATGGGGTTCAGCTTTCAAAGCAACTTTGAGTTATGATCATCATACTATTACTTCAAAGCACTTGAGTGCAATTTAGCAAAGGAGGCAAGCTCGCAAATCAAGTTTGCAGTAAGCCAAAGACTGGCCCATTTTACTTTAGGAAAGACAATTTATATTCAGTTAAAAAGTGATCCTTAGATGAAAAAGTGCATCTGGTTTGCAAAGGGATAGTGAATGTCTCCCCACGTGTAACTAGAATAGTTCTCAGGTTTACCTGTTGACTAAGAAGCGGGGCATATTGTGAATTTGCTACTTCATGCATTTATACTTAAAAGTTTTTCCATTCATTTCACATCTGCATCCTTAACAGTTTTAAGGTACATCCTGATGTTCAGTTGTCTCTTGAAGGAAAGTTTTTGAAAGCTTTTGTTACTTTCTGCAAGTAAAACACAGTTTTATGACGACAATAATTGTACTGGATATGTGGCAAGTTAAAAAATTTATATAAACATCTACTAAAAATAATTATGTACTAAAGATTTTTAAATCATGTGTTCTCTTTTGAAAAGACCTTGCAAATGCTGTTTCTAGGACATATGATACATGTTACTTAGAAGCCACTGCAACAGTGAGTGTCATCTAGAAATGGGCAAAATTGGGAATGAGCATGGGTTTGACAAAAGAGATAAAGATAATAATGTCTTTGAGGGAAATAAATATTTTCTTCAAACTAAAGATGAAAGTGAAATTATTGAGGACTCAGTTTTTCCCAGTGTTTATACTAGTGCATGCTGAGTGTGTGTAAGTAATTGGGAGCAATCTGAAGGGTAAATCATGATTCCTATTTAAAATTATAACTTTACAAAATTACTATAGACACAAAGCAATTAGATTCTGGGTTAAATGGCAATTGGGCAAAATAAATAAAGCAACTTAGTAGAGTAACATAGAAAATGTTTTTGCACTTAAACTTTTATTTGACCTGAAGCATATGGCGTTGGACCAACAAATTCATCTGCTTCTAGTTATTTCTAAGATTCAGTAATTACATAGTTCCATAGCATTTTATACTGTGGTTGCTGACATCTTTGCTATTCTAAATATTTAGTCTCCACAATTGCTCTAACTCTCCTGAGCAGTAGGGTGCCCCACTAGATAGTTAATTGAAGTGGGGGGCTGTAAGATTAAGTGACTTGCCCACAGTCATACAAAATTAATGCACAAATGAGGCTAAAAACAATGAGAAGCTGATTCCCAATATAGCATTTCTCCAGAGACCACCTTGTGGCAGCAGTACAGTCCACACAGTTAGCCAAGAACTGACGTGCACAGGCTGCATCTGAATCAAGCATAACCAGTGTGGGTGATTTTGCATTCTCTCTCTAACTCAGTACTTTAAATCCTGCATAAGCAGAGTTCTTTTGGCCATGTAACACTTCCAAAGGAACCTAAAGCCATATCCATTCATTTTTCATCAGTTTTAGTACAGTATAGGTAACATCCTTCATGCAACTCTAATCCAAACGAATTTCAATCTAATATCAGGACAGTTCAAGTTTATGTTTGTTCAGTTTAACTGTCGCAATGCCCACTAGAAAAACACAACCACCAGCCACTAGGAAAAGCAGTTTTATTGTACGTGGAGAAAAAAATGTCTCCTATTAATAAATCTTCTATCTGTCTGTCTGTTTCTCCACCACCCCCCCCACCGCAGATCTGCCTCATTCAGAACGTTGTTCATCCTGGAATTGACCCATCATTGAGTGCCTTGCTCTGCACTTAAGAATGTAGTAAAATGAAAGAACACTGAGAACCAAAATGTTAGGCTCGATAGTGCCTTTCAGCATAGTAGCAAGTGGAGCAAAGCAATTATAACAACAGTAAATTGTTGAAATTTCTGAAAAGCTTGATGAGTAAGCTCTTTAGAAATGGCTCCCACCCAGGAATGGTGTTTTTTTTCCTTCTCACACAATAGCAGTCTCACTGTCTAATTCCATCTACAGAGCGCTATGTATACGAATGGTTTAGAAAGTGTGCTGGGTGGCAGAATCCGGGTGATTTCATTTGAGGACCAACATGTGTAAATAAAAATGATGGCCCGCCATAGCTCTCTGTGGAGCACTATTACCCAACACAGAGCCCACCCACTTCCCACGACAAAGTCTGCTGAAGCAGAAGAAAGGCACTGCCTGTCTCGCATGCAAAACATAGCACTGCTCCTGTGTTTAAAATCATGTTTGAATTCAAGTCCTCCCATCTCTCGAAGCACCCCGCTTCTCAGTTCAACAAGGGAGCTTAACTTCACGTCATGGAGAAATCTTGGTTATCTAACACAAACTCTTTCCATCTGCCTTTTCTCTTCCTAAGTGTACTCTCTGTATCTGTTTCCTTTCCCTTTATAGGCATCAGGGTGAGATGATCAGGAGGGAGGGAGGAAGACTACTTGGTGGGGGAGCCCTCCTCACTGGGCGCCATTGTGTGAGGCAGGTCAGTGTCCACAACTCTCCTAGCCTTCGTGTTCTCAAAATTACATACTACACAGGGCTGAGCATTTAAAGCACAGCCTGCCATTTTATTCCTCTCATTGGTCCTTCCCTTTGGCTCCTGAGGAAGAAGCCACTCCTTCCTTTTATTTTTTTTTTTTTTTTAAGATTAGCATGTCTAAATGGCTTTACATCAATTATTAATATATCTCAAGAAAGCTGGGAAAAAACTCAACATGGTCCTCCCATACTCCTCTTTATCTTTAAATATTGGGTATCTCAGGGCTTCTCTGGTGGCTCAGACAGTAAAGAATCTTCCTGCAATGCAGGAGACCTGAGTTCGATCCCTGGGTCGGGAATATCCCCTGGAGAAGGAAATGGCTACCCATTCCAGTACTCTTGCCTGGAGAATTCCATGGACAGAGGAGCCCAGTGGGCTACAGTCCATGGGGTCACAAAGAGTCAGACACAGCTGAGTGACTACCACTTTCACTTTTCATTGGGTGTCATACTTTGGACTGACCTCCTACTTAACAAATGTGTGTAGGTCTCCTATTTGCTTAAAAGATGATTAGCAGTTGTTCCAAAGGGTTGCTATTTACTCATGTACTGCCCATCTCTCCTCTCTTCTTCACCCCAGACCTCAAAGGTAGTCTACATCTCCTCCTATAAATTGATGGAAACCGTTGGTCTCGCTTTTCTCCCATCATGACCCCAGTTTGCTCAACTGGAAAATGTGAGGAAGGGAAGATCTTAGAGATCAATGTGTTTAAGGGGAAAATACTTTGAGCTCTGAGATCCTTTTCTGCTTGGATATGAGTCTGTGACTCCAACTTGTCACCGGCCCCTTTCTCCTGCCAGTCATCATGTGAGCACCCCCGACACCAACCGCCACCGTGGTGCTGTCTGTGTCTGCATCCCTGTGATCTCAGCCAGCCCTGCAGTTTCCACCACAGCCACATTTACGGGATGGACAATCAGTGTCTCCCACGCTACTCTCATTTTCAGCCTCTCTTCCATGACTTCAGATGCCTTGTGAATGCCCCTCCTGGGTGATAAAAAGCTAGCACCCCAAGTTCACAGTTTCTCTCTATTCTTTGTTCCTCCTCGTGGCTTCACCCGCACTCCTGCTGTTCTCCTAGTTACCAAGACCCGAAACCTCAGTATCACGTTTTCCACACCCTAGTCTCCAAAAGCCTATTTCTGTCTCTTCACTAGCATTCCAAGCACCAGCATTCAGTGTGAGAGATTTCTGCCCATTCCAAGCAAAGGAAAGTAAAAGATTATCTCTTGTTTGGAGTAATGTTAAGGTCTTAAACTATTTCTTCTACACCACTCCTTTATTCGCATGCCACGTGGTATGGCTTAAAAAGTAAAATAAATTAAAAAAAGAGATAAAAAGTGAGGATACTTCTTTTAAGGCATAGGTTTGTTGTGTCATTTCAGTGCTCAGAAGTCTTTGATGGATTCCTCATTGCCCATTAAAAAAATACATACCCGTTGGGCAGAGCCGCCACTTTTGGCTCATAGCCTCTGGATCATGCAGGATGGTGGCCCTGTCTTCCCTGAGGTTTTGTGTCAACTATTGCCCACCTCCCCTCATAGCCTTACTTCTCTTTAGTCCTCAGCTTGTTTCCTACATTGAACGTGGTCTGTCTTCTGCAGCTATACCCTCGAAACATTGTGGAGCTCTCCGAAGACGGTCTACTGCGTTACACCTCTAACTGTCAAGGAGTCATAGGACCTCTTGTTGTTGTTTAGTCACTAAGTTGTGCTCAACTCTTTGCGACCCCATGGCCTGTAGTCTGCCAAGCTCCTGTGTCCATGGGGTTTCCCAGGCAAGAATAATGGAGTAGGTTGCCATTTCCTTCTCCAGGGAATTTTCCTGACTCAGGATTTAACCCATGTCTCCTGCTTGGTAGGTGGATTCTTTACCACTGAGCCACCTGGAAAGCCCCATAGGACCTCACTGTAAGCTGTACTGTAAGCTCTCTGAACATCAGAGCTACATTAGCCTCCTCCTTGAATTCTCCACAGTGTAGAGTGTCAACCTGGTAGTGTACATAATAACTCTCACATTTGTCAAATGAATTGATGTATTATCAAATATATCTTATGTTTAATTGGAGTCCCCCAAAAGATGATTATCAAAGTTCTGGACATAAAATGTTTTATAAAATGTTCAAGACAATTATACCTTACTTTGCGGATTTCCCACCAACATGATTTAAAATATTTTTCTATTTTCACACCCATTTTTGGTGAGTACAGGCATGCTTGGGAGACACCATGGGTTCAGTTCCAGACCACTGCAATAAAGCAAATACGATAATAAAGCAAGTCACATGAATTTTTTTGTTTCCCAATGCATGTAAAAGTTATGTTTATACTATACTTATTAAGTGTGCAGTAGTATGATGTCTAAACATACAGTGTACATACCTTAAGTTAAAAGTACTTTATTTCTAAAGTTGCTAATCATCATCTGACAACACAAGGTTGCCACAAACCTTCAATTTGTAAAAAGTGAATTATCTGTGAAATGCAATAAAGCAAAATTCATTAAATTGAGGTATGCCTGTAATACATAGCCATCTGGGAAAGTGTGAATCGTATCTCATAACATACAGCACCTCTAAGCTTTTAAAATTGGAATCCTTGTTTTTACAATGCTGTTAAGAGATTACTTCAGTCTTAGTTTGAATTTTGAACTCTTGGAAACTAATAATGTACCTTTAACTGATTTTGAAATACACATTTAGTAATATTAATTAAAGTAAATGTAAGGCATTTGAAAATTGAAACCTTTGCTGTGACATTTTTTTTGGACACAGTTCACTTCTTTTTTTTCTTTTTTTTTTTAAGAAGTTCACGTCTTAAGCCATGACTTCTACTAGATAAGCCCCCTCTTAAGATGTAAAATCTTACTCCAAAATATCTACAGGAGATTCATCTATTACTGATAGATTTTTTTATAGCATAATTGTCATTTTTTAATTATTATTATTTTTTGGCCATGCTGTGTGGCATGTGGGATCTTAATTCCCTGACCAGGGATCAAACTCATGCCCCCTACATTGGAAGCGCAGAGTGTTAACCACTGGACCACCAGGAAAGTCCCTGATTATCACTTTGTATTACTGTTAACATTTTCTTTTAAATATAGCTATTTGAACGATTAATAACATTCACATAATTTAACAGGAAGGATGATCCCTTAATCTTCTATCTTCCCATTTCCCCCATCATAAAAGTAAGTAACCACTGACGTTTCTTCCATCTTTTTCCAGGGTTTATAGATCCTTATTCCCTCCCCATTTTTTCTTTTTACAAAAGATGGCATACTACTCCATTCCTCTTTTTCACTTGGAAATCTTTCACATAAGTACGGAGCTGCTTCATTCATCTTCATGGCTGTACAGTGTTCCATTGTATAAAATTCTTTGTTATTCAATTAACCAGTCTCCTTTTGCAAGGTGTTTCAGTTTTAGTTTTTCCTGTTGCAAACAGTGTTTCACTAAGGTGTCTTGTACAAGTATTTTGTATGAGAGCAAGTGAAGAGGAATTTCTGGGTTAAAAAAAAATGTAGCATATGCATTTGTAATTTTAATAGATATGCCAAATTGCTCTTTATAGGTTTTGTAACAAATTACTTTGTCACTGTCTAAATGTTAGAGTGTCTGCTTCACTCTATCACGCTTTCAGATTTTGGTCAGTCTGTCAAATGAAAAAAATCTAAGTATATTTTTTCATATAATTAAGAACCATTCCTATTTCCTCCTTTCATAAATAGTCTGTTAGAACTTTTCCTGGTGTGAGTTAGGAGGTATGGATACAATTTAATTTTTGTCAGTTGACTCATCATATATTGAGTGGAAAATCCACTTTTAATCCACTGGTTTGAAGTGCCTTTTTTATTATATAATAAATTCATGCATACAGTTGAGTCTTATTTCCAGATTTTCTATTCTATGATCTTTCTGTTCCTGTACTAATATTCTGTGGTGACTTTTTTCCAGTGTTTTAATGCATTGTGGTATCTATTATTGCTAATCTTTCCTTATTGCTCTTCCAGGTTATTTCTGTTAATTTTTCTATTTGAACTTATGATAACTTGCCCAACCTCATGAAACAAAAATTTCCTAGTATTTTTTTATTGGTATCATACTATATTTCTAAACTGACTTGTAGAGAGTCAACAGAAAAATGATACTGAGTTCTTTTCTTCAAGAATATGTTAAGCATTTTCATTTCTTCAAGGCTGCTTTTGTGGCTTTCAGGAGTGTGTTAAGGTTTTTTTCTTATATGTCATGATGCTGTTATAATTGGATGTTTTCTTCTATTATATTTTTTATCTGGTTAGAGACTTTCTAAAAAAATAAAAAAATGAAATATGGCATATCAGAATCTATAAGCTATAGCTAATGCTGTGCTAATAGGAATATTCTTAGTCTTAAATACTTATGTCGTTAAGTATATAGAATGTATTTAAATGAAATCGATAAGTTAGATTTAAGAGATGGGTAAGTTATAAAAGAAAAAAATAAGAATGCTGCCCCTTCCAATAAAATTAGCAACATGCCTAAATGCTGTCAAGGAATTCAAGCAAATATTTAAAGCTGTTAAAAACTGTCCTGAAGCATCAACAGAGAAAGGAAAATTGCAACATTTTTGATATGAAGTGAGTACAGTTTTCATACCAAAACTTGATGAGAATCACACTAAAAAATAAAACTACTCTCACTAATGAGAATCAGCACAAAAGCCTAATTAAAATATTAAACAGAAATCAGGAGTCAGAATACATCTTGACTAAGGAAGATTTATCACCAGGGATGTAGGAGTATCTGTTTTTCGTTTAGGAAGAAATCCGCTTCAGACACATACATATATGCACAGTCCATATGCAGCTCTGATGGCATCTCATTGAATACTGTGATGTAGCTGTGGTTTCAGACTATCAACTACTGTCATTTAGAGCAGAAAATAATAGGCTTAAGAAACAATTTGATAAAATAGCTAGAATTAGCTGTATTTTTAAAATTAAACTGTATGGCACTCATGTCTACTGTAGCTTTTCTTAGTATCTGATACTGTTGTGAGTGAGAATGTTAAGAATGTGAGGGATGGGAGGTGACAGGCTGGGGATTCCCAATCTTGCTCAGTAGAGGCTGAGTCCATCTGAGAAAGGCTGGATGGAAACAGACACAAGTAAGAAGCTCGCTGTCTCCTCAAACCTCTTAGGGTCTGTCCCTATTCTAGACTCGACAGTAACAAATCAATTGGTAGAATTCACTTTGGGATAATCATCAGGAATAAATTGTGACACACATACCAGTATTTGAAATTGTTGAAACCTCAGCATGCACTTATATGCAAGGCATCCATCTCAAGAGTATGTTGTCAGTGGAGTCCTGATTTAATACCTCAACAAAACACATGTTAAGGCAAATATCCTACTCTAGGGCATCACTCTGATTGAAGTTTCAGGAAATATATGTGTACTCTTGGAATGACAGCCAAATTACACAATATTTTAAGGCTTCATTGAAACATAGACTTTGTGACTTGCTTATAGCAATTAACTTCTGAAAATCCACTCATCAAATGCATCAGATTACCCTTTAGAGTTCCAGGGCAGGATGGCTGTCGTTAACCATGGGCTTGAGCAGTCTTTGTTATGAAGTGACAAAAAAATCCTGTAAACAGCCAAGGACAGGTGATAGGAAATCTAAATTGAAAATCACTTGGGGGTATATTTGACATTCTGATTTTTTTTCTAACTAACATAGTAAAATTCTTCAGATTGCCAAATAAATTATTATTCTTATCTGAATAGCCTCATTTTGTGAGAACAGGTTTGTTAGTCAATGATGACTAGAGAAAGGTGATAAAGCAAGAGGTGGAATTTCATACATAGTTTAAAGTACTCTGAAAAGAGACTGCACATAAGTATACTTGTTCCGATTTTCCAGCCAGGAGTAGCAACAGGTAGGTTCCAATGGAACTGCAGAGATCGGAGAAAATTATGTTAGGTGATTCGTTTAAAATGGGTAGGAACAGCCAGGAAGTTACTCCTATTGCTGTTTCCCAATAAACAGAGGGACAACAGAGGATATAACAACTTTTTCATTAAGTCCACACCCAAACTAAAAAAGTGGACATCATCTGGAACCCATTTCTCTGTTGTAATGGTGAACTGCCCTTACCATCAGAAAGCCCTTCCTGTTTTCTGGAAAAAGTTAATACTGTTTTATCTTAAGCTTATTTTCCTCTTTCTCTGCAGGACAAATAGTACCTGCAAACACATCTAACTCTTGAAAGCATTATGGGTATATTAAAGACATTGTTACACATGTTTGGAAATAAACATTTCAGCCCATGTTCAGCTATGAATCACTTCATTACAGTGTTAGTTCATAATGTTAAATGGTTGAGAATGTTTTACTCTGCATGTTATTATGCATGCAAATAATCTTAAGGGAATAATTGCAACTAGAAATGCTCTAAGTATTATTTGGTGAAGCTAAAAAAAAATTCAATTAGCAGGAGTCACAATGAACCTTTGTAGAATAAACAAAAATATTTAAAATTTAAAACTTTTGTGAGACAGTAGTAATTCAAGGCTGTGCTGAATTAAAACTTGGTGTTAAACAAACAAGAAACAACCACAGGTATAGTGTATTTTGTAGTGTTAGATTTGGTGCTGGTGTCTAATTGCTGTTAGCCATCACAGTTTCAGTAAAACAGCAAGAGCCTTCTTGTGCCTGTGAACTTCTGTCTATTGTAATGCCTTTCAACCATCTTACAAATCATTTTGCAGAGACTAATGATTTATTACTGCTGTAATGAACTTCACAAGCATCAATACATTAGTATCCACTTTGAAAAGAAACTTGTCAGGTCCCATTGGAATGATGATCAGTTTACTATTGTTATTAATGACCCTGATCAGCTCTTTGGATCTATGAATAACCTTTTCAGATGACAAAGGTCTTCCATTTGGGAGAAAATCAATGCATATGTAAAATAAAAGTATGTGCTCTTCTTTTTCCAATCCCTTTATCAGTGCCAGGGAGTGTTGTCAGCTGTCAAAACTTGAAGCTTCAAAATTATTTTAAAATCTACCTAATTCAACCTTATCAAAATGCTGGTGAATGCATCCTAAAAGGATATTGCCATTCCAATTGCTTGTCTCTATGTTAGTAAATTATGGTGTTTTCTTTCCTTCTACTTAAAGTCTTAGCTGGACCCTAGTGGTTTGACTCAAATAGAAATTACCATGTTAGGGCTTCTTCTTCTTTTTTTTTTTTAATGTTCACTGATGTCAGACATTTGACCTGTGAGGCTTTTAAAACTGACCTTGTTGCTTCTTTCCATTCATTAAACTACAACCTTTGCTCTCTTGTCATAAAAGATAAATGAAGATTCACACAATCTTTGTTTAAGAGGAGATTTATTGTTTACATTAATGTAGATTAAGTGGAAAGATACCAATTATTTTTCAAGTCAATCAGATGTCTTCTTTGAGGTTTCAATTTGTGGCCTGTTTCTCATTATAGCAATTTCTGCAGACTCAGTAGACCTTTTTCAAAAAGCAATAATACAAATAGAAATGCTACATTCCATACTTTTTCTACTTAGACAATTTCTAACATGTGATGTTTTTCCATGAATGATTAAAATTGGGCTTTAAAATGGTAGTTTTCATTCTGTAAGGTTGTCACAATGATTAATGTCCATATAGGATTAAAGCTTTGGAAAAACTTTTTTGAAACCAGAGTGATTATTTATAAATTTAGAAAATGGCTTCTAGGAAGAGCAGCAATATGAAGTTTCAGTATTGTAAAACTTCCTAGACATTTTGATCATTGGCCACACACTCAACCAAATAGTGAAATAATTTTTAATGTCAATTTTTTTTAAAGCTTTAATGGCCAAATGGGGATATGGAATAAAGTAGATTCCATATAATGGAATAAAGTAGAATTATTTTAAATATTTGATCTGAAAGGAAACAAACAGGTCTTGTAATCAAAGTCCTTAGTTTTACTGATGAGAACACTGAGGCCTGACAGAGTTTAAGGCATGTCTTCCTGTCAGAGATCAGAGCCCACTGGTGACATGGAACGAGGAGCCAGGGGTTTCTGTGCTGACGTGATATAGGACATCAGATGGGAACCTTGAACTCTGCAGTGGTTGTAACCCCAGAGCCTAGCACTGTGCCCAGTCACTGCTGAGAGAGTCATTAGGATACAGATTGCGGAGAAAACTGAATGAAAGACAAAAGCCCAGAACAGGCGGGTTCCTGTGTGTGACCTTAGAGCTTCTGCTTCTTTACCTCTCATTTGAACACTTCCACCTTTGTCTTGCGGTTCACCTTTATAAGGATTTTATTCATAAATGGATATTTGCAAGTGAGACACTGATTTTCTGTACCTTAAAAGGTGGAATCTCCAACTTGGGTGGCTATTTCTCTCATGAATTCTAGATCCAAACAGTAAATAAAACTTGCATGGGACACTTTGAAGAATCTTGGAGTTGACGGTGACACACCCAGGTACCCCTCTCCCTGTGTAGTAACCTGCCCTACAACATCCCTCTCGTGTCCTTGTCAATCTGTACATTAACATGCTCCATGATGGGAGCTGACTTTTTTGCATGGCAGCCTGTTCTGGTACCTACAGTCTGTTGTCAAAAGGTCTTTTAATGAAGAACTTGAAACAACTTTTTTTATTTTTTCAAAACTGTAGTGGCATTGGTTGTATGTTCTTAGAATCAGTTCTTAGGGTCAGTTTCTAGTGAAATCAGTGTGACTGCATAGACACTGATGCCCTCAAGGACCAAGAGGGGTGCAGAGCACGATGAGCACCAGCCTCAGAACTCATTTTATCAAGTTCTCTTAGGTCAGCGAGAGCTGCTAAGAAACCAGAGCCTCAGCTAAGGAAGTTTTGACCACCAAGGAATGACTCTCAAGCAGTCTTTGAATTGCGTCCCCATTGTCCAGTATGATGGTAGCTGTATGTACATGGAAAGATAAAGACCATACAAGCTGGGTGTAAAGTGGGTCAGCCAGTTCAGGGAATTAAGATTTCACATGAGGGCTATGAGTTATGACCATCTCCTTATACCACACATATGCCATCTTAGCAGCAGTCGGCCAGCATATACTGTTTCATTGTGAGATGGCTACTGGAGTGGGAAGTGAGGTTCTAGTCAGTTTCTCAAGTACATCAACCTCAGGCAAGTGATTGCACCTCTTTGAGTAGTGGTTTCCTTTTCTGAAAAAAGTGAGCACCATGCCTTCCCTATCTGCCTTACAGGGTAGTTTATAAAAAGCCCACAGTAATTATCTGTTGAATAAATTATCACCAAATAAATCATTTGGTGGTATGTTACCTTTAGAGGCTAGCTGGTATATTAGTCACATTTTTAAGATAGCTGCCCATAGATACTTTCAATATGTGCAATTGAATTGATCAAAAGTAAAACCCTCCTTATGTCCAATAAATCTTGTTGCTTCTTCTCAAGTAATGCTACATTAAATCATAAATAACTTAGTAGGACAGCACAGAAATTTTATTTGTAATAAGATTCAAAGACAATCTTAGGTCCACCTGAGTACTTTTTTTCAGCTCATTGTTTTGCTACGTGCTCCTTCAGCATCCCAGGCCATTCACAGCCCTATTCCTTTCCTTTCCTTTGGCATGTTTAGCTTTTAGTCTTTATTTTAAAAAGAAAGAGAATGCCCACATTTGCTATTATTTGTTAACCCATCTAATATCCACTAAGAAAATATTCAGCCATCACCATTCTAGTCTTTTCTCATCATTATTCCCTCCAGGTAGAAAAAATAAGTAAATAAACTCTGAAGTGTGTAAAAGCACACAGCTACTAACTGTAATAATAGTAGTCACCCTTTGTTATGATCTAAATATATGCTGGACCTTTTGCACACATTATTTATTCTCACAGCCCTAAGCCATTGGGTCTTACTATCCCCCACCTTACATTTTTGGAACTCAAGCTCAGCGATGTTGGTTAACGTGCCTTCCCTCTGCAATGCCTCCGTCAGCCTTGCTCACCCAGGAATCTGACTTCTGTGCAGACAGGAGCAACTGTCACGTCTCAGTCTTTCCCTGTCTTCAGGCCTGTCTGTATCTACATTTACAAGCCTCCCGGCCTCCAGAAATAATCTCATTCTAGAACAGCAGCTGTGTAGGCTGCTCTAGTTCTCTTCAGAAATCAGCTTCCTGGTGAACCAGTCATTCTTTTTGAATGTTCCAAGACTGATCTGAACAGTTTTAAAAGACACCAAAGATAATAAAACATAATAACCTTTTATTCAGTGCTGTTTGTTACAACAAAAAGAGTAAAAAAAAGAGAAGTGTAAGAAAAGGATCCCCCCTCCTTTATGTCATCAAGTATGCCTAGATGACATACTAAGTGTGGATGACACTACAATTTTTTTTTTAAATTATTGGAGATCAAATAGCTAAAATATGTACTCTGAGATTTGTCAGAGAAAATTGGTCCAGTAGAGCCTAATTTGTTTTGCAATTTGATCAACCACAAACTTAAGATTTTGTTTTGTTTCCTTTCATTTTGTTTTTAAGAAATTCTTTGTTTGGTACAAGCCCGTCCCCTGATTTTTGCAAGGAATGAATGTGGCATTTCCCAAAGGACTAGTCAGCCACAATGAAGAATTTTTAGGCAGCTAGATTACATGGTTGATCACTCCTGGGGCACATATTTTTTTCATTTATAATAAAGTATGTTTGCCTGATGTAATAACTATGACAAAAAATATGTTGTTTCACATACTCCCTGATACACAAAACTGGGTGATCCCTTTTGGTTTTAAGTAGGAATTAGAGAAGTTTTCTTGAAACAAAGTAATGCTCATTTGGAGAAAATCAATTTTTATTCTTTGAGGAGAGCATCTGACTTTTACTTAAAATTCTGAAAGACTTAAGTGTAATTTCTAAATTATATGCGCTAACTGACATTTCATTTTAACTATGATGGCAAAACTATCTAAAATAAATTAACTTAGAAACACAGAAATTCTTAACTATTGTGCCAGTCGTGTTGTATGATTTCTGAACCAAATATCAAAGCATCATTGATTTTATAGAACTCTAATTGGAGGTCTTTGCACATGAATGTAGCTTTTAATGGAAATGGAATTTTATTCACTTTCCTTTTTTGAATTTACCCAGACACAATTCTTATGTGAGGCTCTGTGTATTGGCAAAGAATAAAACATTCTCAATAAATGCCTTCACAAAGTTTATTTCCTTTTCAGCTGAAAGAGACCTGTAAGCTACAGTAAGGCACAGGAAATGTTACAGCATCCCAAAATGGGACAGAAAAATAGAATTCCTATCAAAGATAAACCAAACTGACTGTGTTAACAGGCCAAGAGCACATTGCTCTTATGTCATTGCTGTGGAATAGATTTTGATTGCTGATTTCTTTATTTTTAAATGACCTGGTTTATCCCAACATTTGTCTAAGAATGAAGTAATTAGTTATTTCAGAGAAAAAAAATGAATAAACCCCAATGAGTTTAAGGATAATTGAGAAAATGATAGAAACCTAAAATTCTAAAATTTCTTTTTGACTCGCGAAAGATTTCTCTGGATATTATAAGAAAGTATATTATACAAGCATAGTCTGTACAGAATATTGTTTGGTTTGGGCCATGGCACTACTCCCAGTTCTTCTGATGAACTTGGGGAGGGCAAAGAAATTTCTCGATTTTCTCTTTTCCTCTTAAGAACACCTGACTCTGAGTCATTGTTTATCTCCTATAAAGAATGAAAACGAGCTATTAGTGAAGATGGGCTAAACCAGAAGTTGACGGCCCTTCTGGTGGAGCATTTCAGATCTGAGTTCTTCTGGAATCTAAGAGTGGATCGGTAGGCATCCTGGTTGCTGAGAACATCTGGACACCTGGGGTTTGCTTGAGCGTCTGTACTTGGTCCTCTCATTCTGCTTTCTGCTAGAAAGTAGAGTCAGGACAGCCTGAAGCCACACAGGTTACCCCGAGCAATCAGAACAGAGTATTTAGTGCAGGCGAAAATCAACTGCAGAGTTTTCCTGCCACTCTTTTGTCTAATGCTGGCTTTCCCCAAATGTTCATGTACTTCTACAGTGAAATAGAGCTGTGGCGGGATTTAAAAAGTGTTTGAGAGGCCTGCAGCTGTCAGTCCACTGCATGACTTCATATTTACTTTGGATGACAGACATACATTTCTTTCTCCCTAAAGAGACTGTTTTGTGAAGTACAAGTTAAAAGAGACTGAATGTAATGCGGAGGATATTCTTTCAGATCCTTGATTCCATAGATCTTGACTGGTGTGATCCTTATTGGATTATATGCAGCGCCGTGGTTCCACTAACCATGTGTGCAAACAGCAGGCAAGGTTGGGGGGTTATTAGAAAGCTTTGTCGATTCTCTCCTCCACAGAATAGGGATAGCGAATACCTTTACTGTAATCAGGGTGGACCAATGCAGAATCAATCAAGTTTAGAGGAAGTCATGCTGGACTTCTAGCATGACTGTAATTAGCAACATCAGGGCTTTTCTTTTCTTGAGTAATGCATTTATTATGTTAAATGGCATTCACCATTTCACTGATTTTTTTTTAATGTTCAAAGGCTCCATGAAGATCTGCCACATGTTTATGGAAGAATTATATGAAAATAATATATAATACTGCTACAGACCATCTAGACACATCATTGTAATAATTCATAAAAAAGGAAGACATGGAAAATTTTTTCATAATGAAAAGCACAGTTGGGAAATTTGGTTTCAGCTTTGACTCCTTTTGTAAACTGAGATCTCAGAAACTAGGACATAAATCATTCTCTAACTGAAATCCTTTAGTCAAAATAGAGTCTCCATAAATATTTTAGCAGCACTTGTGATGCTTTTAATTCTACATCATTTCACTGTAGTTCACTTCGAAGTTAAATTATTAATGTCTCTTCCTAAAAGTTCAAAATACAGTATACCAAAGAGACTTTACTACTTGGAATTCAGTCTCTGAATATCTGAAAGTATATTGTTCATGTTCATTTGCATTTCTAGGAGAAAAATAGAATAAGCTAGGCAAAACTGTAACTGTCCCCTTCCACTCAGCACAGTACCAATCATGTAGAGGGCACTCCATGAACAGCTGTGGAATGAAAATTCTAAAACAGGAGCTTTTATTCCAGCCTTTGAAATGGCTTTCTTTCCTGCTCCTTGAACATCTAGATCCTTTCACACTACCCACTAGTTGCACATAGCTGGGCATCTGTCTCTTTTCTGCCCCTCCCCACATTTGCTCAGTAAAACGGATCATATAAACTCTAAAAGGAAAGCAATCAAATTAATTCAAACAGAGATGTGAATGATTATGGCTGGCTCCATATATTTACTGTTTTCCTTTTTTCCCTTGTTTTATTTTTTTTTTCTTTCTTTTTTCCCTTGTTTTAAAAGTGAAAGATGTTAATCCAAACTAGTGATTGTGAATGGGTGCATTTTACCCAAGGTTCTTTGAGCCTGAGGAGCTGATAACAGACCTCCTCAAATCATAGCACATTCTGTGCTGCCCACCAGTCCCCAAGACTGGCCTGATTAAGCTACTTTATTCTCATGGTGAAATTCAGGCTGATTAAACAATATATGTATGTAGTTCCTATCATATATTATTAAATAAATATATTTTCACTTGAGGTTGTTATTGTTCAGTCGCTCAGTCATGTCTGACTCTTTGCGACCCCATGGACTGCAGCACACCAGGCGTCCTTGTCCTTCACCATCTCCCAGAGCTTGCTCAAACACATGTCCATTGATGATGGTTGGTGATGCCATCCAACCATCTCTTTCTCCTACTTGGAGGCACTTATGTATTTTGTGGAAATGTTTATGTTTAAAAATATTTATCTCTTTACTTAGTTTATGAATGAATAGTATCACCTGACAAAAAATGAGGCATACTTGGAAGTTTTATCAAATATTTTGGGTTAAGTACACAAAGAAAAAAATACTCTATTCTAGAACTGGAGAGCCAGGTTGTCTGTCTTAAGCATCACTTATAAGTTCGATTTTTCTGACCTAAAGCTGTTCATTTATTCTTTTGTAACTCACACAACATCCATTTGCTGAACTGCAGTCCAAACAGGAAAACCTAAGGTGTCATCTGGTCACACCCCTGTATTTTAGAGAACAAAAACTGAAGCTTAGAGACGATCTGTGATTTTCAACTGTGGCTAACCTAGAGTCGAGTCCTTTGCTTTGATCCTTCCTGAACTTGTCAGATGTGAGTTGGGGTCGCTCTCACTCCTTTTTCTCTCATTGAATACAAAACCAACTGCCAAAGAACTGTCACTAAAAACATGAAACACATTTTACCAGAAGTCTTTTGTTTTAAGTTATTCTAACGGACAGCCAGGAGATTGTAAATCATTGTCTTTGTAATTATTAATGCTCTATTTTATATTGTTTTACTATTCTAAGAGGAAATTTCTTTTCTGAGTGCTCTGGAAAAAAAAAAAACACTGAGTTTAGAACATCTTTGAGAAGCATAATGACAAAGAGCAAATGCAAAATATCAGTGGGTTACTGGCTAGTGCTTTCCTCACTTGGTGGACAATCCAAGAGTTACCTTCATCCTTGAGGTCTTTTAAGTGACTTAAGAGTTTCTGAGTAAGACAAATTCTTGACTCAGCAGAATCTATAAAGTGCATGCTTGCTCACCATGTTAGAAGCTACTATCTCTATTTTTACAAAAAATTAAAGAAATGTCTGGGGGAGAAAAGATCTCTTTAGTCGGTTTCCCACAGTTGACATGGATGCAGTAACAAAATTCATCACCAGAAAGGGCTTGTACTTAGTCCCAAAAGCTGAAAAGTACTATCAGAAGGCACTGTGAACTATGATTTGTACTCTGTGTGCACACTGACTCCTAGGACAAGTGAAATGCAGGAATCCTCCTCTTGAGTGCTTAGATAGAACCTTCAGGGTGAAAGAGATAAAGACACAGTCTACAAGGGTATCAGTGATAACAGGGATTCCAGACTTCTGGTGTTGGACTCCCCACAGGTTTTTGCTTTGGCATCATTTGCAACACCTTTATCTCCTCCTAAACATTTTGTGTGTGTGTGTGTGTGTGTGGCACAATATCTGTGTTTTAAATTTAAATGGATTAAAATTAATTTTGTCTTCACATTTTGTAATATCTGTTGAGCTTTTTAGACATCCTTTTCTGGAGACTGAGTCTTAATACAAATAAACTTTCTCCTCTCAATAAATGGTACATGATTCTTATCTTTGGCTCCAGTTTTCTAATCTTGGCTCAGAAATGCCTCAAGTAGGCAAATCCAGAAGCCAGAATTACCTTAGTGCTCTCAGTCTTAGGAAGCCAAAATGTTCTTGGGAACACATATATTCCTACCACTGTCTACCCACACACACTCAAAACAGCCCTCAGACTCTTCCTTCTCCAAAGCAAAATAAAAATTCCATCATTCTGAAAAGGCACTCTTGTACTTCTGTGGAAAGTAAAAAATTTCCTTAAGGAAATTTCAATACCAAAATTCTAAAAATCCACCAGGGGATAACAAAAACATGGGTGGGCTTGTTCACATAGTTCCAGCACTTAGAAATCTGGTGAGTATATGCCAGGCACGCATAAATGAAGACCCTTACAGTAGACTCACCAGCCAGGTAAAAGGAATGCTCTGGAAGTTTGTTTGTCTTCAGTATGATTAATGATGGGGCCCAGCTCCTGTCACACTTAACCAACAATGGGTCCTCATCCATCTTGATGACAAAAAGTATAGGCGTTCAGGTTATGTAGTCCTTTCAGAAGGGACTGGTCACTCAGGAAATATCTGGCCACTGCCCTTAAACAGATTGTAGAGGGGAAATAGCCAAAATTCATGGAACCTCTGGCAGCTAGACTAAATATAGTATCCTCCATGAGCAAAGACCAAAGGTAGTCAGGTATTCTGCCAGCATTCTAGCATACCAGATAAAGTACAAGTTTGGTGCCTTCTTTTTGAACAGTTCCATCAAATGCAAGTCCAGTGAGTACTTGGAGAATGACAGAAATCCAGTGCTAGTTTTTTTAGTCTCACATTGATCCATGCATGTGACATTGTGGTACACAGAGAACTTTCTACATAAAATTAAAATTTCTAGGTTGTAGTAAGAAAGATAAGAACACAGTAGTTACTTGGTTAAAAACAGTTAAGCCTGTCAATACCCTGTCATTGAGGATAAGACCAACACTCTGTCTTGGTGTTTGCGTCCAGGATTGCAATCCTGTGCAGTCTTTGTAATGTGAACAACAGCCATAAAAACTGTGTCTATGAATATTTTCTCTTTATACCTCTTTAAAATGGTGCAAGAAGTTAAAGAGACTTATGAGGCAATCCAAAAGAAGGTTCTTTATGGATTTTTGCAAAATTTTTCATAATCTTTTATAGCATCGTTAGGTCATGATTAAGCAGCAAGTTTTTAAGTAGACTATCTTTATTCAGCCTTTCCAGAGCATTAAATTTCATGTATATAGAAACAGTTCTGTTCACACACATGCAGATTTAATCCATTTATATGCTATTTGAATAAATGTTAGCAGTTGCATTAATAAACACAACTGGCATAGACGAGTTTGGGAATTAATCTACCTGATTCTTGTTTAGCTTATAGCTCGACTACTGGGAGTAAAACTCGGTCAGCTTTTTTAAATAAAGTTTTTATTTGAAAAAAGATTTAGACTTACAAAATTATTGTGGAGATAGTTCCATGACTTCCTACATACCTCAGACCTCGTTTCTCTGTTATTAACACCTTCCATCAGTATGGGACAACTGTCACAGTTAATGTACAAATACTGATACATTGTTCTCATCTGAAGTCCTTTATTTAGATACCCTCAGTATCTAAATGAGGGTAATGTCCATTACCAAAATGGTAATGTCCATTTTCTGTTGCAAGATACTATCAAACTATCCTATATCTTTAGGCTCCTCTTGGGCTATGGCAGTTTTTCAGATTTTCCTTGTTTTTGTAACCTTGGCAATTTTAAGAAGTGCTGTCAGGTGTTTTGTATTTCCCTTGATCAAGATGTGATGTTTTTAACTATGATTAGATTGGAGTAATGTAGTTTTAGGATGAAAACATAAAGTGCCATTTTCACCATATCATATCAAGGGTTCATATTATCAACATGATTTCTCGCTGTTGATGGTAAGTTTGATCACTGGTCTGAAGTAGTGTTCGTACTTTGTAATGTGTCAGGTTTCTACGTTGTAAAATTACTCTTTCTTGTTCTCCCTTTCCATCTCATACTCTTTGGAAGAAAGCAATGGGCAAGCCTGCTGCCCAGTCTTAATTTCTGATAACATTCTTCAGAAACAGGGCTTCTTGGAGAAAGAGTGGTTCTAGGACAGGAACAGAAATTATACAAGAGGAGACTGGAGTATGCCACAGTATCAAAATTTAAGCTGTTCAACATGCCAAAGAAAAGCCAATACATTTAAGGAGTGGGGAGTTATAGTCCCCATCCTTGAAGGTGAGGAGTAGCTACATAAATTATTTGAAATTATTCTGCATTGGAGACTTACTTTTTCTCTCCCATTGATTTATATACTTGTCTGTTCATAGAATCATTTACCTTTTTTAGTATGGGCTCATGGGTGTTTATTTTTAATCTCTGAGTTATAATCTAATATTATTTCACTTATCTATCTATCTCAAATTATTCCAGCTTTGTTGATGGGGGAGCTTTTTCAGTTGACTTCTTATATATCTCTGGCACTCACCCATTACTCTGTGTGGGGGGTGGGGAGAGGAAGGGGACATGGGGGTTTTTTCCTGGTATTTTGAATGCTTTAATTTCTGTTACTACGGTGTACTCCAGACTCCTCTTGTAAATTTTCTGTTCCTATCCATTCTCCAAGAAGCCCTGTTTCCTTTTTTTCGTAGAATGTTATCAGAAATAAGATCTAAGCACCAGATTTGCCCATTGCTACTGGGGTTTCATTGCTCCTAGGACCTCTCACCTGCAGAGCAGGAGGATATATGTATGAATGCTAACTTGTGTACATACATATACCTGTAAAGACTCTGTGTGTAATCTTCTGTATCTGTTTTAGGCTGAACATGAATTCATACTATGTCCTCAGGTCTAATCCACTGTCAGCTAAACTTTGGCCCTTGTTTATCTGTAGCCTCTCACATCAGCAGTGAGAAACCTGAGCACTACCATCCATTATCCATGTACTTCATTGTTTATTCCAGGAAACCTGTATCATGGTATCAAAATTGTTAACCCCCATTCCTGTGGGGAACAACTTTATGGAGCAGGATATGGTGCTTATACATAGTTCCTCTACCTTTAGCCTTGTAGACTCAACACATTTCCAAAGTTACAAAGGTCAGTAACTTATTACCTATCTCCTTTAATGAGACTGTTTCATACATTTTCAATACATTAAGATTCTTTTGTCATGTTCTGCATTTCACCTGGAGACTCCCCAACCTCCTATATATTTTTTAAGTTTGCAACATGATTTACTTCTTATACAATAATGTTCTGTGGGTTTTGACAAATGCTTAATGTCTTGTATTCATTACAGTATCATATAGAATAGTTTCACTATTCTGAAATTTTTTTCTTTTACTTATTTAACCACCTCTCTCTTCTGAATGCCTGACAATGAAAGTTTACTATCTCTCTAAGCAGTGCCTTTTCAGAATGTCATGTAGTTGGATTTATACTTACTTGTAGCTTTTCCTGACTGGCTTCTTTTGCTTAGCAATATGCATCTAAGATTCACTCATGTCTTTCCATGGCTTGATAGCTCATTTCTTTGTATCACTGAATAATATTTCATTGTATGGATGTACTTGAATTTATTTCTGCATTCACCTATTGAAGGACTTTTGGGCAATTTTGAATAAATCTGCTACATACACCAGTATGCAGATTCTTAGGTAGACATAAATTTTCATATCAGTTGGGTAAATACATAGGAATGTGATCACTAAATTGTATGGTAAGACTAGGTTTAGTTTTGTAAGAAGCTGTCAAATTGTCTTCCCAAGTAGCTGTACCATTTTACATTCCCACCTGTGTTGAATGAAGGTTCTTGTACCTTTTTTTCCTTTTTTTATATGGATGTTCAATTGTTCCAGTGTCATTTGTTGAAAAACTATATTTCTCCATTGAATTGCCTTAGTTCTTTCACCAAAGATCAGTGACTATATTTGTGTGGGTCTATTTCTGAACTCTCTATTCTTTTCCATTGATCTCTGTGTCTATTCTTTTTCCAATACCATGCTGTCTTTATTACCGTAGCTTTAAAGAAAGTCTTGAAATCAGGCAGTGTACATCTTTCCAACTTTGTTCTTCTTCAGTATTATGTTAGCTATTCTAGGTTTTTTGCCTTTTCATATAAACTCCAGAACCAGTTTGTTGAAAACTATGAAATAGCTTGCTGTGATTTGATTGGGATTGTGTTGAATCTATAGATCAAGTTGAAAAGAACCACCATTTTAACAACATTGAGTCTTCCAATCCATGAACACAGAATGTCTCTCCATTTATTTAGATCTTCTTTGATTTTTTTAATGTGTTTCATAGTTTTCTATTTACAGAACCTGTACATGTTTTGTTACATTTATGCCTAAGCATTTCATTTTTGGAATACTATTGTAAATGGCATTTTTTAAATTTCAAATTCCAATTTTTTACTGTTGGTAAATAAGAAAGCATTATATCCTGCATACTTACTATACTTGCTTATTATTTCCAAGAGATGTTTGTTGTTGTTGTAATTGATTCTTTAGGGCTCTCTCTGTAGACAACATGTTACTTGCAAATTGAGACAGTTTTACTTCTTCCTTTCCAAGATGTTTTATTTTTCTTACAATCTTACAACATTAATCAGGACTCCTAGTACAGAGTGGAATAGAAGTGGTAAGAGGAGACATCCCTACCTATTTTCAGTTCTTAGGGGAAAACATCCAGTTTCCTACCATTAGGTATGATATTGGCTATAAGAGTTTTGTACATATTTTAAATGAAGTTGAGGAAGTTTCTTCCTATTCCTAGTTTGCTAAGTGTTTTACTGTGAATGGGTTTAGATTTTTCATGTGCTTTTTCTGCATCTGTTGATATGATCATGTGATTTTTGTTCTTCAGTGTGTTGATGTATTGGATTACACTGGTAGATTTTCTAATGTTGAACTAGCCTTATACACCTAGGATAAATTCTACTTTTTTGCAGTGTGTAATTCTTTTTATGCATTATTAGATTCAACTTATGAATAATTTATTGATAATGTTTACATTTATGTTCATGAGAGTTATTAGTCTGTAATGTCTTTGCAGTGTTTTTATCTGGTTTTTGTATTAGTTATTCTGGTCTCATAGCATGAGTTAGGCAGTGTTTCCTCTGCCTCTAATTTCTGGATATATTATGGAGAATTGGTATGACTTCTTCCTTAAGTGTTTGGTAGAAACCATCTTGGGCCTGGTGACTTCTTTTTAGAAGGTTGTTAATTATTGGATAATTTGTTTAATAGATATAGTATTATTTGGGTTATCTATTTCTCCTTGTAGGGGTTTTGGTAGTTTTTGAATTTTAAGGAATTATTCCATTTCATCAAAATTGTCAAATTTGTGGACTTAGAATTTTTTTATGTTATTCCTTTATTATCCTTATAGTATGCTTAGGATCATTAGTGATCATTAGGATCATTAGGACTCCTCTTTCATTTCTAATATTGACAATTTGTGTCCTCACTTTTTTGTTGGTTAACCTGACTAGTGGTTTATCAACTTAATGATTTCTGAAAGAACCAGATTTTGACTTTGTTAATTTTTTTCCTATTGTTTTTCTGTTGTCAATTTCATTGATTTCTCTTTAATTTTTATTATTTCTTTTCTTCTATGAGGTTTAGAATAAACTTGTGTTTCCTTCTCTATTTTCCTAAAATAAAAGCTTGTTTTTTAAGCTTTTTTATTTTTACATCTTTCTTCTTTTCTAATATGTGCATTTAGTGGTATAAATTTCCCTCTAAGCACTGCTTTTGAGGCATTGCACAAACGTTATTATTTATTTTATTAAATAAAATTTTATTTTATTTTCACTTAGTCCTCATAAAATTCTTTATACATTAAGGAATTCTAAATAATTTTTAACTACTTTAGGAAGGTTTTGCCCTATATTTTGAAAACTTTTGAAGTCATGATTTATTCTCACATTGGTCAGTGAACTCTGTCATGTTGGTGGCTAGAGGCCGCCCATTCCTCTTCCCCAGTTAATTAATAATAATAGCCTAGGACCTGCCAGAAGTAATGTTCTTATTAGTCCACCCACAGAAAAGCCAAATCAGAGTGCCCTATTGTCAGTTGGCCAATCTATACCATAAACTCCCAGCTTGAAAATAAGCAAAGAGATCTACAAAGGGTAGACAAACCTCGGGAGAGCTGGGAGCTTTACCAGTGGGTTCTACCCTTCAGTTTTCTGCTGCATGATTCTCCCTGAGCCCCAGTCTTCAGGGGACCCGAGTCTTGCACTGAGAAAGGGCAACAAGCAAGGCAGGCAAAGAAGCCTGCACTCATAATCCAGAGTCTGATTTTGTCACAGATCTCTGTGACAACCTAGAGGGGTGGGATGGGGTGAGAGGTGGGCGAGAGGTTCAAGAAGGAGGGAACATACGTATATCTATGACTGACTCATGTTGATATATAGCAGAAGCCAACACACTATTGTGAAGCTGTGTTCTCCAATTAAAAATAAATACTTTTTTAAAAATTTGAAAAAAAAAAGAATTCAGAGTCTGGTCAGGGGAGTCCATTACCAACACACCAGTTAGAGCCCGGCCACTCAAATGTGGCTCTGTGTACTGGCCACAGTGGCACCAGCTGAGGCCTTGTCAAGAACTCTGAGTCTTAGGCCTCTCCTAAAACTCCCAGGGTCAGAATCGTATTTCAGAAAGATCCACAGGGGATCCATGTGCATGTCACAGTCTACAGCATCCTGCCCTAGATAACCATAGACAGTGATCATGCTGGAAACAAGGTGCCTGGGACAGGAAAGATGGAGGTACTGTGGTAGGCCTGTCAAGGCAAGTCTCTGGGGTGGCTGCCCTTGAGAGACTGTAGGGTAGAGCTTGATTCATCTTGACCGCCCCCCACCTTTTTCTTCCCCCCACCCCACCCAATCCATGCCACACCTGAGTGCATGTCACACACAGTAAGTATCCAGTGAACATTTTGGGGAGAAACAAGGCAAGGAACATAAGCTCCCCAGAAGCTACCTGCCTGTTTCATTAGAAAAGGAACATGAAGGGACTTCCCTAGTGGTCCAGTAGTTAAGCCTCCATGCTTCCACTGCAGGGTGGTGCTGATCTGATCCCTCGTCGGGGAGCTAAGATCCTGCATGCTGTGTGGCACAGCCAAAAAATAAAAAACATGAAAATATAAATATTTCTAGTCTTCAACTAAAATACCCCTGGCCTGTGAAAGAGGAAATGAAATGTAATGCACCTTTTAAAGGGTTCTGACTTCTGTCTTTTCCAAGAGCATTTTTTTCTTCAGAAAATAAATTGCAACTGGAAATTTCTATTAGCTTTTATAAATGTAGATGCAGAAAAATGATCAGATGGTTTTAAATTTAAAAACTGCTGGCTAGATATTCTTTCTTGTTCCCTTTTAATAGGCTCTAAACTTTAATGGTGTAAGTTTTTCTGTTTCCCTTTGGTTGATCAATGTAGTTGAGATTTTTCCCATTTATTGGATTGTCATCTTGTGGTCATATAATTATGCTAGAGATGTTAAATATGTTTTAGACACAAAATTGTAAATATAATACACAGGAAACGTGAGCTTATTTCCATATCATTAAACTACATTTTACCCAGGAGCAAAGTGCATTTTTCATAACTTGCAAAAATTATCTTGCCTTGCAGCAGCACCACATATTTAACATTCTTTAAAAGCCACTTGATTTGACATTGATATTTGGATTATTTTATTATCTGGGAATAAGGGGACAGCAGAATTACAAGTATCAATATATAACTGACCAATTATTAAGATTCTACTACTATTCTAAGTGGCCATTCTGCCAATTAACATTTATTCTGGGTACAGGTTATAATTTTGGAGAAATGTTTAAGTGTAGATTCTCCATGGCAGTGCTTAAGCATAGAAATCATAAAAGTTGCTTATGTCTCCAAAAGTAAATTCTAACAGCAGTTGTCCTTATCAATTACTTTTTTGCAATTAAATTTTCATAACAAAGAATGCTCCTGTTTTTATTCTGGTGGCATTGAGACGTTTTGGGTTTATCAGCTTAATAATTATGTAAATTTTAAAATAATTTATCCTTTCCAGTGTCCACAACTCTGTTCTTGTTGGGCTTTCCTTTTGAACCAATGCTTGAAGAAATGTCAGTATGCCTTCTCATATAGCAGTCTCAGTATGTCATATAGCAGTCTCAGTAATACTAGATGCAAGTAAACTCTTTTACAATAAGGATTCCTATTGTTTTAATAGTTCTGTTAGTATATGGGTTTAGCCTAAACATGGGTTTTCACGCTTTATAGTAGTGATAGTAGTTCTTTTTTAGTGTTAAAATATGTCAATGCTATTACTAAAATTTAGGGGGGGAGTGATAAAAAAAATAGAGTATAACTTCTAAATTAAAAAAAGAAGGTTCCCCTGAAGATTTCTATTAACATGAGTCCTCTCAAGCAAACTTTTCAGCTCACTAATACTGTATTTTACTTTTCTTTTTGTTGCATAACACTTAAAGGATCAGACAAGCATTCAGTGGAAGGGTGCATCCACAGATCAGCAAAATATTAGTTCACATTCCAAAGCCACAGAACTGCAAAGTGATGATTGAGAGGAAGATCCATGCTCTTGAAACTCTTCAAGATTCATGATAAAAAGAATGTGGAATGTGGATTACATTACAGTTAGAATTAGTTATTAAACTGGGGGGAAAAAGTGGGCAAGGGTGGCTAGAACAGTTTTTAATAAGAATTAAACAAAAAACCAAGACACTAAATTAAATTAAAATTACATTCATAGGGACACCCCCTTTCCTGGGAATTTTTAGACATTTCACCAAAATTATGTTACCCAGATTAGGGACATGACTATTCAGAGATGCTGCTAACGTAAGTGAATTCTTATTCTAAGATAGCCTCCCTGTCAGGGCAGGGGCCACGTCAGAATCATTGTCATCAACACATGTGTTCATCACCCTCCTATGGATGAACCCTTTGCAGACCACTTTTACATTGGGTCCCCTTTTACTGTGCTTCAGAGTCAGCAGCTCCCCAGTGTCCTAGCCATCCACCACTTCTTCTGGGAGATCAGGTGGAAGAGACCACTTAAATGATTAATCAGGTAGAAAAGTTATCTTCATCAAAAATTGAATGTAATGTGTAGAAGGCACTTCTTTTCTGTTCAGGGTTCCTGATACCAGCTCTCATAAACCCATCAAACATCCTTTTAGCTAACGTTTGCTATTAAAGAGAAAGGAAATTTATTTTTTTTAAGCAGATAATGTCCACTCAGTGCTCTTTCCCCACAAAGAATCTGTTTTATACTTCCTGCACTTTCCCTTTTTGTCTCAAGAGATCTTTAGCTTTCATATCACTTATCCATGAGCCCAGCCTAGACCCACAGCAAGATCTGTGCACTTATCTCCATTCAAAGTGTTCCGCCTCTTTCTTCCTTCTGGTAATATACATCACTCACAGATGAATGGCATTGATTGACAGGTGGGGCAATATAAAGAAAGGTTTTGATCAACTTGTTCCGTGAAAGCATAATTTATGTGGCAGCATTTTTAGTTAATGAAATGAATGTTATAAAGATGCAGATGAAAATGACTGGTGTTCATGTGCCCATAAATAACTTTTTAGAACCCAGTGAAAAATCCCAAGTTATTTTTCCAACGTTAGGTCCATATTTGGGGTCAGTTAAAGCAAACTAATAAGACAGAGGAACCTGGTGTGCTGTAGTCCATGGACTCACAAGGAGTCAGACACAACTTACCAGCTGAACAGCAGCAGTCTCTCAACTTCTGTAACACCAGATGTTAGTGTGTTTTATTGACTTCTTTCAGTTAGCACAACTTGATACTTCAGAATATGTTCTGATTCATAGCCTTGAAACTACAAAATGTCTCTAGGCATCCTAAGATTCAGAAGATAAAGCATTTGAAAATCAAATTGCTAATTCCCAAACAGATATCATACTATCAGATTGCTTCATTTTTAAAAAAAATATTTTGACTTGATTGTGCATTGAATTTTTAGGATTTAAAAAATCATCCTGTAGTGGAAAAGCCACATAATTATTTTATTTTTGTTCAGTTCTTTCTCACATTATCTTAGACAAATCATTACTTTCCTGAAAATACAGTAGATACAGTGACCTTCCAACAGTCAGTTGGTGTGTCTAGTGTCAATAATATAGCCTCCAGAGGTCGTTTCTACTCATTTCATTTCCAGATGTCTTCTTATATTGAAAAGCACTCTCAATTCTTAGTATTGCTCACTGCAGTCTCAGTGCAATGCAGATTGCCTGTTGCAGCATTATTTGCACTTTTCAGAACCATCTGTCAGCCATTAGTTCTTTGCTTGGAAGTCACACTCCTTCCCCTGCAGTTTTGTAGTAGTATGCTTTCAGTTACAGAAATTAATCC
Organism: Dama dama; assembly: GCF_033118175.1. Lineage (NCBI taxonomy): Eukaryota > Metazoa > Chordata > Mammalia > Artiodactyla > Cervidae > Dama > Dama dama. Next base: position 25,185,319 of record NC_083701.1, on the reverse strand, counting down.
CCTCTGACTTGTGTTATAGCATATCTCCCAGCACTGGGAACTCTTCAAGCTCAGGGACAGTGTATCTATCTTTATTTCTCTGAGGGCCTCTGATAGTACCTGGCTCAGAGTAAGCGTGCAGGAAAATATTTTGAACTGAATTTCCTACCCAAGAAATCAGTACATTAAATTCAGTCATTCGAGGTTCTAACTGCATCTTCCCCAGTAAGCTCTTTCAACCATCTTATGTTAAAAGGACACCTGTAAACATCAAATCAAACACAGGGTCCTATAGGCCTTGCCGTTCGGCAGCCTGGGACCAGTTCCAGCTGATCCACCTACTGCATAACTGAAGAATCCCTACTTGGGCCTTCAGGGGTGTGACAGTCTCACTTGGTTATTGTGAGGGTTAAATAAAGCTGTGCTTATCAGCTTCTTAGCACTGTGCTTGGTATATAAAGTGGGACCAACAAGTATCAAATATTATTAATAAGAGAACCTAAGACCACAGCTACCAAAGGCTGGCACTGAGCAGTTGAAGAGACTGATGGGTAGACAGTTGCCCACTTGTTGGGTATGCGTGTGTGTGTGCGAGCTCAGTCGTGTCCAACTCTTTCGGACCCCATGGACTGTAGCCCTCCACTTTCCTCTGTCCATGGAATTTTCCAGGCAAGAATACAGGAGTGGATTGCCCTTTACTTCTCCAGGGGATCTTCCCAACCAAGAGGTCAAACCTAAGTCTCTTACATCTCTTATATCTCCCACGTTAGCCGGCAGATTCTTTACTACTGGACCACTTGGGAAGTCCTCTTGTTAGGTATAGCCTTCTTGTTCAAATCGGTTGTACTAAGTTAGTTTCCCAGAGAAATAAACTTAAGCTGTGAAAGGTGTGTTTGCTATTTTTTATAACTGACATGTCAAAAATTTTGTGCCCAAAAAAAAAAAAATTTTGTGCCATCATCACATGCAGAATTGTGACTTTTTTAACTCTTTTGACCATAATTACTCTAATTTCACCATAGTTGGTAGACGTTAAACCTGTAAACGATAGATAATTCAAATTCTTAACTTTAGTGCTTTAAAATTAGCCACCATTAAAACCTAATTATTGGTTAAGTGAGTCTATGTTAGCCGACATTGAAAGATCGAAAAACTTGAAGATATTTGTCCAAATTAAAATCGGAATATGTAGCTCATATATTTTAAATGAACATGTGTGCTTCTGCAGTAATAATTTTATTATCACCAAGCTACAGGATGGAGTTTTAATTATGACCTTTCTATCAGTAGAAGCCATGTATTTGGGATTAAAAACCTACTGCTTTAACTAGTCTAGTTAAAGACTATAGCTTGATACATTCTGGGCTCCAACTTTTATAAAAACCAGAGAACACTTCTAATAACACTTTTCTAATTTCATGGTTCAGTGCACAGTCAGTAAAGATTTAAATAATTCAGAAAGAAAGTCTATTCTCTCTCTTTATTAGAAGTTTGAGTCATGCAAATTCTTTGACATTAAATAGGTTTTTAACCCTTTTAATAACTTTTTTATAATGAAATATATTGGCAGTTGTTTTAAAGAAAGGGTTTTTATATTAGCATGAATAGCAGTCAATAGTTTTATGATTGGAGACCTTGACCTTATATGACTCAAAGTGTATAAAAGCATAAATGAGCAAGTAATGTTAATATTAACTAAATTAGGTATACCCAGAATTATAGAGACTGTATATAACTACATTCATCCCATTATCTAACATGCTATAAAATTTTGGCAGACAAATATTTGAATCTTTTAATTGTTTTAAAGGAGCTTAAGGTCACTTACCAAGTCAGACACTTTTAAGGAACTGAAAGACATTGTAATTTTCCTAGACCGATTTTACCAAGTCATTAATATTATACTCAATAGGAGAGGATTTCCAGCCTCTCCTATCTTGGTTTCATGCTATTTTAATGTTTTATAATATATTATTAAAAGGATTATTGGAAGATTTCCATAATAACATACTAATTTTAAAATGCACTTTTTTCAAGTCCCTAATAAGTTGGGAGCATACAAATATTCTGTACAGGGAAACTATCTGGGCCAAGCAGAATACAGTTTTTAATTTTGCCTCTTGAGATGTACTTTTAAGGGGATGTCATGTGTATTTAATGATTTAACAGCCTCTAAATGAACTCAAATATCACTTTTCTGAACTGATATTAAGAAGTCAATATTCCACTTGACATCTCCACTTTTACTAGCATCCCATTAATATTCCAGTGGAGAGTATGAAATTCAGTTAAATTTTCAGGTCTGAGTATAGTATAAAAAAAACCATTTCAGTGGACTTGTGATGCGATAAATACACAGAGCAAGTTCTCACAGAAAAACCACAACTCCCACAGGGCACATCTTGTAACATTTCCCAATTTTCTTATCACCTATTCTTCCAATCCATTCTTTTTGTTTCAGTGCACACAATCCTTTGAAAGAGTTCTGAAAATAAGGCACATTATTCAGTCCCTTCTCTGAGAACATCAAAGCAGAGGAAATGTGAACAGACATTAGCATGTTTGAATACACGTTAATATAAGATTATAGCCCTGTGAACAAAGCACTGCCTACACTTTGTAGTACAGATATGAAAGACAGGATCTGTACAAATAAAGGACTTCACTGACTCTAATCACAGGTAGACCCTGAGCAGACTCACAGACTCCTAGCACCAGAGGTGGACAAGTGTGTAGGAACTGCTATTTCAGACGGTGGAGAACCAGAGGGTCCCCCAAACCCTTTTAGATAAGGCAGAAATTTCAGTCTGTGAGCCTTCATGTCCTGCCTTTAATTAGAATTATGAGAGCTGTCCTTCTCACCTAAGAGCCAAGCTCATCCATTGCACATCTGTGTGTCTGCTTTACTTGAGCTAGGCAGAGGAACCATTCAAGGCCCCCCTGAAGCAAAGTGTCAAGCTTGGTAATACTGAAATGTTGATGGTGTAACCATAACAGCCAGAGACAAAGAGTGTTGACATGAAACAGTAAAAAATGCAGTGCCTCAATCTGAGTAAAAAAAATCTTTCCATCTGTGCAGTTAGAAAGTATCAGTCTACCCCATAAGCTCCCAGCCATCATTGTGATCCAAAGGAGAGATTATATGCACTGAATTGATGGGAAAGAATGGTACACTATGAACTGCAACATATTTTTACACATTAAAATTTTTTTGAACTTTGTGTCTCCCAGGTAGCCTGTTAGCATTGATCACAGCAAGAAAGAAGTTTACCTTCTCACAGCAAACCCCTGTGCTGTGTGTCATGAGCTGCCCAGTTTGTCTGAGAGAGTCTCTACAGATGCAAGTTTTGGGTTGCCAGAATGCTTGGTCACAACCATGTTGGTGGTTCACCATGAACTAGAACTAGTCAGGGCAAGCAACCCAAGGTTGATAGCAAAAGATAAAAGCAGCCTCTTCCACAAAAAGGAGTGCATGGGAGCATCAACCACAGAATAAGTTTACATTTGGCAAAATGTCTTCATGGTTTTTATTTTAGTTAATCCTCACAATTGCACTTTGAAACAAGCATTTAAGGTCAGTACATTTCTCTCATATTGGTCTCTTTAAAACTTAACCTCTATCAAACAAGCTACACCTCACACTTTTTATCACATTGTCCATTTCCAAATTAGTAAGAGCTCGTAGGGAGGGATTTCTGTGTGCTTCTCACTGTTGTTTACCTGGTACCTGGAGCAGTGCCTGGCACAAAGGAAGCACTCAATCAATAATTGTTGAAAAATTGTTATCCACCTATTTTGCAGAGGTGGACAATGAGGGCCAGGTAGATTAAAAGTAGGATAACTCATTAGAATCAGAGCTAGTCTAATGATGTCATGAGCAGGGTTCCTTCCACCATAACACACTCCCTCCCATCTGGGAAAAGGAAGAGAAAGAAATCAAATAAAATGGTATAGAATTGTTTTTCCAGTTTATAATAACGAATCCAGATGCATACACTAGGGCAACTCAGATGTTTCTTTCTGCACCTAGGGGATGTAGAAGTCGAGTTCTGTCAAGGAGGGTCAGTACCTGGCAAGGACACTAAGGACATTTAGAGGTTGAGGGTCCTACCTCCTTCTGTGGCTTTCTGTCTCTGACATTTGATCTTTGGTTCATCCCTGGAAGAACATACAAAAAATTAAGTTAAATTTTTTTAATTACAAATTTTAAGTGCTCTTTAGCCAGCATAAATTTTAGCCATGATGTTTAAAACTTTCGATGATGTTTTCCTCTGTCATATCAAGTCCCTTGTGTAACAAGGGTCCCGATTCATGGGAGAGGCTGCCATGAGGGAGAGACCCCATCCGAAGGAGGCAGATGGTCTGGTGTGGTGGGAGCGCCTGTGGACGGGAACACTTGGTTTCCGAGGGGGTTCTCATCTTCCCCGAGGATGGTAGTCCTGGAGATTGCTATGTCTATCCTTTTGGCAAATGTCTAATGAATTATGCTTCAGAGTTTTTGCTTTCTTGTAATAATTAGTTTTCTGATGACTATCCTGACTAATGGAAACATCCCTGGTGGCTCAGACGGGAAAGGACCCACCTGCAGTTCAGGTTGAGGGGCTCCCTGGGTGGCACTAATGATAAAGAACCCACTTGCCAATGCAGGAGACACCGAGATGCGTGTTCAACCTCTGAATTGGGAAGATCCCCTGGAGGAGGGCACGGCAACCTACTCCAGTAGTCTTGCCTAAAGAATCCCAAGGACAGAAGAGTCTGGCGGGCTACAGTCCATAGGGTCACAAATAGTCAGACACGACTTAAGTAACGTAGCGTGCACCATCCTAAGTAAACTACAGATGCTCCATTCTAGTGCATTGTAAAGAAATCTGAATCTGTTCATCCATATTGTCTATGGGAAGAAAAGTAGACTCCAAATGTTACATTAAAAAACAGGTTTTTTTTGGAACATCAAAGTTGAAATCAAGTTATTCTGGTCAAATATTGAGGATAAAAATGCATTTTCATAAAAATGCTCAATCTTTCTTTCAAACTGCATTTTTCCTCATTTTAAAAAATTTAACATGTGCTATACATATGTATTTCCTAGATTTCCCCTCTTCTGATGTTAAATATCGGTCTTCAAAGTCAGAAGTCTCATAGTCAAAAATGTTAAAGCTTATTTAAAATACATGTTTTTAACTAATAAGTAGATCACACAAGGAGATCACATAGAAATGATTTAATTTGTTTGGACAACAAGTAATTTAGCTCTCTCTTGGAAATGCATTTAGGAAAATAATAAATTTGATTATTAAATTTACCCATGCATTTGTTCGGGTGTATACATTTACATATTAATTGAATCCCTGGCAAAAATATGTAATCAAATTGGAGACTTAAATAATATCAACATTTACATTCTTCTCATAGCCTCTTAGAGTGCATTATTCCTAAGAAAAATGGAAATGCTTAGCCTTCCTGGCCTGATTAATCACTCAGGGCTGGATGGAGTACCAAGAGCGAGGCTCAGAAGCTTTTCTTTGGATGCTGAGGACGGTGTATGTTTGATAGTGTGTATTAAAGGGACTGAGAGTAAGCACTTGTCACAGCCTAAGCCAGCGGGGTCTCCTCATGGCACTGGGAAAAACACTCCACAGCAAAGGGTGTCAAATGCTGACAGACAGGGGTAAACGGAAGGGCTTCAGAGATTCCTCACGTTCTCTTGCTCCTGCTGCAACTGGCAAACTTCCAGGCCTCGCCTGCAAAGCCCACAGAAAGCAGCAGCTGGTGGAGCCACATTAGCAAATAAGGCCTCGGGGCTCCCCGTGTTCCAGGCTCTGTTCACCAACTGCTGTTCACTCAAACAGCTGGATCAGAGGAGAGAGAGCCAAGACGTCGTTCGAGCTTTATGTGTACAACTGTTTTGATACGGATTGTCTGCTGGAGGCAGCGATAATGATAGCTTTCAAGGCTCACACGTTGGACTGTGAAGGATGCTGATATTTGAAAGAAGAAAACAGACTCTGAAGGATTGGGAAACACACAATTTTAAATACTGAAACTCGGGGCTTCATTTGTTCTGATGCCATTCAAGTGTGCAATTTTAACACCCTTTAGTTACTAATACAACTAATGTTTTAAGGACTTTTTTTGTTAGCTATACTAAAATGTTACTCGTTTTTTAAAACGATAATCTGAGATGAACAACCTGGGTATTTTTTTCTTTTCCTTTTCAAAGAGAACCCAAGAAAAATAATGTGCAAACGTGTTTAAATCTGCATCAGAGTGGGCCCACAGAGTCCCTCTCCAGCTGTTCCTCAGCCTGGCACTCTTACACTGTAGGTGTGGGCCAGGGGAGAAAAGAACGTTATGTTAGCATCAAGCCATGGATGTAATAGGCAGAAGGGAGAAAACATGCTATCTGCTTTGGTTTCCTAATTGATTTTAACTGAACCTTTGCTTTCCATTAATTGGGAAAAGGTTTTGAAGGAACTCAATGAAAATCTCTTCATCATCATAATCCTCCTCCATTACTTTAGTTGACATTTTTTAGCTTCTATAATTAAACAACAATATTAATCCTCAATAAAAATCTGTAAAATTTAAGGAAACAGTTCCAGTTTTCAAAAAAGTGAAATCTTTCCTCTATGTTCAATGGATCAGGTTTCCCCAAAGGGGAGATAACTATTAAGAGCCATTCAAGACTAAAATGCCAATGACATGTAGGACTTTTAGTCAAGAAAAAAACAAAGTTCACTGGGCTTGAAATAAACAAAATGAGAAATTCACACAAAAGTTAGAAAGCACCTTGAGACATTTGAGTCCTAAGAATTTAGCGAATGAAGTTCCCAAAAGATCAAGGGTTTTTAATATTATTTATGTAAAGCCCAAGTCATCAGTCCTAAATGTACCCGAGCATCTATTTGATGGAATTCAAGAAATACGTGTTGAGTATCTACTATGTGTCAAGGTCTGTGCTAGATATGAGGGCTACAATGGTAAATGAAGTAGGTTTCTATCCCTGCTTTTTTGAGTTTATAATCTATTAGGGTGTATCAGGCAAGATTAGTTCTGCTACATAGAACAGAAAACTCAAGAGGACTGAAAAAGATTGACCTTTACTTCCCTTCCACAATACATACTTCCATGGTAAGTAGACCGTCCGTGGTCTGGGGTCTTAATGATAGTCAGATACTCAGGCTTCTTTCCATGAGTCCAAAAACGTTAGGATGATGCCTCTTGGTCCAAGACATTTTCCTGAGCTCTAATCACCACACCCACATTTTTTCCAGAAGAAAAAGAACAAAGGAAAGTGAACCCTTCCTTCAAGGAGATTTCTTGGAAGGACCACCCAACACTTTCATTTATATTTCAGTAACCAAAACATGGTCACATGACCATAAAGCTTCAAATAAAGGAGGCAGTGTCCTCTGTTAGCCAGCTTTTTGGCTCGACAGCTAAATACCAGAGGCTTGTCCCTCTGGACCAAAGTAAATGAGGATCAGAGGGTACAGCTTGAGATTTCTTCCACAAATGGAAACAGACATTATTCATATTTTCTTTTCATCTTGGGACTAAAGCTAGATGAATTTCACAGGAAAAAATAAAGATCATCATACTGGCTAAAGTCAGTTTGCACTTGTAGTGTTCATTTCTTCATTTATACACTGACTAGATAAGTGTTTTTAGAATACTTGAAATGCCTAATTTAATTAAAAGAGATCTCAGAAAGGACTGAAAAATGCTTAAGTCATGTACAAATCAAGATTACCTTTTAGAAATACGTACACACTTAAGAAATTTAAAAGTAGTGCCCACAAAGAAAGTACAAGCAGAATGCTTTAGCAGTTCAGAATAAGAAGGTTCTTGAAGCTTTGTAGATGAGCTGACTTTTGAACTTTAAAATTTATTCAGTGTTTGGATATGTGAATATGGTAATGGCATCGTGGAATTGTGACAAGAACACAAACATGTAAAATAAGCGTATTTCTACTCTAATCTTTGTTGGTAGAGAGATCTGAGACCATTTAAGCTCTGCCATCCTCAATAAACTTGTGTAAACAGACATTTCTGCCTCAAAGGGGAATTATAAGGCCCAACAGGTGAAAGTTCTGTGCAAACCGCAAATCACTGAGCAAAGTATTTTTTAACTGTTTTTCAAATTTTCAAACAGCAACTGCTCAGAAAGTGAATGCTGAAAGAGCAGCATAGAGACACATGTTCAAGGGAGAGAGACAGAGGCAAAGAAAAGCATTTAGTTGGGTTTAGTTGAATAATTAGGTGTTTGACGGACACATAAGGAATAAAGTTTATTTGGTATCTTGAATAGCATGCTGAAGAGTTTGGATTCCATTTGGGAAGCAGATATCACTGGGAAGTGTTTGAGTCTGACTCATGAAGATTAATATTACAGCACTCTTTGGGGTGGATGTAAAGATGTTCTTTTTGTTAAACGTTAAGTAGCTGTTGCAAGTGAAGAGGGAGTGAAAGCCTGAAATACGTGAACAGTGTGAGGTGAGAGAAGGTCAGATGGGAGGGGTATTTTGGAGCCAACTGAGTGGAACCCACCAAAGTTTGATAGAAAAGGAATGAACCAAAAATTACTAGAACATTTTGAGTAGAGGTGATGAAGAGGATGAAGGTGTCATCTAGAGAAACTGGACACAGTACAAAATAGTTTTGAGAAAGAAAACTTTGTTCAGTTTTCCAGCAGGAGTGATGTCCAAGTAGTGACATCTAGCAGAGTTAGACCCAGAATTGGGGCCAGAATTGTACATTTTCATTTAGAAATTCCCCACTAACAAAATTGTGATGCTTCTTAGCTGAATGGAAGAAATGTGACTCAGAAACAGAATGTTAGGGAATCATTTGCGGGTGGAAAGTCATAAGAAGAATAGAAGTCATTGACCGTGAGCCAAGAGGAGTCAGAATAGCAATTGAGATTAAGCATGACTTAAGTGAATTATTCACAATACGTGGAAAATACTGGAGAGTAACAGGAAATAATATTTTGCAAGTTGATATTTCATATTTCACATTAAGATCTGTAGTCAGTCACTGTCTTTCTAGAAGGAAACCAGTAATCAAAACATTTGCTTACCTTCATGAGCTGACTAATTATTTTTAGTTTTCAGTAATCAAGCTCCCTCCAGTTTAATTTGCCCCATGTTATACTTTAGGCAGTGCTGAATACTGAACTGACTCCTATGAAAGCAGAGTGGAATGAAAAAACTCCTCCTAATTCAGAAATGTCACCAAGGGTGTTAAGATCTATTTCTAAGTGCATCTGAGGGGTAAAGAGATGAATGTGCTCTCTAATTTGTGCTTGCCACCCTCCACATGGGAGAAGTGGTCTTTGATTCAGTGTTAAAGCTCCTGTCTGCCTGGTCTAACACCACCGGTTACACGATATTTTGAACTAATGATAAGTCTGTTGAAAAAGTGGTGCCCTGTTGAGTGCTTCATGGTCCCTCCCCAGACTGATTCCTTACTCCCTTTCACCATGCCCACCTACTTCTACTAAAATTACATAGGTGGAAATACAGCTTTAGTACTCAGAGATCTACTCACCAGACTAATTAGCATGGGAGAATAACAATTTTAAGAAAATATTACAAAATGGTGGAAGAGATAGGTGCTATGAGGTAGAATTTGTAGACTTAAATCTGGAAACTCTGGGTGTAGGTAATTTAGAGATCACTTTCCGCCATGTCATGTGAAAACCGCAGTGTTGCTGAAAGAGTGAGAAGTAAGCTCCAGATAAGTTGTACACTGTTCAAGTTTGTAACTTGGGATTTCTGTGACAGAGAAATAAAATATCAATTAGTTACGTACTTTTGGGAAAATAATTTAAAGTATGATTCTGTTAGTAAACATTTTTAATTTACAGGACTCTACAAAACAGATATGTTTGAATATGCTTGTAACTGCTTTGTTTGGTTTAGGGTTGGGAGAGGGAGCTGCCCTATATATAGAACAGTACCCTTTATGGGCTCCTGTTAGTGCCCACAATGAAACACCAGTCCTGTATGCTAAAAGTCTAAAAAAAAGCACAATATGACCTCAGAACCTTAGAGTATGGGCCTGAAAAGAGATTCAAGGGCACAACTTGAGGATAACCATGAATGCCAGTATTATTTCATAGGGAAGATCAGATTATAGAAGTTATATGAACAGTTCTACAGGAACAAAAACTATTTTAGTAAACGTGAGTGGAAGCAACATGAATGGACTCAATAAAAACCGTGGATTTGGGTAGACAATTTGGACAGGTGTGTTTGATTATCTTTAATTAACTATAACTCTCCCTTTAGGATACATAAAATATTGGATCAGCTGCTTAATACAGTAGGAAGTATCAAAGACTGGAATCGAGAGATGTAGGTTTTAACTCCAACTTTGTGATTTTGGTAAATCATTTAAGATCTCTGGGTTTTATTCCTTTATTTATATAGTTATTCAACAAATATTCAAAACCCCTTAGCCTCTTCTTTTCACTGAGCATGTCACTAGGGCCTCTGCGAGCTAACATATATCATTGAATAGTAATAACTGCTTAATGAGGGGTTTCATAGAAAGAACTCTGAGCTGCATTTGAAGGGTTAGAGGGACATGGTTTAAATTTTGGGGGGAAAGGTTGATTTGAACCAGGAAAGCAATGCCTGTAAAAGCATAGGGTCAGCCTAACCCATTTCCTAGGAGAGCCAAAGTCTAGGAGGCCTAGAACTGAGTCTGAAGATGAAGCAGAAGCAAGAGTTGCAAAGGTCAGAAGGGGAGTATTGACTAATAAGATGACTTACGGTGGAGACAGCGAACCTGATACGGAGAACACAGGCAGACACCTCTTCAGTCACAACTCCTGTTTCAGACAGGTCTAACTGGGTTGGTAAGATGCCTAGAGAGCATTGGTAGAAAATGATTTTATTACCAAAAGAAAAAAATCCTATGACTAAGTTACTTATTGCCCTTTTCATTATTTCCATGTCATGGTAACATTTGCAGATGGGTAATTACTAGGCATTCTGACACTATATGGGGTTTTTTTCTTAATGAAATAGAGAAAGGTAACTTTTATTTTACTTTTTCCATTCCCAAATGTAAATTTAACATATATCTCTTCATGTTAAAAAAGAACTGCCCTTCTTTTTTCCGTTTCTTTTTTCTCTCTGTTGCTTTATAAATCTTCTACCTGCATGAATTCCCCAGTACCCTTCAGCAAGAACAAAACTGAGCTGCTTCTGTAAGCCCCACAAAATATTCCCATTATTTTAAGTTTGAAAATGCCACAGAAATATTAAGTGAAATTCACCACACTGCTCTTATACAATACATTTGACCTCTAGATGCGTTAAGAGCTTCATCCTCCAATGCTTTTAATTCTAATCCTTGCAGAGACAAAATTCACTGCTTGAATTATAAGAGTGAGTCTCATTAAGGCTAAAAAGCAGTGACCCAGATAGCATAATGGATTAATATCATGACCTTGCAACTTTAGAGCTTTACATTCGAATCTGACTATGTAGTCAAATCATTTCAATAGTCAACTAATCAATTGGTTAATACCAGCCTGTAAGTGTTCTAAGTCGGAAGTTCATAGATCATGTGGCCAATACTAGCCTATATAGAATTAAGCTGAGAACCATAGTATGCTTAACTTTCAAAACCTTTTTTAATTGCTGAGAATCAAAGAAATGGATTTTCATGAATTACTGTGAATGCTGTATAGTAGTAGCATATGTTAATTGCTCAGTCGTGTCTGACTCTTTGAGACCCCATGAACTATAGCCCACAAGGCTCACTGTCCATGGGATTTCCCAGACAAGAGTACTAGAATGGGTAGCCATTCCCTTCTCCAGGAGATCTTGCTAACCCAGGGATTAAACCTGTGTCTCCTGCATTGCAGGTGGATCCTTTACATTCTGAGGCACCAGTGAATGCTGTAATCACTAATAATTATATAATATTGACACTCTAATAAACATCAGTATTTTGAAACTTACACTACCAGTATCTGTTAATGATATATGTTTGCATTTCACTGCAGTGTAAAGAAGGACTGTAAATATAATTAACCAGGTCTTGAGTAATGAAATGTAATGTCAATGGATTTCCAACATTCTGTACTTTAGTATCTTTAGGGTGATTTATATGGCTAGGATTATCCTTCTCTAGGATAAAGGTGGAAATGTGTATAATTGACCAGGAGTTTTAAACTTAAAAACTGGAGTTTTAAGGCCTAGGGTTTTTTTTTTTTTTTTTCGAGAAACAAGTTTTGTGAAGAATTATTCCTGCCCATTTTTTGTAGATGCAAGATATACGGAACCCAGAAGGAACACAGTATAGCTCCCACCCTCAGATGGCAGCCATGAGACCAAGGGCTCAGCCTGCAGACCTCAGGCAGCCGCCGGGAATGATGCCACACGGCCAGCTCACCACCATCAACCAGTCACAGCTCAGCGCTCAGCTCGGACTTAACGTGGGAGCGGGCAGCGTCCCCCACAACTCACCGTCTCCTCCTGGAAGCAAGTCTGCGACTCCTTCACCATCCAGCTCAGTGCATGAAGATGAAGGTGATGATGCCTCTAAGGTAGGACTTATAAGAAATGCTTGCTGCCTAAAAAAATACTATTCACTAGCACTTTCCCTGACTTCAGGTGGATGGAGGTAATGTCATCCAAATGGGAAGCAGTGTGGGGGCCTGAATGAGTTAAATCACCTGCTTGTCCAATTACATTTTTAAGTTCCTAACAAATCCTTTAAATGCTAATGTACTAAACATAGGAGTAGGTTGCACCCCCACAGTACAGGGTCTGCTAGTGAGTAAGGGAGAATAAATAAACATCTAGGACTCAATATCCAAAGTCAGGCTTAATTCACTGCTCATTCAAAAATATCTTTCAATTTAACTACTTTATTTTAAAAAGGCAATATCCCAGGGATATAATGATGGGTCTGTGTGTGTGTGATGGTTAGAGAAATCTCTGAGATCATCTGATCCAAACATGTCATATTTAGGATGAAGAAAGGAAGGGTCAGAAGTACTAGATGATGCCCTTCCAGAGGAAGGAGCCTGGGTGCTTCTTTACTTATTTTTTGTTAAACCCAGGCCATTATGGTTGTCTGTCTGCATCACCTTCAGTTATCTGTATAAAGATGGGTCTTCGTTGTCCTTATTTTTGGAAAATTAGCTACAAAAGTAGTTAGCTCTTTAAAGTATTCAAGGCAGCCTTGTCAGATTGTGTCATAACCAAATATACTCTCAGTCAAGAACACCAAAATCATCTTTTTATTGCCTTGGTTATCAGTCAGGTGGGCTTCCCTGGTAGCACAGTAGTAAAGAATCCACCTGCAATTCAGGAGAAGAGGGTTCAATCCCTGGGTTGGGACAATCCCCTGAAAAAGGAAATGGCAACCAACTCCAGTATCTTTGCCTAGAAAATAGCATGGACAGAGGAGACTGGTGGGCTACAATCTGTGGGGTCTCAAAAGAGTCAGACATGACTTAAATCGACTAAAGCACCACATCAGTCAAGCATCTTTCAAATTTGACCCCTTGAGGACTCTTGTCCCTGGTTACTGTGAAAAATACTGGCTACTACATGCATACTTCACATTCCTCCTCATTTTTAATGTCACTAATGAATTGTCATTTGTGTCAGTCTTGTTTCTTTTCACTTTGTGAGAATTTTGTTTTGGGATTCTGATCTATACAGTTAACTTAACAATTGCTAGCTACACTGGAGAAGGCAATGGCGACCCACTCCAGTACTCTTGCCTAGAAAATCCCATGGATGGAAGAGCCTGGTAGGCTGCAGTCCTACCAGCGAGTAGGGTAGTCCTGCCAGGGTAGTCCTGGTACCCTACCAGGGGTCTCGAAGAGTCGGACACGACTGAACGACTTCACTTTCACTTTTCACTTTCATGCATTGGAGAAGGCAATGGCACCCCACTCCAGTACTCTTGCCTGGAAAATCCCATGGACAGAGGAGCCTGGTGGGCTATAGTCCATGGGGTCACTAAGAGTCAGACACAACTGAACAATTTCACTTTCACTTTTCACTTTCATGCATTGGAGAAGGAAATGGCAACCCACTCCAGTGTTCTTGCCTGGAGAATCCCAGGGATGGAGGAGCCTTGTAGGCTGCCATCTATGGGGTCGCACAGAGTCAGACACGACTGAAGTGACTTAGCAGCAGCAGCTACACTAATCTTTTAACAATCCAAATAGTGACACATAGATTTATTCAGCCTGATGTCAAAAGACAAGGCTACTATGTTGACATTTTATTATTTTCAGTATTCTTAAAGCTCTAACATTTAGGGCCTTAATCCTCAAAGCACTACCAGGGTAGCTAATTCCTAGAGATAGTGAATGACTCCCCTGTGAGCACGTCTTTAATAGACATACCAACACATCCATAGCCACACCCAAGTCATCTCCTTCATCAAACTGTCACACACCACACCAATACCCCCGCCACATCTCCCCAGAGGACCAGGTATGGACAACTAGGGAACACCTCTAGAGCAGAGCCCTTGGAAAACTGTTCCGACCTTCCTGTCCTGAGCTTACTCGGCCCCTTCCTTTCTTCCCACAAAAACCACATTAAGGACTCTGGCCCTTGCCTGCCCGTTCCCATCTCTGCCTCTTGATGACCCTGTACGGCATGCTGGGCCTCCTGTTTCTGGGTTTGTGTGAGTATAAACTTCTTCTTTCAAGACATTCATTTCCATGACTGCTGTCTGCCATCCCTGATGAAAACAAATGCCTGGTACGTTTTAGAGCAGCTACACAGCTAGAGATGAGCGCCCGTGCTGATCCCCTCTACCCCATGGTCTCGCCCTGTCAGTGAGGGAAAGAAAAAGAGAAGGAGGAGACTTGACTGATAGGACTTGAATAATGTATCGGGCTAGTGAAAGCCTGATCTTTGGCTGGTCACTTCAAGGGCAAAATAAATTTTTAAGAAAATATGTGTTCTAATGGTATCTCCAGCCAGTGAGCACCTGGATCTAAATGTGAACGCCAAGAGTCTGTTTGTGGTCAGTGATTTAGGTGTCGGATTTTGCATGGATGATGATTCAAGTTAAATTTCTTAACATAGGTGATATGTACCACATTGCAAGGGGAAAAAATCAATGTTCTACTCATAGGAAGGATCAATTTGTGCATCTGAATTAGATCTTTATCAGTATTCATTGTTTACATTTCAGGAAATTAATGCAAAATTAGCACCTTCTGACAGTAAATTTTATGCATGATTATTCTTACTTACAAAAGCATTTTCTACACTCTTCAATTTATATGTGTAGCACACTGAGTAGAAATCAGAAGTTCATAGAATTAATATTGATAGATTCTGCCATTTTCTATTGACACATCAGGTCCATATCCTATACTTTTGCTGAAGTATGAATTTGTATGTTATGAGTTTCCGGGCAGGTGTGAAACTTTGCCAGTGAGTATCCTAACCAATCATTTAACTTCCATATCTCAGAGTAATTTATAACTCATTACTGATGATCATGTAAATGTTGTGTAGTAGAATATTCTATAGTGGTATGTTCTTGAATAAGCCATGATGTGAAGGTGGATTTCTCAAGAATGCCTTCATTAAGGTGACTTTTTAGCTACACAGATACTCTCAAGTTCATGTCTAGTTTAAGTGCATTTTCCATCTCAAAAGCTATCTTCCCATTCTAGCTATACACACTGTCCTTCACCTTCTCTCCAGTTCAGAATTCCCCTGCCCATTTTTCAACTTATTTTTATTAAATGGTTTTAAAAATTCCTCCGATGAAAGTGTTCAAGCATGCTTCATCACTGCCA
Organism: Dama dama; assembly: GCF_033118175.1. NCBI lineage: Eukaryota > Metazoa > Chordata > Mammalia > Artiodactyla > Cervidae > Dama > Dama dama. The sequence continues at coordinate 25,169,532 of NC_083701.1, read as the reverse complement.
ATTAAATCAGAATTTTCCTTTATGTATGAGAAGGGTTTATGTGGAATGTTGTACTGCAACCGCTCCCATTAAATGTGAAGTACTGTTTAGTCAAAAGGATCACTTAAATAATTTCTAATAAGAGAACTAAAAAAGAATATTTAGTCTTACGCCTGAAAAAGAAAAATTTAAACCTTCCTTCTTAACACTTTGTGCTCTCTTAAGCAATTGCATATTAATTCCAGTTTATCTAATTGAACAAGTAAATGAAATAACTTTGTTTTGACAGACAGAAATATTGTAAATACATCAGTAAAATAAATTATCACCTTATAAACACTCCCCATGGCCCTGATTGCTATGGAGCTGTGTTGATAGCCTGAAGTCATAAACTAGACATACAGTCAAATATCAGAAAAATATAAACTTGGGTAGCTTATGGTTCTAAGCCTGTAATCCAATACATGTAACACAACAGACACTTTAAGACACTTAAAGTATCTGGCATTTCAGCGGTATTTTTAGCACAGTTTTCCCTTTAAGGAAATTATGGGCTAAGAATCACAATATATATTTTTTCCATCCTCTTACTTTCAGCTTCTCTGCTGAAAGGATTGTATGTGTCTCTTGTCAGTGGAATATAGTTAAGTTTTTAATTTCAAGTGAAACTGACTTTTAATGACAAAAGCGATGTAATTTTTTTTGGTTTTAATTATGTTTCTTATGTTTTACCTAATATATTTTGCTGTTATATTTATCTCTATATATAAAACTATGCCTGTATCATGTCAAAAAAAAAATGACACTGACCTTACTTACATGCATTCACATATTGAATAAATGCTAAAATTCTTGGGTTAATTTTTCCATTTAAGTATGTTGCTTTCTATTTGTCTCACATATGTCTATCTTTCTTTTTCTCTTTCTTACCTTCCTTAACATTGATCTTACTTTTCTCATTTCAAAATGTCCCATTTTAAGATCGGAAATTAAATTTTATAATCGTTCTCTTTATTTAGTAACTACTCTTAAAAATGCATGAAAGTCTAAAATTGACATAAAAATGCATGAAAGTCTAACATTGATCAATGTCTTTACCCTTTGTAAATTACTTTAAACACCCTCCTTTCAATTTATACTGGAGCAGTTATTGCTATTGTTTATCTTGATTATAATTTAAATTATAAATTATCTTTAAATTAAGTGTAATTTTATGAACTTCATGTAATGCTATTTTTGTTGTTTTTACAGTCTTTTTTCTTTAGATTTACTCACATGTAAAATTTATTTTTTCATCTGACATCATTTTCCCTATGCCTTTGAAATTTCCTTTCATGATGATCTAGTGGGAACAAGATTACCTTAAAAAGTACTTTAACTAGGAAAAATAATTTTAGATTGATGGTGATTCTCCATTATCATTTTGAAGATGTCTTACTCCATTGTATTCTGATTAATTTACTTATATCAATTCCCCAGTTCATAATTCAACTTTCAGCTGTATCAAATCTGAAATTAATGCTCATATATTGAGGTTTTAATTTCAATTATTTTATGTCTCTAGTTTTATTTGGTTCTTTCTCAAATCTGTTTGGAATTTTTTTTTTTTAGTTGCTTGCTCTTTATCCATGGATTTAATCTCTTTTGTTCTTTAAGCATTTGTTAATTCCAATATGTGAAGCCTTTTGGGGTCTGAGTCTGTTGTCTATTGTTGCCACTGGCCCTTGGTTTTAATGCCTTGATTCATTCTGCTTTTTTGCTTTTGGAATAAGAACTGATATTCTTTAGAACTTTATAAGAATTCTATTCGACCTGTTTTGAAAGTGGACTCCTCTAAAGATGGTTTGTGTTTGCTTCTGCCAAGCGGTTTGGACCATTACAATCTAGAGCCACTTTTGGCTTAAAAGTTTTTCAGATCACTAGAGTTGTATGCGTTCAGGGTATAAATCTTTACAAATGCTGGCTTTGTAAATTTTTGTGAATTATCACAAAAGATATTCTTCCCCTTGCCTTCAGAATCATCCTTGCAGGTATTGGGAGGGAACGTGCCAAGCAAATCATTTTATTTCACTCTGCTTAGAAAGTCTAATTCTTTTCAGTCCTGACTTTTAATAGGAACTCTCCCATTAAACATCCCACTTTTTTTGGTCAGTCATGGGCTTCAATCCTTTATCTGCTGTAACTTTGACTCAATTTCACCAGGTTTAGCAGCTGTCTTCAAGACGAAAGTTGACCTTAGTACTCTACTTGCTTCTCTGGGTTCTTGCATTTGCTTGTTTTTGCTTTTAAGAGTTTCTTACAGTATGCATTACCATATTGAACAGAAAGAGAAGGGTTTTTTTTTCCTCAAAGGAAATAGGGTGTCGCTAGAGGAACAATTAAATAAGCCTTAGAAAAGTACTTTTTATTTACTACTGTTCTGAAGGCTAGAAGATCCCTAGAATAAAGTAAAAATGGTAGGCAGACAGAAGTGAAGTGAAATCAAGCAGTGTTGGAACCAAATGTCAAGTCACATTTAATATTTAAAATTGGGTTTCAAAAACCTGGTATTTTCCACATTGAACTGTATTTATTACACAATTGTTAAACACTTCACATGATGTAATATGTGTGATACTTTTAAGAATTTCTTAGATCCAAGCAACTAATATGTATTCGTTTATAAAAAATAAAGTATCCCAGTGGTTAAGACTGAGCTTATTAGTGAAGTAGTTTTGGGGAAAATAGTGAAATTCAGTCAAGCAGCCAGTTAGTACTCAATTCCAAATAATAGTTCCTAAAATCTGTTTAAGTAGCTAAATTATACTACAATATGGTGTTTCCTGGGTGTAAATGTTCTTAGATGATTCATACTCTGGATAATTGAGCATACCTTGATTAAATCATGGAATAAAGTTCAAGTGAGGCTACAAGTGAGCAAGCTCTGGGAGTTGGTGACAGACAGGGAAGCCTGGCATGCTGCAGTCCGTTGAGTCGCAAAGAGTGGGACACTACTGAGCAAGTGAACTGAACTGAGGCTACACAGAGGTGCCTAGCTGGCATTTTATTCATGGGAACTGTGTATCAACAGCTTGTGCGTTCTCTGTGAGGCAAGAGAAACCTTTAACCTAAAATAATAAATAAATGTATCACCCTAGATAGGTAAATTTAGAAAAGACCAAATGAATCTAACAAAACCAATAAACATAACTAACAGGTGTATGTTCAGTTCAGTTCATTTCAGTCCAGTCGCTCAGTCATATCCTACTCTTTGTGACCCCATGAATCGCAACATGCCAGGCCTCCCTGTCCATCACCAACTCCCGGAGTCTACTCAAACTCATGTCCTTCGAGTCGGTGATGTCATCCAGCCATCTCATCCTCTGTCGTCCCCTTCTCCTCCTGCCCCCAACCCCTCCCAGCAGTGTAATTATAGTCAAATCTTTTCTTCACTTTAAAGTGATTTTTCTGGACAGTAGCCCAAATTTCTTACCTTATATACAGCCACTGAGTGTTTTTGCTAAAGTCATCCTAAAACAATACTTAGTTATCTTTGGCAGAATCAAAGATCCCTAAAAATGAATCTGTCTTACAAACTATGAAACATATACAATGCCCTCTGCTTGTGAATCATCTCAAGAGTATAACACTTTATATATGGTTTTCTATAACTGATGTTTTGAGTCATTGAATTAGTTATTATTAATGATAATAATAAACCCAATTGTAAAATGAAAGAGGTATTACAGCCTTACTGATTTCACAGTAACTAGATGACTTACTTTCCATGCTTATTTGAATTTATTCTCATAAGGGGATTTTAGATGGCATAGTTTAGAAAGAAAAGAGAGAATGAATTTAAGTAGCAGAATTTTTCAGTTACAGTACCATCACAAAAAATGCTGTAATATGCCCTGTTTCTATGGCGAAGATTTTATAATATTTACTTTATATGATAAGAGTTATAAGTGGAGCTCTATGTTGTTTGTTCAGCCTATTATGCAGATGGTGCTTGATTAAAATCTATTTTAAACTACAGCGATTACTGCAAGATAGTGTGCATTAAACAGCTCTCCCAGCTCCATTAAAGGTTTTGGGACCGCGGCAGTTTATTTTAAATATGCTTATAGACGTTTCCAGCTTCTCCAGGGACATTTCAATATCAGTGATTCTCTTTCTTGAGTCTTAACTCCTCTACTTTCTATTCTTAAGAAGTGCTATCTAAGTAATACCATTAACACACTGCTTTTTTAAAGTGGAAAATTATTGTTTTATTGTGATAAATAGGTTAAATACATCACTTTAATTAAGCAATAAGATGTGACCAGAGGTGGATTACCAAAAGCATAAAGACATCCCTAGGGATTTGGGAAATAGGTATCAGTCTAAAAGTTAATACAGGAAGAACAGATATCTTTGTAAAGCTACTGTGAGAGTAGTATGTCTATGCATTTGTGTATGTATTTATTTTTTCATGGGAACTTTAACAGAACATGAAACAAGTCCATGGGTGATAAGAATTACAGGTAGGGCATCAGCCCAGACATATTCTTAGTTGCTATGATTTTTCAAACAACTTTTGTATGTGTTTCAGATGTCCTTTTCCTTGTCATTCTAAGCCTTTGTCCACTGCTATAGAATGCAGGTGGAAACATGTGGTGATCCACTGCATGTAAGACTCCATACTGATGCTGTGAGGTTGGAAAGATTAACAGGACCTTGTTCTTACTCTCAATGTGCTTGTCATTGTGGAGACTTTATATTTTTGCATTCTGTGGTCCATCTGTATGGGAATTAAATTTAACTCTTCTAGTCTTAAAACCCAAGTAACTCTAGAAATGTTATACTCTAAAATAGTGTCCCGTACACGATGTGTACAATCCTTACAGTAGCCACAAGTCCTGTGTGACCGTGTACATTTAAATCTAATTAAAATTAAATTTAAAAATCCAGTTTCTCACTTGCTCTAAGAGCTCAGCATATCCCATTGCCACACGTGGCTGGTGCCTACCTTCAGACAGTACAGAGACCATTTCCATCTTCCTAGAAAATTCCCTGAGATAGTACTGCTCTAGACTACAGTAGTCAGGGTCTCTGGGAAAATAAGGCCATAAAATTATAAACTTTCATCCATTCAGACAATACTCAAAATTAAGGTCTAGGGACATATTACAAATCCATTTAGCTCATTTTCTCACCACAATCATATTTATCATCATTGTGTTCTTTCCAAATAGTTGATGGTCAGAAAGGCCAGGTGTCTTTCAAAATGCAATCCATTCCTGGCATGTAAGTGGATCCAAATTATAGCAGCATACCTTTCTTTGGGGAGGCTTTGTATATGAGAAATGATCATGTGGTTTTCAAATACGTGATGAAACTACAGCCAGAAAGTAGGCCTGACCAATTCCCAGTTCATTATACAGACTAAAATAACAGCTCACTTCTGTACCTTCCCAAACACAAGTCAAATGCAAAGTAAAAAATAAGACCTCCACAATCAAGTGGTAATGCCCAGTGTTCAGACCACCCCCCCGCCCCACGTCAGATGGTAATGGCCAGTGCTCACGTGGCAGACAGCCTTTCACTTCATACAGCCCTGCCCACATGTGTGGATGCATTAGACAGCCAACCACAGCAGGGGATTTGTATCCTGTTATATTGCTTTCTAAAAGCAAAGACATTGTACATACCGAGTGAGCCTTTATTCAAGGAACACTGAGCAATATAACAATGATTCCCTTTAAAGCATATTTTATTTTTTAAAACTATTTCATACATAATTTTTATTTTTGTGTTTTCCTCTAACACCAGCTTTGGTTGAAAGGGCATTATTTTAAGCCATAGTTTGGTTCTATGAGGGCAGTTTTATAAGTGGTCAGAATATTATGATCTAAGAATATAGTTTTAGTGAGCTAGTTGAATTACTGAAGAAAAGGCAGTGAATCTTAAGAAATAAATATTTTATGTGTGCCCTGTAGATTAGTCCACTCAGATGCCAATTTTCTTGCATGACAGATAATTCAGCCTGAGATTAACCATGAGTATTTAAAAGGAGAGTATAAAAAAAATTTTTTAATAAATAAAAGGACAGTATATCAACATGCTCTCACTTTCAGGAATCACAGAGACAAAGCTGATGTAGTGTTATGAGATTGCCCAGTGGTCTGGCCATAATGGGGGATGACACCCCAGCTTCAAGCTTGGTGCCTGTCAGGTACACTGTCAGATACATAGGTGACGCCTCGGAGTGACCCTCCATAATACATAAATGATGTCTGCTAAGCCTTGAAAATAGGGAGGTAGGTAGAAATCATAAAATGCTTGTTTCTCCTCAAGGAGAAGACTGCATCTGGCTAACCCTATTAATAAAGACAAGCCAGGAAAATAGGTGAAGCCTCCAGAAAGCCAACCAAATTGATTGGCTGCATGGACTTATCTAGAGATTCCTATAGGTTTGCTATCAAAACAATTATATGTGTTGTGTCAAAACAGTAGCTTGTGGTTTCTGTATGCTTGATGCTTAGAGCTTCTCACTGGCCATAGCCGATGCTCCTGCTTCTGCAGAGATTCCCTAGAAAGGAAGGCCACATTTTCCAGTAGTAGGTTAATTGTCCTACCTGCTACCATTAGTGTCACATGAATCCAGCAGATCTGAAATGTTCCCCATGTCATCCAAATACTGATTTAAAAAGTAAGTAAGACAGCCTCTTCAATAAATGGTGCTGGGAAAACTGGACAGCTGCATGTAAAAGTGAAATTAGAACACATCCTAACACCATACACAAAGATAAACTCAAAATGGATTAAAGACCTAAATGTAAGACCAAAACTATAAAACTCTTAGAGGAAAACATAGGCAGAACACTCTGACATAAATCAAAGCAAGATCCTCTATGACCCACCTCCTAGAGTAACGGAAATAAAAACAAAAGTACACAAGTGGGACCTGATTAAACCTAAAAGCTTTTGCATAGCAAAGGAAACTATAAGCAAGGTGAAAAGACAGTCCTCAGAATGGGAGAAAATAATAGCGAATGAAACAACTGACAAAGAATTTCTGAAATATACAAGCAGCTCATACAACTCAATGCTAGAAAAACAACCCAATCAAAAACTGGGGAAAAGACCTAAACAGACATTTCTCCAAAGAAGACATACAGATGGCGAACAAGCACATAAAAAAATGCTCAACATTGCCTATTATTAGAGAAATGCAAATCAAAACCACAATGAGATATCACGTCACACCTGTCAGAATGGCCGTCATCAAAAAGTCTACAAACAATAAATGCTGTAGAAAAGGGAACGCTCTTGCACTGTTGATGGGAATGTAAATTGGCACAGCCACTATGGAAGACAGTATGGAGACTCCTTAAAAAACTAGGAATAAAGCCACCATATGACCCAGCAATCCCACTCCTAGGCATATACCCCAGAAACCAAAATTGAAAAAGACACATATATCCCATTGTTCACTGCAGCACTATTTACAATAGCTAGAACATGGAAGCAACCTAGATGTCCATTGACAAATGAATGGATAAAGAAGTTGTGTTACATATACATAATGGAATATTACTCAGCCATAAAAAGGAATGCATTTGAGTCAGTTCTTATGAGGTGGATGAACCTGGAACCTATTATACAGAGTGAAGTGAGTCAGAAAGAGAAAGATGAATATTGTATTCTAGTACACATATACAGAATCTAGAAAAATGTTATGGAAGAATTTATTTACAGGGCAGCAGTAGAGAAACAGACATAGAGAATAGACTTGTGGACATGGGGAGAAGGGAGGAGAGGGTGAGATGTATGGAGAGAGTAACATGGAAACTTACATTACCACATGTAAAATAGATAGCCAGCGGGAATTTGGTGTGTGGCTCAGGAAACTCACACAGGGCTCTGTACCAACCTAGAGGGGTGGGATGGGAGGGTGATGGGAGGGAGGGTCAAGAGGGAGGGGATATATGTGTACCTATGGCTGATTCATGTTGAGGTTTGACAGAAAACAGCAAAATTCTGTAAAGCAATCATCCTTCAATAAAAAAATAAATTAAAAAAAGTAAGGAAGCATAAAGATCAACAGTTCAAACACAATTTTAGACAGTGCAATCGGGAAACAATTTAAATTATTTGGGGGAAATCTTTTAATAAAAACATTTGCAGTGAGTCATAGGAAATTTCTCTATATAACTGACATTTGATTATTTTCTACAAAGATTGATATAATCTGCAGTCATGGAGATTTCAATGTGTCAGATCTGAAATCTTGAAAATTGAAACTTTTTCCATTAAAATTTATAGGGAGTCCAGGTAAATATTCCATGTGAATAAGCATTTATTTCCATACACTGTGTTCCCATTGTCTGCATATTCCAATCCTTGATGAAATATACTTCCAATTTCATGATCCCTTCACTTGTAGCATTCTTCATTGTGGTCTTTCTTGAATCCTTTTTGTTTATCTCCTTGATATTTTATTATTTTGAATATAGAAATAGTTACATTTAGAACATTTGGAAATTATAAAGCATACAAAGAAGATAAAGATGTCAAATAGCAATGGTTTTTATGCATTCAAAATTCAGAGGAAATGAACTCGACACTCATCCACTCACAATTGTTACTGGAAACCCTGCATCTTAAGAGACTCCCTAAATACAAATTCACAGGAGGAGACAGTCTACAGCAAAAAAAAATCAGGTACACTACCATTTAGGTAGAGGAGGATGGGCCTAAAAATGATTCTAGAAACAGTGAGGACAGCAAGGTAGGCATAAAATCAGAAGACTGATGTCATGGAGCTCTTGGAAGAGTCAGGACACTCACTGTGAGAAATCAAGTCAGGGGAAGAATGAAAAGTCCCCTGGATTTGTCTTTGTGGTCCTTGGTGACGTTTTTGAGATCCTAAGTGATGGGAAGGCACAGTGAGTTGCCTACAGTCAGCATAACCATGTGGAGGAGTCTGACTGAAGAAAGTTGTGGCTCTGTGTATCCTTGGGGCAAAGAGAAGGTTTGCTTGTTTGTTTGTTGCATGTCTGAAGTATCAAAAAGCAGTTGGAGGAATAGAGTTAAGGGTGACTAAGGCCAATGTCTCCTGCTCTTAGACGCTCTGATTTAGATATGACCTAGATGCTCATTCTCAATGGTTGAATGTTAGAATCACCTGGGAAACTTTAAAGTAATACCCTCATGTCTAGGCTTTAGCTCTATACTGATTAAATCACAGAGTCTAAGAGCAGGAGATTTTCCTGTATAGAGCTAAAGCCTGGACATGAGGGTATTACTTTAAAGTTTCCCAGGTGATTCTAACATTCAACCATTGAGAATGAGCATCTAGGTCATATTTTTTTTTTTTTGTCATATTTATCTATGTGTTTAGTTTAGAGCCGTTAACCCCAGTTTGCCCAGTGTCCACTCCAGTGGATACTGGATCCAGTCCCAGTTCAGTCCCAGCATTCTTGTCCTTTGGCTCATTAACCTGAGGACCAGTCATTTCACAGGATCACATGAAACACTTCCTGGGGAAGTCACCTTCTAGTGTTAATCTACGTCAGTTTGTCTGCTAGGTTCAGAGCATCCTATCCCCAAAGGGTTGTTTATCTGCTTTAGCTGACAGTTTCAAAACTATAATCTATTAAATAACTTTTTAACTAAAGACAAAGCCAAAGAATTCGCTTAGTTTTTTTTTTTTTCCTGTCTCTGGTTCTCAGGGCATATCTTTTAAGCCATGACCATATGGCATCACAAATTAGTGTTAAGGTCATTTCTTTCCATTCATTCAGTAAAAAGTTATTACTCTGAACAGCACTGAAACAAGTATACTATCAAGGGTGAAACAGATCACCAGCCCAGGTTGGATGCATGAGACGGGTGCTCAGGGCTGGTGCACTGGGAAGACCCAGAGGGATGGGATGGAGAGGGAGGCAGGAGGGGGGATCGGAATGGGGAACACATGTAAATCCATGGCTGATTCATGTCAATGTATGGCAAAAACCACTGCAATATTGTAAAGTATTTAGCCCCCAATGAATAAAAATAAGTGGAAAAAATTTATTACTGTGTCATAATTAACATCTGAATACCATTTTAAAATTTTAACCATATTACGTATATATCATCTCAGTAATCACACAATGGCACTGCAACTGGTTTGCAGCAGAGGAAATGGAGGCCCAGAAAAATGATGTAACTTGCCAAGATTTCACAGCTAAACGTAGTAACAGAGGACATGAGTGTGGATCTTCTGATGTTACTATATCCACCAGCCTCTCAGGAGCTCATGCTTCCTATCCAATGGTGGCTGTTATTTCACACAGATTACCTTGCCTGGCAATTTATCTGAATAAGATACATATTGTGTGTTTGCCAAGAAGAGAAAAGCAACAGCCATCACAGGGATAGAGGTGACAGTGCAGAACCTCCCTGATAATGGTGACTTCATCAGGGGATAGTGCATGGGGGCCCTTGTGCTGGTGGGAGAGGCGGGGGGAAAGAGGATTCCTCCAGAGACAGCACTACTCAGTATTCATGTAGACTCATATAATTCTAGAACTAGAAAGAAATCGTAGCCAGGACGTCTCATTCTATAGATGTAGATAAAGTGACATCACATATTAACTAGTTAGTATACAAGTTCAAATGCAGATGTCTAAAATACATTGTATTTTTTCCCACTTGCATCAGAATAACAATTTAGATTATCCCAATATTCATACTCAAGGATAATGGGAAGAAATGGAATCTTTCCTTAAACTGAGTGTTAAAGCTGTGCTAGAAATGTCTAGATTTGAGAGTCTAGTTTCCAGAGATGCACTCTCCAATATGGTAACCACTAGCCACATTTAGCTATTTAAATTTAAAGCAATTAAAATTGTATAAAATTTAAAATTTTGTTTCTTATTCCTGCTGGCTGCATTTCACATGCTCATTAGTTATGTGTCGCTAGTGGCAACCATATTGAATAGCACAGATTTTAGAACTTTACCCCGTTAGCAGAAAGTTCTGTTGGACAGCACTGATCTAGGGTCTGGATTATGCCATGCTAAGCCATGAGCATGACTAGGATTTCTCAGCAGCATTCCACAGACCTAAGTGCAACACCAGGAGCCACTCAACTTTATTCATTGGATATGTTGCCCACTATCGTTTAAAAATCATAATTAGGGGCATCCTGGGTGGCTCAGTGATGGAGAGTCTGCCTGCCAGCAACAAGGGTTCGATCCCTGGGGCCTGGGAGCCATAACCACTGAAGCTTGCACGCCCAAGAGCCCTTGCTTCCCAACAAGAGAAGCCATCGCAGTGAGATGCCCTCACACTGCAACTGGAGGGTGGCCCCCACTCGCCACAACTAGAGAAAAGCCCACAGAGTGGGAAAACCCAGCCCAGTCAAAAAATATATATAATTAGGAAGAAAAGGATAAACTCCCCAAAAGAAAACAGGTTGGATTGTTCAAACAGTGGGGTTACTACAGGAGCAGTCTCCTGCTGTCATAGTCACAGTGCTGCTCGTCATTCAGTTCCTGCAGGAGAAAAAGGAAAAGCTGAGAGAGTTAAGTTATAATAATATCTAACAGTACAATAGTATTATAAAGAGAATCAGTAAGATTGTGTTAAAGCTATGTAAATTAGGCTGGAAGAGGATGAATATGAAAATTACATAAAATAAGAAGTTTTACTTGAAAAACAGGAAAAACAAAACCAAGTGGCCCTTAGAAATGTCTGTGTTCATGTGATGTGTATGGGTGAGGATACCTGGGTAAGTTTCAAGGAAGAGCAATATGATCTGCCCCTAAATTTGTTTAGTTCTTCTATAATTCAGATTTTGTTTTATTTCAGATCAATGGTGGAGAGAAACGACCTGCCTCTGACATGGGGAAAAAACCAAAAACCCCCAAAAAGAAGAAGAAGAAGGACCCTAATGAGCCACAGAAGCCAGTGTCTGCCTATGCGTTATTCTTCCGTGATACTCAGGCTGCCATCAAGGGCCAAAATCCAAATGCTACCTTTGGTGAAGTTTCTAAAATTGTAGCTTCCATGTGGGATGGTTTGGGTGAAGAGCAAAAACAGGTAAGAAAAGATACAAAATGGATGATTCAACATGATTTGAGAAAGTGTGTGCATCCTAAAGAAGTGACTTCTGAGGTCTTTGGATGTGTGCGTTCGTGCGTGTGTGTGTGTGTGTAGAAGCTCCAGTCATGTCTGACTCTTTGCGACCCTGCAGACTGTAGCCTGCCAAGCTCCTCTGTCCATGAGATTCTCCAGACAAGAATACTGGAGTCGGTTGCCATTCCCTCCTCCAGGGATATCTTCCTGACCCAGGGATTGAACCTATATCTTGTATGTCTCCAGCACTGGCAGGAAAGTTCTTTACCACTAGCACCACCTGGGAAGCCTGGTCATTGGGTAAATTCCTCGGATGCTAGAACTGAGGCTGAGAATGTGCCCCACCAGAACCAGACTTCAGGGGATTCTGACATGGTTTTACATTCCTCTATTGCTCTGTTATAAATAGTATCTTAGTTCCTTTGTTTCAAAGTTTATATGGTGTAGTTACTTTTGGAAGGGCTTCTACATATCCAAGCCAGGATTACCTCATTCCTTAATGCTGCCAATGTGATTCTAAAGACAGAAGAAAAAACACTAAAAGCATTTTGAGAACTGTCCACACCTCTCTTCAGCACTTAGTATTTACTCTTTTGTCATCAAAACTCTCTTTGCTCTTTGCTAAATGAACCTCGAATTTAAGGATCTCTACCCTTAGCCATTCCCTAAAGACCACTAGAGTATATTATTCAATCCCACTTGTACCATATTGCTAGGCTGTATTAAATGGGCCCAGATACCTGATTATTTTCTCCTCTTGTGGATTGCCATGGTGTGCTGAGGACCACACTGGTGGGGAGCAGTGGCGTGAGACCCTTTGTATCTCAGCCACAGTGTAAGTCATCCAGAAGGTCTTAAGGAGGATGGGAATCATGGAAAGAGTCTTATCCATCTCTTTGCAATCCCGTGGGCTGTAGCCCTCCAGGCTCTTCTGTCCATGGAGTTCTCCAGGCAAGAATACTGGAGTGGGTAGCCATTTCCCTCTCCAGAGGATTCCCAACCCAGGGATCAAACCCGGGTCTCCTACACTGCAGGCAAGTTCTCACGCTGTCTGAGCCGCCAGGGAAGCCCATGTATAGACAGAACCCACTTTGACAAAGAAGCGGTATTGATCCCAGATTTCTAGATTGCCGGGACTAGATTGCCATTGTCACCATCTGGAATTTCTTTATCATGAAGGAAAAATTAGATGAGCATTATCATTAAAGTTCAGTCACTGGATGTGGATGAAGTGGAGCAGCTTTCAGTTCAGTTCAGTTCAGTCGCTCAGTCGTGTCTGACTCTTTGCGACCCCATGAATCGCAGCACGCCAGGCCTCCCTGTCCATCACCAACTCCTGGAATTTACTCAAACTCATGTCCATCTAGTTGGTGATGCCATCCAGCCATCTCGTTCTCTGTCGTCCCCTTCTCCTCCTGCCCCCAATCCCTCCCAGCATCAGGGTCTTTTCCAAAGAGTCAACTCTTCTAACGAGGTAGCCAGAGTACTGGAGTTTCAGCTTCAGCATCAGTCCTTCCAATGAACACCCAGGACTGATCTCCTTTAGGATGGACTGGCTGGATCTTCTTGAAGTCCAAGGGACTCTCAAGAGTCTTCTCCCACACCACAGTTCAAAAGCATCAGTTTTTTAGTGCTCAGCTTTCTTCACAGTCCAATGTCTCTGCTTTTTAATATGCTATCTAGGTTGGTCATAACTTTCCTTCCAAGGAGTAAGTGTCTTTTAATTTCATGGCTGCAGTCACCATCTGCAGTGATTTTGGAGCCCCAAAAAATAAAGTCTGACACTGTTTCCCCATCTATTTGCCATGAAGTGATGGGACCAGATGCCGTGATCTTAGTTTTCTGAATGTTGAGCTTTAAGCCAACTTTTTCACTCTCCTCTTTCACTTTCATCAAGAGGCTTTTTAGTTCCTCTTCACTTTCTGCCATAAGGGTGGTGTCATCTGCATATCTGAGCTTATTGATATTTCTCCTCGCAGTCTTTATTTCACCTTGTGCTTCTCCCAGCCCGGCGTTTCTCATGATGTACTCTGCATAGAAGTTAAATAAGCAGGGTGACAACATACAGCCTTGACGTACTCCTTTTCCTATTTGGAACCAGTCTGTTGTTCCATGCCCAGTTCTAACTGTTGCTTCCTGACCTGCATACAGGTTTCTCAAGAGGCAGGTCAGGTGGTCTGATATTCCCTTCTCTTTCAGAATTTTCCACAGTTTATTGTGATTCACACAGTAGCAGCTTTAGATGCTACAAAATACTGAACTGCATTCTTGATGGGTTAGTCTCATACTGGATTCTTAACAGAGACTTTTACCTCTCCTCAGGTCCAGGGAAGTATTTCAGGAAGAGAACATCTCAAACCTGTGTACATCTCTGAGAACCTATATATCATAGTATCTGTCAGCATCTACAATATATATTGTGTTTTATATTTTAACAATAGTTTTTCATGATTTGTTTCGTTTGTTCAGCACAGTATTCATAGATGCTGTTTTCTGAATTTTGCAGGTTATGAAATGGGGCCAGATAGTTAAACTCAGTCACTTATCCATTCAACAAAGATTTATTGAGTGTTTACTGTGTGCCCCAGGCACTTCTAGACACTGAGGGGAGAGCAGAGAATAAGACAGAGTCCCATTCGTTGATTGATTTGTCTAAGACTACACACCATGACTAGAACTTATCATTCAACCTGCAGTTCTTTTCTAACCAATTTATAAAAACAATTATAGCTATAATGGTATAACCAACTGCTAACAAAACATTAGCTAAACATACTCTTCCAATTCTCTCCAACCCCCCTTTACTGTAAGTCAAAGCTGTCCTGTACAGTCTGAAATCTCTACACATTATGTCCTTTTCAAGATTGCCCCAGTCACAGCAAAGGACTTCATAGAAAAGCACAGGTCTTCCGTGTGGAGCTCTGCTGCAAGAGTCATCTCTGAAGATGGAAAACATACCACAGAAATGTTCTCTGTGTGTGAGATTAAAATACCCAACTCACAAATAGAGTGGTTGACATTGTATCTTGTGATTCCACTGAAAACCTAATATAGTTTTTTGAGACTTCAGAGCGGGTTTCTATCCTAACTTGGATCAGTTTGCTCTCACACTCCCAAAGCCAAAGTGTGGTTCCCCACTGATGTTGGAGATTCACAGTGGGGTTCTACGCAGGGGCTTATTCACGGGTTGAGAAACAGTGCACCTCCACCAGGAAGCCCAGGCCCACCCCTGTGCTGCTCTGCCCGTGGTCCAGGCACCAGGATGTACCTCTCTCCCTGCTCAGACAGCCCCTGTGTGTATTCTTGGGTAGGGGCCAGGCCACAGTGCTGTAAACTCTTGCTTTGTGAGATAGAACTTCCCAGAGGAGACATCCAGAGGTGATTGCCTTCCCTAGTGACTGTGATGGCAACTTGTAATCAGAGGATATTAGTGATCCCTTCTGCAACCTGGCAGCGAGCTGGGGGTGCTGCTCCAAGGCTCACATGTGCTTCTTTGGTTTTATGTCAAGAAATTTTAGTTGCCAGTGCTACCACCGATCTGACTCCTCTTGTCTGTTTTTCTAACCCTAGATACCTTTTCCTAATTACTTCCCACATTTACTAGAGGAACTTAAATGGGGGAGGTCTACATAGCTCTTTCTTAGCCCATGATCAAATCCTTTACATTATCAATTCAAGGTCAGTGCCTGTACCCATGTTTCTAGTGGAAAAGAATAATGTTCTTATGATGAAGACTGGGTAGTTCCTCATGGCAACAAATATAAAGCTTCAGGATTTCCCCACTAACTCTATTATAATACAGTCTTTTATTTTTATTATACCAAGAGGGGAACACTGAGATAATCCACATTTTTGATCTGACCAGGTAAGGTCTTTACAGACCCAAAGAATACGAGAGTCACTATTCTCCAGTGTCATGCTAAAAAGAGAAATGACTCCCATTCTGTCTTTCAAACTCAGCTCTGAGCCTTTCTAATGGAAGTTGAATCACAATTATGACATAATACTTAAGGCTTTTTAATTGTATATTGTGATAACAAAACACTTTCCTCTTTCTCTTTTGTTTCCAATTTAATAAGTGACTTGTAATGAGTCTATCTTTGGGTTCTCTCTTAATAGAAATAGTTGGGGGGTTGAAGAATGTGTTTTATAAATAAAAGATGAGATTATATAATAGCAGACCCTATTTGGGGGCTTCCCAGGTGGCCCTAATGGTAGAGAAACCACCTGCCAGTGCAGGAGACCTAAGAGATGCAATGTCAATCCCTGGGTTGGGAAGCTCCCCTGGAGGAGAAAATGGGAACCCACTTCAGTATTCTTGCCTGGAGCACCCCATGGACAGAGGAGCCTGGCGGACCATAGTCCATGGGGTGGCGAAGAGCTGGACACGACTGAGGCAACTTAGCGCAGCACAGACCCTGTTTAGTCACTGAGTGTTATAAAGCGACTCCATAGTCAAAGTGCATTGTTTAAAAAACTGTGCTAAGATTACTTAGGGAGATGTATTAATAGAAATAACTTTTTCTCTTACAGAGAAGTTAGTATCTTAACACTCGAGCACCATTACCAAAACAAGGTACTGGGATCAGTTTGAATCACTTGAGATAGTTTGTCCCCACGCCTTATGTTCCTTTGACTTGACAGGGGTTCAGCATAGCTTATCCTTTCCTCTAAAAAGATGATCTTGCTTAATAAAGATAGTGAAACTGCAGAGTATGCCAAGAAGGGTGGTTTTTGCCATATACGGGTGCAAGTCCGTCCCAGGGACAAGGAGGGAGGGGGTTCAGTGAGTGGGAGCAGATGCCTCGCTTACAGATGGGACGCACTGCATCAGCTGGGCCTGCCGTGTGCCACGCGGCAGCCCCTCTCTGACAGTTTGCCGGAATTGCCCGCAAAGCGCACATGCCCCCTAGAATGCACGTTTTGGGCATCAAGAGAATTTCAGCAAAATATCCATAAGTGTTATTATGGTGTATTACCACCTGTTCTTCCCCTTTATGTTGACTCATGGTGCCAACATAATATCTCTGTTTCAAACTTAATTTAATTGTATTTTACTCCCATTTAATATTTCAATTGGAGAGCACACATACTGCTATGTATTTTTAAAGGAATGTTACTGGAGCCAGTTCGAGGCAGACCATTAAACTTCAAAATTTAGGACAAATGTGCATGTTGCAGAACAGCCCCCACGTGCTGCTGCTGGCTTTGTGCAGGCAGCTGGTTCAAGGAGAAGGCTAGGATTTCATGTACCACCATTGTTCAGAAATCCCGTTGTCATAATAGCCCACAATTATGAACAGCTCCAAATATAAACACAAACTGGGGAAAATGGGCAAAATTATTGATGACTTATTAGGGGCTCAGAAAATTACAATATTTAAGGAAAAACAGCTATTAGTGAGATTACAATTGAATGTTTTCTTGCCAGCCAGAGGGAACAGGACTAATGGGGCTGCTGTGTATGTGTGTGTCACATGCTTCCTCTTTGTGGAGTCTAGGCGGGGCTAAGAAGCCACTGCAGATGGGCAGGTCTTTATTTTCAGAAGCCCCGGAAAGGGAGAAATTATATGTACTTTGATTTCTGAAAAGAATCTCTCAAAGAAGAGAAATCAGAAGCAAGCTGAAAGAAGTGATAAAAATCCTCCAGGAACACAAAACCTCCCTTATGAGTTGTTCCTACCAAAGCCACTGAACAAACTTCACATATCAGAGATCTCTCCATTTGAATACTTTCGAAGATGGGGCTCAATCTGGAAGGGGAGCGGGTTTGTGTTTGGGATTCCAACGGAAGGTTTTAAATGCTAATGAATCCTACGACAGTGGAGAGCCTGGTTCAGAGACATAGTCAGTCGTTTCCAAAAGGCACCAGATGGAGAAAGGGAAATAAAACAAAAGTGTTAGGGTGATGTTGGTCTTTGCTACTTATCTTTCATTGACTGGAACCTACAGAGAAAGAAAAATAATAACGTAACAAGATCATTCCCTTTGTATGAGACTCCTTGGAGTCTGAGCAACCCTCAGCATCTTTGTTTATGAAGGTCCAGCTGAATTTCCTGTATTTCCCCGTTATTTTGAATTCTGTGATTCTGGTCATCAAAGTCAAACCCCACTAAATTAAAGAGTCCATCCAGCTTTAAAGCAGAAGGGATCGGTCCAAAGAGCTATAAAGCATTCTTGGTTCCTTTTTAGCTGTGGAAAGGCAGCTCCTAAGTGGGAAAGGAAAGTCACCTTAAATCAGAACCAGATGTAAATTACTAAATGAACCTTAAGTTCCTAATTGGAGACACAGTTGGGCTGTAATACATTTAGCAAATTACAAACAAAATGTTCTTGTTTACATTACATTAAATGGCTTTAAAGCTTCAGCCAAAGAGCTAAATAAACACGCTGTTAGGCTAAAAATGGAGTGGAAGGCCTGTTCAGGGTTTGGTGTGTTCAGGAGAAACCACAGCCCACGGTGCCCAGAGAGCATATTTTTGTAAATGCTGCCCTGTCCTGGGAGAAGAGAGCAGGTTTACCTCGAGATCCAGAGCCTAATGAGCAGATATCACTTGCAGGGAAACTGTTTGAATATTGTAACATATGCCTTCTTTCAGGATGCATAATTCATATCCAAGGATATTAGCCATAGCAGTTCAGCTCAATAGCAGCACCTCATTATTTCATCCCTCAGTATTTATTCCTATGTTTGACGCCTCATGAAATTACTGTTAATGTGTTTATATAAGGGCAGGTCTGACACAAGTGGGAAGAATGTAATTTCCTGCTCATTCTTTCCTGCTGCTGTGTCCTCTTCCCCTGGTAGAAGTGGCAAGTGTAAATAGTTAATTTGCTTCAATTATGAGCCTGTCCTGCTAAATTAGAAGCAGCAGGGATATGAAGAGCCAGAATTATACTTACGAGGCAGCTGACAAATCCTCTGAGCCCGCAGAATCAAATCATTTACTCCTCATTGGTGCTCAAATACCCACTACAGAAGTGCTGCTGGGGCCTTCCCCCAGCCCTGCCCCGTATCTTATGATAAAATGTGGGTTTTATGTCAACAATACTTAAGGTTAACTAAAATCCTGTTTTACCGTAGCATTCACACACGTGTTTATCTTGGCCAGTTCCTTATAAACATTATATGTTTTCTCTAATTTTTTTTAATGCTAGGTGTAAAAGATATATAAAACAATTGTTCACTTAAAAACTGTAGAAGGTAATAAGGCAAGTTTATATTAATATTCATAAAAGCTTGAAACAGCAGTTGGAAATATTATACCCAATGGTGAACATATTTTATTTCTAAATCACAGGTATATATACCTATAATTAATTGGTACATAAATGGGGTTGTGGCACACCTTCCTGGGTATACATACACAGAGTACACGTGGAAATACTCCATGCTGATACAGAGAGAGAGCAGACATTTCACTTGAATGGTTCCATGATGTCAGCAGGGAGAGAATTTGAACATAACACTCGCTCAAGTCCGTTGGGCTTTGTGTATTATTGGTAAACATGTTTCAGAAGGGCAGGTTACCTCTTTGTATACCAAGTCCTCTGTCGCCACTGATGCCCACTCTCATTTAGAAGATGCAATTTGGTGTTTTACGGTGAGTACCACACCCATGCTGACTCACAGAGGAGAAACCTGAGACCAGGGATTATACACTCTATCACAGGTATTTCCTGAGCACCTTTTATGTGCCAAACTCTGCCCCGCCTAAAAGGGCTGCCCTGTGGTTGGGGGTCTGATTGAGGCATCCAAGGGAGATCTCATGCAACCAGAAGGAGCTGTTGCATAAACAGAGATAAATCTCAGATACCAGACCAGTTTGATTAGATATATGTGTATGTATATATATATATGCCTGACACAAAAAATGCACACAATAGAAGCATATTTTAATACTTTTTTTGGTTTTGTGGCTTCTGTTCCTCACACCATGAAGGCACATAATAGATACTCACTATATTGTTAAGTATAATTGAACATTACACTCTCATCCTCATTTAATAAACTAACATATATTTTGCAGCTGTATTTTCAGATGAAGAGCTTGCTTCTGATCCCTACCATTCCAGAAACAGGTTACCCCATTATTGTGTAGACGATGTGTTTGCATTTGATGGATCCCAAAAAGAATCGATAGCAAAATTTTTGTCATGTTGTATAGTGTTTTCAGTTCTCTGAATACCACTTTATAAAGTTCTCTGAGTTCTGGAATGCTTAAGAAAACGCTGAGCAAGTTACACAAATGGAAATTTAACTGCATTTAAGGACTAAGTTCTGTGTAAACACAGATGCACTTGCTCTAACTGTCCTAAATAATAATAGCATTCAAAGATGCTGCAAACGTTAATTTCTCAAGTACTGTATATTACAGGGAAATGAGATTAAATTATTATTTCTTACATAACCATGTTTCTAAGCATTTTCTATAAATATGAAATTATACTGGGGAAAAACTGCATTTGAAGTTAACCAAAAAGAAAAGTGCCTTTAGTTTTATAGTGTTTGAATAAAATCCAGAATTAGAAGAACTGTGTTTTTTCTTATTATTACTGCAAAGAGTTGAAATAAACTACAACTAGAGATTAACTAAGGACCAGAGTCAAAAAGAAGGAAGGAAGAAGGAATTAAATGGTATTTATAAGATTTTACTTTTCTATATAAGTTAGATGGATTGTTTGGGAAAGGAGCAGAAAGTGAAAAAAGCAAAATGACAGGTTATATTAGAATGTTTTCTGTTTGAGTGCATCCGTAGTCACTGATACTGAACTGCTGATTTTAGTTAGAGATTATTCGCTTATAAAAATGTGTATACATTCTGGAATGTAGTGCAACTAAAAAAATGATTCATAGAATCACTAGGTTACATGAACAGAATTTGGATTCTCTAGAACTGCCATTTGAGGTCTGTTTTAGTTTAGCCATTATATGTTTTAACTTAACCGCTGAGATGCAATCCTTAGATAGGGTATGGTAGCTTTCTTAGAATAACAAACCATAGCAACTAACTAAGTTAGGACAGGATGAATTCAAAAGTGTTTGGATGAGCTGGGGAAAATGATAAATGATGTATTATGATTTTTAAATCCTCATCTGGCCAACTTTGCACTTTATTTCAAACAGCTGTAGACCATTTGGAAGCCATTTTGTAGTTCAGCTGAGTACTAATATTTACTGTGTGAATCACATTTCTTTAAAATATTTGTCTTTCCCTGAGAAAGAGAGAGAGAGACCATTTCTTTCCCAAACTTAACTTTGATGTAAATCAGACCCATCCCCTAGGTTAGAAGGTTTGATCATTGCAGTGGACTGCTCATTGCAAATATAGTCAGTGTCATCTTCAGTCTCTGCAAGTGAAAGACTTTTCTCCATCCATAAATAGAGCTTTGAAACATTTTTGTGGAACTTTTTACTAATGATTTTTAATTATCTGTTCTAAAGGAAGAATTTCAGTATGTGGAATTCGTACATGTTTTTCATCATTCTGATATATTTGAGGTCCTTCTTCAGACATCTCCATCAAATATAGGATTCAGAAAACATCCTTGTGCAATTTTAGAGGGTAGCTTCACAAGGACATACAGGGTGAATAATATTTAAGCCATTAGCTAGTTCTTAAAGGTGGAGGTTCTAAATTACTGTAGGGGAAGCCACCTCAGATTTTAATTCTGATCCAGGGTACCCCACTTTAGACACAATTACAGAAACATACCTCCTGAAATCAGCACCCTTTGAATTCTCCCTCTGAAGATCTGCAGCTATTCAGAGAAAAGCAGACCCATCCAGCCATGTAATGTGACGTGATGAGTTTCCTCTTTCCTAAAGTGGTATTTAGGCACGTGTAGGATGATCCCGCATAGCCGGTCATCAATAGCCGATAGGGAGCCATCTGGAGGAAACCGGGTGCTCTGAATGCTAGTCAGGAATCCCGTAACGACATCGATCTCCCCTGAAACCAGGGGGCATACATCCAGCCTGAAACACGCAGAGTTGCCACCTTTCTCCTGTGGTTGTTAATAAACAAATTTCAGGAAAGTTAACACCTTGCGGGATGTTGACCACTGGGAGCCCCACTGTAGTAACACTGCTGTTTTTTCAATAGAAATGGAAGGCAAGAAGGATGATAGATGTTACAGTCAGTCCATCTGAACACTGTCTTACCTGTTCTACTTAGAAAATGAGGCTTCAGGCAATGCTGTGGACCCACGTGTGTAATATTTGCCTTTGGAAGCTAAATGAACGCTAGTTAGCTGCCCGAGGAGGTCACCTAGAGTAACATATGAATAAAAAACATGATAGAAATGCTTCAAGTTTACAAAAGTGTACTACCATCGAAGATATTTTTGCTAAATATTTGCTTCAAAGTCCTGAATAGGATTTCTGTCTGTGTGGGGGTAAAACCCTCTGTTTTAAGGTATTAAAACCGTTTTAAGGTATTAAAAGTAAATGTAAACATTGTCAGTTTAAGGTCATTAATAATAAAAAATATGTCTTGGGGAAGAGATTGGAAGGAGAACTACAAACAGAAATCTGTCTTTGAAGAAAGAAATAAATCAATCAAAAAGCAAGAGGGCTCCGTGTTTCTCATTCTGACTGAACCAAAGCATATGATATACATGAATCATACTGTTCAAAGACATTTGCTGGAATTTAGTGTTTATTTGTTTTCATATATGGGTGTCTAAAAAAGAATCTGAATTTGACTTCCAATAATTAGCTCAGTAAATTAAAATTTTTCCTGTAATTGAATTAATTTTCCTGTAATTGATTAATTGGCTTCTTACAAAAAAATTTCTTTTAAATTTCTTTAGTTCCATATATTGTAAAGATGACACAATGGTTGTGTGATACTATTGTATGAATTCATAATTGCCTTATTATAGTTGCCTTTATTATAATATACCAAAATGCCAAATATGAAAGACTAGGCTGAAGCACTCCCTAAGGGAGAACAATTAGCACATTCATTTCATAGGGTCCTTTATAATTCTGTTGACAAGGTTACTCATTTGTTTACTTTAAGTAAAATGTTCTGCTTTAATTAAAATATTTATGAGTAGGTAATATCTCTCACACCTTAAATTTCACAGTCAGGGACTGGTCTCAGCAAACCACCTTCCACATCAGAAACCATAAATTGACTTCTGCCGACTTTAGTAGATATTTGGTCTTTACACATAATTTATATTTAATACTTTGACTAATTCTAAAGCCACTTTCCACGCTGGCCTGTGTCTGGTTGTCAGCTCAGCATTACAAAGTAGTAGCCATGCCTCATTCCTTGCTATAAAATTCAAGATGTGGGAAATTTAAAATAGTCGTATCGATGAAAATGCATCCAATGGTGAAAAATATTTTGTTCTTCTGGGCTGATTTCAAAAGATCGACAAAAGCAGACTCTAAAGCCTTGAAAGAATTACCTTAATGGTAGCAGACGAAGTGTATTCACTTTGCTTATCTTTCATTTTCGACTCTAATAACTTTTTTTCTGGTAGCTTAGCGATGTGACCTTTAGCCTACCAGCAAGTTGTTTTTCAGTATTTTTGCTCAATTTAGGATGATTTTACTTGTATTTGCAAGATCATTTCCTATGAAAAATGAAAAGCTGCTGTAAATTGAAACTCAATTCAGAACATTTTTACCTTTTCATATTGTGGCATCCACACATCCATACCATCCATTGTGTTTTTTTGTGTTTTCTGGAAAGGGCACGACCAGAGCAGGCTACACGTTACAGCACACGTGCAGTCCTCGGCCACTCAGGGTCCCCAGCCCACTCCCAAATGTGACTTTGACTGCCATCACTGATTGCTGAGTCTTTGAAAATAGAACTTCAAGGCACAAAACTTTAAAATAGTGATGAACCTGCAGATTCCCTAACTGTTTCTTTGATTAGCATGTTGAACTTTATTGATCATCTTTGAATTCTGTCCTTGTTTTTGCATTTAGCAAGGAGATATATGTCAGGATTTGGGTGTACTGTAGCATTGTCTGCCTCTTATATAAGTACAAATGGCTTCTTTACTCACATGTGATTCCCTGAGAACTTCCTGCCATAGTATCTTTCACGGATTCTTTACCAGCTGAGCTACAAGGGAAGCTCTATATATGTCAGGATTTGAGTGCACTATAACATTATCTGCCCCTTATATAGGTATGAATGGCTTCTTTACTCATATGTGGTTCCCTGGGAACCTCCAGCCATAGTATCTTTCCAAACCAACTGCCTCCACTGTCAGACTAACCCAGATATATCTCTTCATATGCTTTATGCAAAATGGGAAATTTTACTATTGTTAATCTTTTTATTATCTAATCTCTTGCCATACTTCTTAAAAACTTGCTTCAGTAAGAAAACACTATCTTTGGGGAGATATGTATTATTGTCTTGTGTCTGTGTGTGTGTGTGTATGTGTGTGTGTGTGAACACATGCAATTATCATTCTGCATTGTACTTCTCTGGAAACAAAAGAAGATGTGCTTTCTAATTTAAGACTCTGTTGTTGCAGGTCTATAAAAAGAAAACAGAGGCTGCGAAGAAGGAGTACCTGAAGCAACTAGCAGCATACAGAGCCAGCCTGGTGTCCAAGGTAACGTGCAACCGTGTGGTCTTGGGACGGGTTATGGCCATCTCGTCTCAGATCATGATGGCCATTTGAAAGCACAAAAGATACTTCAGCATTTCTGCACACTCTCCTTTGCTGAAAAAGTAAATCCTAAGCAAAGCTGTATGTTATGGAAATATTTGTTCATATCTAGAGGACCATAACAACATCCTTTGGGCCTTTTGTATAATATTGCCTGCCTGTGGATTACTTGTTTTGTGGGTTAGTTGCAGCACATTCTTAATCCTGAGCCAACTTTCTGTTTCACCACATTCCACTCTTTAAATGTCTTCCACCCCCAGCACCCCGACCCCATCCCATTGGTCTTTGCTGAGGAGATGGCAACTGTCTTTAATTGTAGCCTCATTACAACATCATTAGGATGTACACCTGCCAAAATAAGCAAGCAGATGGGGGAAAGATGCATCATTTCATTTGAAAATGAAAGCACCCCTTACAATTATTTTTTGCTTTGGAATATCTCAAATATGAGCCCTTGCTATAATAAAAACTCAGGAGTTAACTCTGTTTGGTATTGGGTTATTAAATCTATATTTCCCTGTATAGATTTCTCAGGGAGTAGTCTCAGGGGCTACTGAGGCTGAGGCTGTGAAGACTAGACACTGTGTCATCCTAAGTCCAGATGTAGCTGGTATTTGGCTCAGCATCGGGTGAGGCTCTGGACTTTAGTCCATTCACCCATGAAAAATACTGTTTCTTTTATCCACAAATACCCACTCCCCTCCAACAACTCTAAAGTAATTATGTAAGTTAGTTTTCCTTGGGGAATATGTATTCGGAATATATGATGTGCAGAAGAAAAAGGAGCACAAAATACAAGTGCATAAGAAATTTCAGCTCTGTTGGCCTCATACAGCCTGTTCCACTTCTAAAGTATGACATTGTGGGAAAACTGAATATTATTATTTAACCTTAAAATTCCTACCTTATCTGTATTACCTCACTATGGATCTTACACTTTCTAATTTTTCTCTTTTCAAAGCTGTTTGTATTTTCTGCTGATACCATTACACATTTCTGTATAATTATAAAATTCATAGCATGTATGTAAAATTATAGCAGAAAAACAAGGTGCAAAATACTATTTGTTGTTGTTCAGTCGCTCAGTTGTGTCTGACTTTGTGACCCCATGAACTGCAGCACACCAGGCCTCCTGTCCTTCATTATCTCCTGAAGTTTGCTCAGACTCATGCCCATTGAGTCACTGATGCTATCTAATCATCCATTGTCCCCTTCTCCTCTTGCCCTCAGTCTTTCCCAGCATTAGGGTCTTTTTCAGCAAGTCAGCTCTTCGCATCAGGTGACCAAAGTACTGGAGCATCAGCTTCAACATCAGTCCTCCTAATGAATATTTAGGGTTTGATTGGTCCGATACTACTAGGTTGGTATAAAAGTAATTGCAGTTTTGGACCATGAATTTTAAATTATCATAACTAGACTCAAACACATCTGTGTTAATCAAAATAGGAACCATTACCATCAACACATTTTTGCCAAAGAGAAATAAGTTTATTTTTTCCTGTAGCATAAAAATGCATGTTTCGGGATTCAGAAAACTCTTGGAATGCATTTTCCGCCTCCTGCTGGTTGTGGAAGTTGTTTTCCCGACAAAAAGTTGTTGAGGTGCCTGAAGAAGTGGTAGTCGTGAGAAGTCAGAAAGGTACGGCAGATGATGCAAAACGTCATAGCCCAGTTCGTTCAACTTTTGAAGCATTGGTTGTGCAATGTGTAGTCAGGCATTGTCGTAGAGAAGAATTGGGTCCATTCTGTTAACCAATACCTGCTGCAGGTGTTGTCATTTTCAGTGCATCTCATTGATTTGCTGAGCATACTTCTCAGCTGTAATGATTTTCTCAGGATTCAGAAAGCTGTAGTGGATCAGACTGGCAGCAGACCACCAGTGACCATGACCTTGTTTTGGTGGAAGTTTGACTTTGGGAAGTGCTTTGGAGCATCTTCTCTGTCCAGCCACTGAGTTGGTCATCACCAACTGTCATATAAAATCCACTTTTTATTGCACATCACAATCCAATGGAGAAATTGTTCATTGTTTTTGCATAGAATAAGAGAAGATATCACTTAAACGATTTTTTTGGCTTGTGGTCAGCTCATGAGGCACCCACTTATTGAGCTTTTTTACCTGTCCAGTTTCTTTCAAATGCCAAATGACAATACAATGGTTGACATTGAGTTCTTCGGCAACTTCTTATGTAGTTGTAACAGGATCAGCTTCGATGATCCTCTCAACTGGTTGTTGTCAACTTCCAGTAGCAGGACACTGTGGTGTTCATCTTCAAGACTCTCCTCTCCTTTGTAAAACTTCTTGAACCACCACTGCCCTATATGTTCATTAGCAGTTCCTGGGTCAAATGCATTGTTGATGTTGCTAGTTGCCTCCGCTGCTTTACAATCCATTTTGAACTCGAATAAAAAAACCACTTGAATTTGCTTTTTGTCTAACATCATTTCTATAATCTAGAATAAATATAAAATAAACAGAAAGTAATAACTCATTAGCAAAAAAACATAAAGTGAGAAATGTGCATTAAAATAATGTATAACATAACCACATTTAATTACGAATGTATTCCAATATCAAATGGCAAATTTCAACAGTACAAAACCTAAGTTACTTTTGCACCAAACTAACAAACCCATCCAACAATTGGGTTATATACTCACTTGGTATCATGCAGATTAATATACCCAAGATGTAAGCTCAGTTCAGTTCAGTTCAGCCACTCAGTTGTGCCTGACTCTTTGCAACCCCATGAACCACAGCACGCCAGGCCTCCCTGTCCATCACCAACTCCCAGAGTTTACCTAAACTCACGTCCATTGAGTCGGTGATGTCATCCAACAATCTCATCCTCTGTCGTCCCCTTCTCCTCCTGCCCTCAATCTTTCCCAACATCAGGGTCTTTTCAAATGAGTCAGCTCTCCACATGAGGTGGCCAAAGTATTGGAGTTTCAGTTTCAACATCAGTCCTTCCAATGAACACCCAGGACTGATCTCCTTTAGGATGAACTGGTTGGATCTCCCTGCAGTCCAAGGGACTCTCAAGAGTCTTCTCCAACACCACAGTTCAAAAAGCATCAATTTTTCAGTGCTCAGCTTTCTTCACAGTCCAACTCTCACATCCATACATGACCACTGGAAAAACCATACGGACCTTTGTTGGCAAAGTAATGTCTCTGCTTTTTAATATGCTATCTAGGTTGGTCATAACTTTCCTTCCAAGGAGCAAGCATCTTTAAATTTCATGGCTGCAGTCACCATCTGCAGTGATTTTGGAGCCCAAAAAAATAAAGTCTGACACTGTTTCCACTGTCTCCCCATCTATTTCCCATGAGGTGATGGGACCAGATGCCATGATCTTAGTTTTCTGAATGTTGAGCTTTAAGCCAACTTTTTCACTCTCCTCTTGTGCTTTCATCAAGAGGCTCTTTAGTTCTTCTTCACTCTCTGCCATAAGGGTGGTGTCATCTGCATATCTGATACTTCTCCTGGAAATCTTGATTCCAGCTTGTGCTTCTTCCAGCCCAGCGTTTCTCATGATGTACTCTGTATAGAAGTTAAATAAGCAGGGTGACAATATACAGCCTTGACGTACTCCTTTTCCTATCTGGAACCAGTCTGTTGTTCCATGTCCAGTTCTAACTGTTGCTTCCTGACCTGCATACAGGTTTCTCAAGAGGCAGGTCAGGTGGTCTGGTATTCCCATCTCTTTCAGAATTTTCCACAGTTTCTTGTGTTCCACACAGTCAAAGACTTTGGCATAGTCAATAAAGCAGAAATAGGTGTTTTTCTGGAACTCTCTTGCTTTTTCAATGACCCAGCGGATATTGGCAATTTGATCTCTGGTTCCTCTGCCTTTTCGAAAACCAGCTTGAACATCTGGAAGTTCATGGTTCACATATTGCTAAAGCCTGGCTTGGAGAATTTTGAGCATTACTTTATTAGCGTGTGAGATGAGTGCAACTGTGAGGTAGTTTGAGCATTCTTTGGCATTGCTTTTCTTATGTGAGGGGGCATATGAATTCTTGTTTCATCCAAGGTAAGTTTCGTCTTGAGCATTTTAAAGAGAAGTTTTAGTCAGGACATTTTACATACAAGAAAATCAATACATAAAGTCTTGGTCCCAATACAAAACACTCTGGTTAATATTATGCAGATTGCCAGAATGCTATAGGACTGACTAAGCCTTTACTTTCAAAACAAGAGTTCTCAGATTTGCTCTTAGCTGCAACTTTTCTTACTATTCATTCTTGGAGTTGCAACCCTCAGTACATGGCAATTTGTATAAATGCTGTGAATTGCCATTTCTACATTTAAAAAACCAAGCACTTTCTTTGCAGCTTACTCTGAGGTTTTTCTTCTCTTTGGCAGCAGGAATTTTGCTGGAGCTGGTGAATGTCTATTTATGTACAACTGTCTATTGTATCAATATGTATACAAATTGAAGAAAAGTTATAAACACCCTCTCCAGGTTAGAAAAATGGCCGTCTGGTGTTGGATATGAATGGGCTATTTGCAGTATAACCTTGCATGCACTCGCAGAAAAGTTACTGGCCTATCCACTGATTGCATGCAGAAGCTTATGTAAAAACCTACTGCTTTTCCATTTAAAATTATCACAAGGAAAATAACAGCCATTCATATTTACATATATATTTTCCTGTGTTATTTTTAATAAGTTATAAATTATTTCTCTATTTTGAAAGAGCTGAAGATCCACATACACAGTCATAAAATGCTACATGATAATAACAGTCACAATTCCAAATAACTACAGTGTGCCAGCCAAGCTCTATCTTTCCCATTCACTCATTCATGCGATCATTTGGTAAATTTCCCTGGGCACGTAGTCTGTGCCGAGCACTGGGCCACGCGTAGACGACTGCTGGACACAGAAAAACGGGCAGGTGTGTCCCCCACACTTAGAGAGCTTTCTCTTGTTCAGGGAGATCACTAGTGAAAATAGAAGTTCGTAAATGACCGAGATATTTGTGAGTCAAAGCCTTCTGGGAAATGAAGGCATCTGCCAGAATGGTCTCCTGCGCAATCTGAAGATGTGATGCTGGAGCTGAGACAGGGGACGACAGGAGCTCTCAGGACACAGAGGGCCCAGGACAGCTGGCCAGGCGGTGTGGCACAGGCAGGCTTGAGGGACAAAATACCTCCTCAGACTGAGGAAATCAGTGAGGCTGGAGCTGAGTAAACAGGGGAGGGTGGTTTGAGATGAAGCTGGGCTGGGAAGATGGTTAATGGCCAAGTCACGCAGGCCCTGCAAGTCAGTGAAAGGAGCTGGGTTTCACACTCTGTACAAAGGGACACCACTGAGTGGGTTCCAGTAGGGGATGGCTGGGTTGGATTTATGTTTTAAAAGATAACGTGGCATCCCTTATTTGTGGAATCTAAAAAGAAATGAGCTTACGAAACAGAAAGTGACTCATAGACTTAGAGAACGAATTTATAGTTGCCAGGGGAAGGATAGAGGGAAGGGATAGTTAGAGAATTTGGGATCAATATGTACACACTGCTGCATTTAAAACATATAGCCAGCAAGGACCTACTGCACAGGGAACTCTACTCACTGTCATGTGGCAGCCTGGATGGGAGGCAGGTTGGGGGAGAGTGGATGCATGTATAGATATGGCTGAATCCCTTTGCTGTCCACCTGAATCAATCACAGCATTGTTACCCAGCTATATACCCTAATACAAAATAAAAAGTTAAAGGGAAAAAAAGAGATAACTTTTTGTGAATGACTTCGCTCACCTCCCATATCTTATTCCTCAAAGTAGGCCTGATTATTAACATTTCACAAAAGAGGAAAAGTATCACACAGGTAGCAAGTCCCCGAGCCCGGCACTTGACCTGCCTCCATCAGTCCTTGTGCTGGGCTGTTCTGTTCCCAGATCCTGACGGTGCACCTCACCTGCTTCCCTGAAACACTCCCTGCCCAACGAGTCAGGTGTAACACCTACTTTCTCTCTTCTCAGCTCACTTAAAGCACAGTCTATGTACAATATTGTGTTAGCTTCAGGTGAATAGCAAAGTGATTCAATTATATATATTTCTCAGGTTATTTTCTATTATAGGTTATTCTTGTTCAATCACTCAATTGTGTCCGACTCTCTGCGACCCCCATGGACTGTAGCCAACAGAATCTTCTGTCCATGTGATTCTCCAGGCAAAACTACTGGAGTGGGTTGCCATTTCCCTCTCCAGGAGATCCTCCCAACCCAGGGATTGAACCCACGTCTCCTGCATTGGCAGGCAGATTCTTTACCACGGAGCCACCAGGGAAACCCATTATAGGTTATTGAAAGATATTAAATATAGTTCCACTTTATATAGCAAATCCCTGCTGCTTATCTATTTAATGTATAGTAGTTTGTATCCATCATTCTCAGACTTGTAATTTATACCCCCAACCCCCACTCCCTTTCCCCTTTCCCCAAAGTTTGTTTTCTACATTTGTGAGTCTATTTGTTTTATATATAGAACCATTTCATTTTTTTTTTTTTAGTTTCCACCTATAAGTGATATCCTATAATATTTGTCTTTTTCTGACATACTTCACTAAGTATGATACTCTCTAGGTCTATCCACATTACTGGAAATGGCAATCTTTCATTCTTTTTGTAGCTGAGTACTATTCCATTATATATATATATATATACACACACACACACACACATAGATATATATTCCATTACATATATATGTGTATTCCATTACATATGTATATATGTATTCCATTACACACACACACACACACACATATATATATATATGTATCTTCTTAAATACATCTTCTTAAACCACTCATCTGTTAATGGGCTTTTGGATTGTTTCCATGTCTTAGCTTTTGCATATAATGCTGCTGTGAACACTGGGGTACATGTACCTTTTTTCATTAGAGTTTTCATCTTTTCTGAGTATATGCCCAGGAGTGGGATTGCTGGATCATATGGTGGCTCTATTTTTAGTTTTTTAAGGAACTTTCACATTGATTTCCATAGTGACTGCACTAATTTACTTTCCCACTAACAGTTCAGGAGGGTTCCCTTCTCTCCACACGCTCTTCAGCATTTATTATCTGTAGACTTTTTGATGATGGCCATTCTGACTTATGTGAAATGGTACTTCATTGTGGTTTTGATTTGCATCTCTCTAATAATTAGCCACATTGAGTATCATTTCATATGCCTGTTGGCCATCTGTATGTCCTCTTTGGAGAAATGTCTATTTAGATTTTTACCCATTTTTTGATTGGATTGTTTGGTTTTTTGATATTTAGTTGTATGAGCTGTTTGTTTATTTTGGACATTAACCCCTTATCAGTTTCATCATTTGCAAATATTTTCTCCCATTCCATAGATTGTCTTTTTGTTTATTGGTGGTTTCCTATGGTCCTTTAGTCAGTGAAATACTGTATCAGCCAAAACTCAGTGTCCATTTAACTAAATTGTTGAGGCAAATTTAATTTCAGTTCAGTCGCTCATTCGTGTCCAACTCTTTGTGACCCCATGGACCACAGCACTCCAGGCCTCCCTGTCCATCACCAACTCCCGGAGTTTACTCAAATTCATGTCCATTGAGTCGGTGATGCCATCCAACCATCTCATCTGCTGTTGTCCCCTTCTCCCACCTTCAATCTTTCCCAGCATCAGGATCTTTTCAAATGATCAAGACCATCCCCAAGAAAAAGAAATGCAAAAAGGCAAAATGGTTGTCTGAGGAGGATTTGCAAATAGCTATGAAAAGAAGAGACATGAAAGGCAAAGGAGAAAAGGAAAGATATACCCATTTGAATGTAGAGTTTCAGAGAATAGCAAGGAGAGATAAGAAAGCCTTCCTCAATGATCAGTGCAAAGAAATAGAGGAAAACAATAGAATGGGAAAGACTAGAGATCTCTTCAAGAAAATTAGAGATACCAAGGGAACATTTCATGCAAAGATGGGCACAATAAAGGACAAAAATGGTATGGACCTAACAGAAACAGAAGATATTAAGAAGAGGTGGCAAGAATACACAGAAGAACTGTACAAAAAAGATCTTCACGACCCAGATAGTCACGATGGTGTGATCACTCACCTAGAGCCAGACATTCTGGAATGCAAAGTCAAGTGGGCCTTAGGAAGCATCAGTATGAACAAAGCTAGTGGAGGTGATGGGTTTCCAGGTGAACTATTTCAAATCCTAAAAGATGATGCTATGAGAGTGCTGCACTCAATATGCCAGCAAATTTGGAAAACTCAGCAGTGACCACAGGACTGGAAAAGGTCAGTTTTCATTCCTATCCCAAAGAAAGGCAATGCCAAAGAATGCTCAGATTTGATTTACCCCTCCTTGATTTACCCATGCACATTTTGGTAGCAGTGTTCTATGCAGTGCATTTGTTTCATCCAATGTGGCTTTGCATTCCTGGGCCAGCAGCTCTTGCCCTCGCTAACGCGCAGCAGTGTCAGGTTGGCTACTTCTCGGTGCTCTCACTCCAGGCCCTACTCTGCACCCCAGCCAGGGATGCACGACCCCTGCCCCACATCAGGCACAGGGCTCAGTGCTGAGAGCCCAGCAATGAGCAGAGCAGATCAAAGTAAAGTATTCCGTGATACTTGAGAGGCTTGAAACTATACTTGCTACACAACATAATCAAAAAATAGAAACAGTCAATGAACATTGGCTCCACCCATGAGACCGAGTCACAGGATTAACAGTATTCCTCTCCTTTCAATTACATTTTTGCTTAAATGAGTTATATACCACCTAACCCAGCATACTAGTTAACATGACGTCAGACCTGGATGAAAATTGAAGTTAACCCCACCCCCCCAAAAAAAAAACTCAGTTGTAGTAGCATATTCTGACCTTCGTACTTGAAAATGACAGTACAGACACACTCCCAGCTGGACACCAAATTTTCTTCTGGAACAAACATACAAATGGCACCTTGCCATCAAGTAGCTACTATGTGTCACATGTTGTGCTCAGTATTTTACATATATTTCTATTCATCATCACAATAACCCTACAAAGTAAGATTTAGCCCCATTTTCTGCACAGTCTCTAGGCAGAGACTATACGACTTGAAGTCTAAGAGACCAAGGAGAGGCTGGCGGTGGCAGAGGGAAAGCTCAGACCCCTCACTCTCTCGTTCCAAAGCTTATAGGCTTTTCTCTACCCTGAGTGACTGTCACGTTTTATATCTTTGGACCTACAGCCTCTTATCCTCAGTAAAATTCTGTGCCAACTCTTACAAATTAGCTAGCCAAGAGTAAAGCCGTTCTGGTTAAATGATGCTGGGGTTGAGGGATAGAAGGCTGCCCACCACCAGAGCCTGGCCCGAGACCCTCAGAGGAGTCTGGGGCCTGCAGAATGTTTGAGGAGCTCCCTTCTGTGCCATGCTGTTTAGCTGCACACATGCTTTGCCTGGTCATGTGGAACCAGTGACAGAACTTCCCACAATTAGATCTGCTCAGGCACAGGCCACTCTACCATGGAAAAACACGCGTATTGAGGGTCACAGGAAAGGGGTCATTGGGTGCTGTAGACACAGGCCGGATTAGGCCTGGAAGAACTGACTTTTCAGTTTTACCTCTTAAAGAGAGAAGTTGGAGAGATTTCAGAGGAAAGAGTCACCAAGTGGTTGAAAGAGAGGGCAGGAGATAGTAGCAGAGAAGAGTGGATTTGACATGAAAGATACGGGCATGTTCACCCCATGATGGGTGTCAGGCATGGGCAGCAATTCCAGAAAAAGAATGGAGATACCATGTCACCCTAAAGGAATTTAATCTGAACAGGGAGCATTCCCAAACTCTTAGATTGTTTAGGCAAACAATTTCTTTCCATTGAGAAATTTAAAAGCAGGAAGCAAAGGTTTATAAATAAGTTTTGGAGAAGATCTTGAAGGCTTCTTCAGCATGTGTGCTTCCACAGGCACCAAGAGGAACATTAAAGAACCTCCGAGGCACCACCAATGTTGCACAGAAAGAGTCCTCAGAGGGCAGAAATATCCTCAGGCGCTCAGGGCAGCTCCATCTGGGTTCAGATTCCAGATTTCTCACTTCCTAACTGCTTGCCTTTATGCCCATTTTTCAGCTATTTAAAGTCTCAGTTTACTCGTGTATCAAATAGTAGATAATGGGACCTACATCATTAGCTTTCCATAAAAATAAAATAGGAAACTCTTATATAAACTGCATGGTTTGACATCTTGAACACAGGAAAGTACTTAATAAATACCAATTATTATTATTATTATCAAGTTTATTTTTAACATTATTGATAGGTGCACAAAGAAGTAGGAAAGTTTTGTGTATGATTCAGGATTTAGCTGTATCATATTCTAGGTGTCTACACAGCTGCTTTGATATAAAGAAATTTTTTAAGTGGCATTAACATAAGAAAAATTTGCTTCATAGATATATTCTTTTATAAAGATAAGAAATGATCTAAACATTTTTTAAAAATCACCTATGAGGGTTCCTTAATTGAAATGGTCTTTATGACCCTTTAATCGAGGAAGCCTACAAAGAGTCCGAGGACTAAAAATATATGCCATTGTGGAGCCTATGGCTTCTGGGCTGGAGTGGTTTTACATGCTATTTAAGGTCATTTGAACAGATTGAAAAACAATGTATAACTTTAAAGCAATTGGAACTAGTTTCATTTTACCACATAGACCAGAATTGATATTCCCAAAATGAGTGTTGCATTCAAAGGTGTCACCTAGGGAGGCTACAAACTTATTTTATTATTGCCCCCAGAGTTCAAAAGATTTTTGAAACTCCTCTTTTAGAACTGTACTCAGCAAATTATGAGCCACTAGCAAATCAATCTTGTAACATTGTTTTAACACCTCATTCTTTTTCTCAAAGATCACCCATGTACATCCCACAGACTTGGCTTCCAGTGACCATTAGCTGTTTCCAAAAACCAAATTCACCACCCAAAGACAGAGAGCTGGCTAAGGATATGTAAAGCGGTGGCTCACAGGCACTGGGGAGAATCCTGTAGGGAAGTTCCCTGATATTTATTCCAAGTAAAAGCAGCATTATTGAAATAAGCGTACAGCTGCTCGGAAGCTCCAGCCTGGAAAGAGACAACATTTGGACAAGTATGTTCTGGTATGTTCAGTGTAAGTAATCAGATTCATGACTTCAAGGTCACACACCAAGTTGGAGATTTTGTCTCTGATATGAACCAAAACAGAATTGATGGAATCTTTTTATAATGGATGGTAAAGGACAATGCTGAACTAAAGAAAGTTCTCAGTTTATTGCCATGACCAATAATAAATACAATCCTCAGTTCAATTAAAAGGGACTAAATTCAAATCAAATCATTTCTTTTTACAAGATGAGAGTAACTTATAGAATTCATGCCAAGGAGAGCTATTGAGACACTCTGAATTTGAAAATAGGATGGATCAATTTATGACTGTTCACATAAAATTTGCAGCTCTGTAAGCCCAGATCGTGATTTAAAGATAATAAAATCTCATGCTTCAGGGTGTAAGCTAATCACCTGCAAGTACCAAGAAATTTTCCTTCCAGAAGTAACAATGCGCAGTTGAGTAAGTGCATAAATTTTGTTTAATTTCCAGTGCATCAAGTATTGGTCAGTGCTGGAAACAAGAATCAAATTAGATGGACTATTAATCTGATTTGGTTCAGCAACTCCTATATTGTTGCTTCCACTGAGCTTTATGTCTTATGTTTATGCTTTGCTATTTTAAATAACAATTGCTTTGTCAATCTTTCATTTTTATAGCACTTATCATCCTAGAAAGGGAGCATTTATACACTGTGCAATATTATCTTCATAATGCAAAGTAAATGGGATTGAAATTATCTCGGGCAATCAACAACTTGATTAATACAAAGTAGTTTGATGTTTATAGAGTTGTATCCTTTGTGAAAGACTACTGGAAAGACCCAAAACATCTCTCCTTGCCCCCCTCCCTGAACACACACACACCATTTTGCTTATAGAAAACATCTTTTAGAATCGGTGGCCCAAAAGAAAACAGGAACTAGAACTTACTCATAAACCAGTAGCAAGTACACACTCACCCCCATGAAAATGTCACATTCAAGGGCTGATTTTCAGTTGTGTATACACTGATGGGATTGCATTTGGCAGGTGACTGACACGAAACACACACCACTAAGTAAAAGTGGTTAATGCATTTGGAATTAGAAACAAATTGAAATGATTTAGTTTGAATGAGGAAGTAATTCTAGTTTCTGAATGGCAGACATAATGATCTTCATATACAATATCATTATTTGCAAAATGAGATCGCGAAAGACTCGGACACAACTTAGCAACTTAGCAACTAACAGCAAGCCTTGCTTTCATAGTTTAATTCGAAGAAAATGATGGTGAGAGTGTATTAAACTTAGGATTTCTTCATATTTCCATTTAATCAGATTATGAATTCATGACACTTTGCTATGGAAAATGAACTCATTTTGCCTATCTTCCAAAACAGTGAAACAACTCTGTGACTGCTTATTAGTCTGATTAAGAATTATTGAGAAGTGAGGCCCAAGCAAGTTTTTTCCCTGCCTAAATGAGTGGATCTCTACATAAAGATACAAATTCTCAAGATAGGGGTGAAACACAGTAAGCCCCCCTGCTTCCTGCCATCCATGCCAGCCCAGTGGGAAGCAGAGCCCATGGGATCCAACTAAAGAGCAAAGCTAGGCTTGTAATCTCCCACTTCTTCCGAAAGGGTGTGGTTCATGATGAGAGCAGACAGTGAAGAGCAATCTGATATTCTGTGAGTTTTCAAAGATTTGAAAACCTACTCCTTAGAAAGAGGAATGTTATAGTATTGTTCAAGGACAGTCATTCAGTCACTCAGCAAATATGTTTGTCTTCTCTGTACTTGGCACTGTGACAGATGCATGGGACACACAAGATTCTACTCCCGACCTTTAAACAATCTTTTCCTGGGAACCCCCTGGTAGTCCAGTGGTTAGGATTCAGCACTCTTACTGCCAGGGACAGTTTCAGTCCCTGGTGGGGGAACTAAGATCCCGCAAGCCAGGCAGCCCCCCAAAAAACATCCTTTCCTGATGGTGCAGGAAACTATGGTGAAGAGAGAATGCAGGAAGAGAACTCCCAGTCCAATGCCTGCCATGTTTAGGCGCATGGCTACTTTCATTACTTATCTTGTCATATTCAGCGACTTCAAAAGTGTAGGGAAAACATGTAACTTCCTAAAAATTTTTCTCTGTGTGTGTTAAAAATTGTTGCAAGTGTTGTCTAAATCCTTAGTTTTGGAAATTTGTTTGACTTGTTATAGTCCTTGTAGTGATTAAAAAATACTACTCTTTCAAAATAGGCTTAACAGTACTGATCTCTTCATGCTTTAGAATGGAGAAGACAAATGACAAAAAAATGGCTGAATAGACAAAATGTTTTGTATTTCAGTTCAGTTCAGTCGCTCAGTCATGTCCAACTCTTCGTGACCCCATGGACTGCAGCACACCAGGCTTCCCTGTCCATCAGCAACTCCCGGAGTCCACCCAAACCCGTGTCCATCAAGTCAGTGATGCCATCCAAACATCTCATCCTCTGTCGTCCCCTTCTCCTCCTGCCTTCAGTCTTTCCCAGCATCAGGGTCTTTTCCAGTGAGTCAGTTCTTCATGTCAGATGGCCGAAGGATTCAAGTTTCAGTTTCAGCATCAGTCCTTCCAATGTATATTCAGGACTGATTTCCTTTAGGATTGCCTGGTTTGATCTCCTTGCAGTCCAAGGGACTCTCAAGAGTCTTCTCCAAAACCACAGTTCAAAAGCATCAATTCTTAGGCACTCAGCTTTCTTTATAGTCCAATTCTCACATTCATACATGGCTCTTGGAAAAACCATAGCTTTAACTAGACGGACCATTGTTGGCAAAGTAATGTCTCTGCTTTTTAATATGCTGTCTAGGTTGGTCATAACTTTTCTTCCAAGGAGCAAGCATCTTTAAATTTCATGGCTGCAGTCACCATCTGCAGTGATTTTGGAGCCCAAAAAAATAAAGTCTGACACTGTTTCCACTGTTTCCCCATCTATTTGCCATGAAGTGATGGGACCAGATGCCATGATCTTAGTTTTCTGAATGTTGAGCTTTAAGCCAACTTTTTCACTCTCCTCTTTCACTTTCATCAAGAGGCTTTTTAATTCCTCTTCACTTTCTGCCATAAGGGTGGTGTCATCTGCATATCTGAGCTTATTGATATTTCTCCCGGCAATCTTGATTCCAGCTTGTGCTTCCTCCAGCCTAGCGTTTCTCATGATGTACTCTGCATAGAAGTTAAATAAGCAGGGTGACAATATACAGCCTTGATGTACTCCTTTTCCTATTTGGAACCAGTCTGTTGTTCCATGTCCAGTTCTAACTGTTGCTTCCTGACCTGCATACAGGTTTCTCAAGAGGCAGGTCAGGTGGTCTGGTATTCCCATCTCTTTCAGAATCCACAGTTTCTTGTGATCCACACAGTCAAAGGCTTTGGCGAAGTCAATAAGGCAGAAATAGGTGTTTTTCTGGAACTCTCTTGCTTTTCTGATGATCCAGCGGATGTTGGCAATTTGATCTCTGGTTCCTCTGCATTTTCTAAAACCAGCTTGAACATCTGGAAGTTCATGGTTCACGTATTTTAGGCTTGTTTAAATATTGTTGGAATGCCTGAGATGACTGTATGAACATATCTGAACATGTCTTTTTGTCTTCACATACACACACGTGCACACACACGCTCAGGATACCTATCTACTGCTCTGTGTACACCGTGTCACTAGATAATGATGTGATTATTGGCTCCAGAAATAAAAAGTGAACGCGTTTTACAACAACATCTATTTTATAATTTTGATAGTATAGGAATTGTGAGTGATTTTTCTTCTGTTTAAAAAGTTTAAGCAACTATAAAACAAAAAGTAAGATGCACTAACATGTATTGATTTTTGTAGCTCTCTTGGTCGTTGTGTGATTGTTCCTTTCCTGTATGAAATTGGCACAGTGTGTGACTAAATATGAAATTAGCCCTTCCACAACTGGGAAAAGAAGTGAAAATGCAACACAATGAAAACACTTTCCCACATGACTTAAACACACAGGCAACAAGTACAAGTACATAATCTTCCTGGCATATATGGGATGATTTTGAGGCATATCACTGCAGTCTATGTTATTCTGATGTGAAACAACTCACTGTTTACACAGCCTGAGTTCACTCATTTGACCTTTTCCTTTAATTGTTCACTGCTCTGCATTCCAGCAATAAGACTTTTTAAATGGAAGCAAAAAAAAGAAAATGACTCAAGT
The DNA here is from genome assembly GCF_033118175.1 of Dama dama. Taxonomy (NCBI): domain Eukaryota; kingdom Metazoa; phylum Chordata; class Mammalia; order Artiodactyla; family Cervidae; genus Dama; species Dama dama. The sequence continues at coordinate 25,129,497 of NC_083701.1, read as the reverse complement.
TTTTTTTATCAATTGAAAGTTCCTTTTAGGTACTATATTTAGTTAAACTCTTCATCCAAAGCCTTCCCTTGAAAATTTTTGTGAACAATTTTTGACCTGTTTCATGTTAATGCAGAAGACATGGAGTCAATGTCTACTTCTGTTTCAGAAAACTGCATCACTACTAACACGGAAAAATATAATGAGAAGGTTCTTTGGAGGAGCTTGAGTTCTTTAAGGCTCACCTTACTATCTACTCTGCGTGGAGTAATCAGGGTCTCACAGGACCCCACATCTCCATGGTTGATGTATTTTTAGAGATGTCATTCAGGTCACTCCTATGCAGAGAGTATGTGAGCACCCCAGCCTGGCCTCCTGCAGTCAGCGCACACACATAACCGTTCTTCCTGTGGCTCTCACTCAATCCCCTAGACTGTGGGGAGGAAGCGAGTTGTGTTGCTGGCTGACTTGTGCAATGAAGTCCCTACATGGAGTTTCCTGTCACCATATGTGATGAACCAGGCTCCTAAAAGTGCCCGAGCTGCAAGGAGACTGAGCAGGGGAAGCCCAGGAAGGCCCTGCTGTGCTGGGTAGTGAGAGGCTTGTGTTGACTTATTGATGGAAGAAGCATGACATCAGAGGCACTGAATAAGGGCACAGATTCACCCTCAGGACCTGGTTTTGACCGAGTGACTTTTTTCTCCAGAAGGAAGTTTTGGCATCTTCTTTCTCCACTTGGCTTCACTTTTTACCATTTGTTTTGCAGTCTCTTCCTCTCAGCAAAAGTAGGAGGCAGGTTCATGCCCAAGAAGAAACACCTTGGGGTTCACTCTTGATGCTTTTCAGCTTCCACTGAAATGTCTAGATTTTAAGTCAATTAAAAAGATTATTAGGAAATGACCATTTGAAGGTGTGTAAAAAAATTCGGGGAAAATTGTATTAATTTATGATGGAGTCTAAAATTTCTAAGAGAGATTATTTTTATCCAGTTCATTATTGAGGACAATTCATCACCAACTCTTTTAAAAAATCAAGATGAGTTCCACAGTTACTTTGAAGATATATTAATGTGGTTTTATATGACTTCAGAAAGGCATTTTTGAACTCTTTCTTCCTTATCCAGTTCCATCAACCAACTTTGTTTTCTTTGTGCAATATCTAATGTCAAGGTCTTTGAGAATATAAAAAGGAAAAATAAAAAGCGAAGCATATAGTCAACAGAAAAACTCCCTCACTGACTTCCCTTCCAAGTGAGCCACACTGGTAGTTCCTGGTAGGACTCTGACTGCATCCACCACACGCACCCCTCATCTTTTCATCTTTGGATGATGAGAAAAGGCACCAAATTAGAGCTTAACATTTAAGCAAAGAAAAAATGTCAACATACATTGTTTCAGATTTCATAAAAGAGGTGGAATGAGCTCAGGCTTGCATAAGGTCATGTGGCAAGTGATGATGGAGGAGTTCTTGACTCTTGGAGTCAAGAGTAGTAACAGGTGTTGATCCATGTGACTGTTCACGAGTGAACTCACAGAGCATCTTGCTAAGAAAAAGCAGCGCCTGCGTGTCCGCTTCTTAACTCAGTTCCTGTTTGTTTCTCCACAGAGCTACAGCGAGCCTGTTGACGTGAAGTCGGCTCAGCCTCCGCAGCTGATCAATGCCAAGCCGCCATCCGTGTTCCCCGGGCCCAGCCAGGCCCACTCAGCTCTGTACCTAAGTTCCCACTACCACCAACAACCAGGAATGAACCCTCACCTAACCGCCATGCATCCCAGTCTCCCCAGGAGCATAGCACCCAAGGCCAACAACCAAATGCCAGTGACTGTCTCTATAGCCAACATGGCCGTGTCCCCCCCTCCTCCCCTCCAGATCAGCCCCCCTCTTCACCAGCATCTCAACCTGCAGCAGCACCAGCCGCTGTCCATGCAGCAGCCCCTGGGGACCCAGCTCCCCATGCAGGTCCAGCCCGCCTTACACTCCCCCACCATGCAGCAGGTATGTGCAGGCTGGGCCCTGGGCTCCCCTTCAGAGGTGCTGGGGCGTCTGTTCCTCCGGTGGATTGGGTGGGGGTTCTATTCTTCTCTGTAAGTGGGGAGAGAATGGGAGGTCTTCAGCAAATACCTGCTTCCTGAAAATTAACTTGCAGGGGTGAGTCAGGCAGCCTCGCAGGATCACAACAGCTTCTGCCTTTCATAATCCCTGACTTCTTTCCCACGGTACCCATCTTTCTCGTCACTCTCCGTTTTCTGCCTTTGAGTGAGGTGCATTTGTTGTTTTCAGATGCCACTACTGCTAAAGATCTCTTTGGGGTTGAGAAGTCTACCATATATACATACATACATACACACACACACATATATATACACATATACATATATAATCAGTATATTATTCAGAAATGAGAAATTCTTGATGATACACTTGTTGAATCCAACAAATCCTGCAAGATGAAATCAGGCCCACTATTTCTGGTCAGAAGTATCAAATTTGGTACAACCTTAAAAGTCCTAAGAAATGAAAATGTTAACCTAACCAGAGTTTTATTTTAAAATGGATATCTGGCTTCTACATAGATTAGAAAACACAGGAGGTTTAGAAGCCTCCATGTCTACCCCGCAATTATGGAAACCATTTGTGTGCAATCTTAGCTTAACTTGTCTTTGAACTCGTTTTCCTTCTGGATTTTAGGGTTATTTTAAAATTTGAGAATTAGGAGCAAACGATGTAAAGTAAGCTGAATATAAAGCATTTAAAAATCCTAAAAATGTGTTTTAAAAAAACAGGTCAAGGTAGAAACTATAAATCATATCAAATTAACCTATCACTTTCATAATCCAATGACTGTTGTTCCCAGGTCTATAATTAAATATGCAAAGTCTTCCTATAAGAGTGATATAGGAGCCCTCTGATATAGTCTATAGTTGGCCACAGTGGGGTGGAGGGGAGGCAGAAATAGGAATCAGATATACATAGTACTAAATCCACTTTTATTATTGTTATTATAGACAGGATTTCCAAACGGTAACAATTGCAAACCTTAATACATTACCTTACCTCCTCTTTGATTTCGGAAAATTCACAGTGCAGGTCCTGACCTTGCCTTCATCTCACAGGTGAGAGGACAGAGCTCAGCAGAGTTGACTAACTTGCCCATAGGTCAGAGCTGGAATTCAAACCTAGCCCTGTTCAATAGTCAGATCCTAGATTCTTTTTTTTTTTAATTGAAGGATAATGGCTTTACAGAATTTTGTTGTTTTCTGTCAGACCTCAACATGAATCAGCCATGGGTATACATATATCCCCTCCCTTGATTCTTTTTTTGTTTGTTTGTTTTTCTTAATATATATATTTTATTGAAGTATACTTACAATGTTTCAGGTGCACAGCAAGGTGATTCAGTTATACATATATACATACATTATTTTTCAGATTATTTTCCAGTATAGGTTATTAACAAGATATTGACTATAGTTCCCTGTGCTATACAGTAAACTTTGTTGCTTGTTCCATATCTATTTTTTTTTATTATTATTTTTTTTTCCAGTGGGTTTTGTCATACATTGATATGAATCAGCCATGGATTTACATGTATTCCCAATCCCGATCCCCCCTCCCACCTCCCTCTCCACCCGATTCCTCTGGGTCTTCCCAGTGCACCAGGCCGGAGCACTTGTCTCGTGCATCCCACCTGGGCTGGTGATCTGTTTCACCATAGATAGTATACATGCTGTTCTTTTGAAATATCCCACCCTCACATTCTCCCACAAAGTTCAAAAGTCTGTTCTGTATTTCTGTGTCTCTTTTTCTGTTCTGCATATAGGGTTATCGTTATCACCTTTCTAAATTCCATATACATGTGTCAGTATGCTGTAATGTTCTTTATCTTTCTGGCTTACTTCACTCTGTATAAGGGGCTCCAGCTTCATCCATCTCTTCCCTTGATTCTTAAATGCTAGGCCTACTGCTTCTCACTCTTAATTGTTCTTGTCAGTTCTTAACAGTTTCTCCTAAGACTTGGGAGGCTCTGTAAATCCTAGTTAGTCCTAAGATTAAATGATCATGGAGAGCAAAGGACTCATCTCTCTACCGAAGTCTTCTTTGGTCCCCAAGCCAAGGATATTGATAAAGCTCAGATGACTGACTTAGCTGTTCAACAGACGAGCTGTAGACTCACTGGGAAAGACCGACCTCCTTGTCTACGGCAGGTTTGTGACCAGTGAGTGACATTAATAGCGTCCTTCTTTCCATCAGACATTATTCTTGATAAAAGGGACATTTGTGGGTTCCTTGCATTTTAATGAACCAGTAGTGTGTGAGTGAAGAGCTGAGAGACCTTCAGTGGGGTGGGTTGACTTCTGCCTAAGGATACCTCAACTTATCCAGCCGAGGGCCCATGTTTTTCTCTTAGTGCTGGAGTGAGGGGTGTTTCTTCTCAGAGAAAAAAATACCGAAGATGTGGTCCACTCCCCAGGTTGGGGGCCAGAGCTCTGTGAAGAGAGAACACTTTTTATTAATTTATCCACTCAGAGACAGTTCATTGTCTATTTATACTCTATACCTTAGATGAGCTAGATGTGACCCTGAATAGTTTTCAAACATTTCTGAATTATATAGGGCCACATTTGGAAACTCAGGAGATGTGTCTTTCCATATAGAATCTTAATAGGGAAAAATAGGGCAGATTACATTGGACACGTTACTCATCAATATTTAAGTGAGTTCTATTAGTGTATCTCAGAAAGTTTTCTTATTGAGATGATAGGACTTGATTTTAACTTACATTAATAATAGAAGACAAAATGGCAAGAACCCAAAATGGAGAGTCAGTGCAGCTGCAGAGACCATGGTAACTAAAATCACTATGATGCCTTGATCACTATAGGTAGTCAGTAAAATAACTGCTGAAGGGACAAGTTAACAAACAAAGGAATTAAAAAAATGAGCTGCAGAAGCTTAAATATTAGAAGAAATTGCAGGCTAGTTTGTAGAATCTCAAATCCTTAAAAGTTTAAAAATTTTTCATTTATTCAAAAAAGATTCATTGAACCCCTTAACACATGCCAGGTGCTGTCTGAAATTGAGCAGCTTCTACCCTTATGGAGCTCACATCAGAGTTGGGGGTGGAATGGAGAAGGGGAGCAGTGGGAATAAGATAAACAGGTAAGTTATTAGGATCCCATGGGAAGAATTAAACAGGGGAACAAACTACAGGATGTGTGAAGGAATAACAGGCCTTTGGCTGGGACGGATAAAGAAGGCATCTCTCAAGAGCAGGCAGAGAAGAGGAGGCAGCCTCTCGGAATCAGAGGGTGGGAAGGGGGTGGGATGGATACTAGCAGGGAGCATAGCAAGGAGAAGGGACTCCAGCCTGGAGAGCCAATTGGGAGGAATATAGCTTATCCAGGACATTGAAAGGAGGCCAGTGAGGAGCATGGTGAGGAACAGAGAGTGATGGGCAATGAGGTAAGAGTCAGGGTAGATCACTGGAGAGAATCCTGCAGGTTAAGAGGACTGGAAGTCTCAATGAATTGATAATCCTAAAATCAGATCCAGAGTGTCGGTCATGCCTCCATGTCACTCAGTTTATTACAATCAGAGTGTTCTCTGGGGCCAATGTTCATGTCATCAAAGTGGGTTGTAGAAAGCTGATGGCTGGAATTAGACCTGTTGGATTCATCATCTTTATCGAGAAGGTGTTTGCTTCCTGACCATGTTCCCCTTTTCAAACACCAAAAAAGAAAAAGAGAAAGAGCAGGAAAGTTCATGGCTACTGTATTTTTACAGTCATGTTTCATATTTCAGCATTACTTTAGCTATTTTATTATCCTTTTGAAAATGAATGTATCCTAAAAATGATCATATCATCCACTAGGAGTAATAGTTTTATTTTTTATAGAATAATATTTTATACACTAAACCCATAGACCTAGGGTTTATTTTTCAGTCCAGTTTTCTTCCTTTTTTCCTGTTCACTATATTGTCGAATGAGGTCAAGAGAAAAAAATCATTAATATCTGTCAACTTCCTTTATAACCTTAAGAAAAAAAATCTTTGTATGATATCACACAGACAGATTTTCAATTTCCTTGTGTAATAAACAGCTGCTTTAGGATTTGGGTGTAATTTAAAGGTTTAAAAAAATCACATTGAGATTGATGAATAAATCAGTTGTGAAGACAAAAACATTGATGCCTGTTGAAAAGACCTCTCCAGACAGGCAGGAAATGAAATTAGTTCCCAGTAAAGTGTGGATACGAGGATCACGGTTTGGTATTGCTGCAGGCTTTTTTAGGACTTGATATGGTGGCACAACAAAACTGCTAGGGCTACAGAAATCTAATTAAAGAGCAAATGTCCCTTCTGACATCAAATTAATCTTTATCATGTTTCCTATTTTTATTTCAATCTGGCACCAGAAAATGAAATTTAAAATTCCAGGCATGCTACAAAACAGTTGGTGATTTTTCTCTTGAGCATTAAAATGCAAAATATTCAGTCTTGTTTAATTAGATCATTAAGCAAACATTTTTTCAAAACTTTCTATCATCATTGTTGTTTCATACTTACAACAATAATAAAAATACCGTTATTTCTGGGTTTGACCTCAGCATCTCTTAATACAGTCATCAGAAAAAAGTTTCATTTCCTAAATTGAAAGCAAGTAAAATTATGTTCTTCAGGCTTTGTTTGTCTTTTCCTTGGTTCATGTTTGTTTTAATACTAGTGATCTTAAATTTAGGCATTGAAGTCAGCTAAATTTTAAATCTTTGAGCTTTGTAGATAACACATCATTTTGGTTTTATAAACTGAAGTTACCCATTTAATCTTAAACCAATTACTTAAAAATTAATGTTCTCCTGATACTCTCTTTCCCAACTTTGAGGGGCCGTGTTCATTGGATAGAAAAAAAGCAATGGTCATTTCTGTTCTTTTATTGTGTGGTGTTGGATAGAAGCAGGTTGGATTGTTTTTATTTATTTTTTGCTTTCTCATATGTTTCCATACCTTCACCTAACCTGAGATATTTCAACTACTCTAGTTTTCAGACTTATTTACTTTTAAGTTAAGTTTTGTTGACTGTGCAAAAATCCAATGTGGAGAACTTTACATTAAAAAGATAGGAAAGCCTTGGTATTTACACAGTTATATTCACCAGGCCTTTCGAAGAGTAGCATCAAATAGTTGATGTTAAAATTCATTTATTGAGCCACTACTATGGTCTTGACCCTGAGAATATCCAGTAAGCAACACACTCTCTGGTCACTGGGCAGCCCTGATGAGGGGGCTGAAATAAAAATCAGCCTGAGGTTCCTCTCCCTGGGGGCCTTTTCCTGCTTGTCTGCCTAGCATTACACAAGACACTTGGGAAAGAGATCCAGAAAACTGCACAGTAAGCCCCATTAAGACATTACAGGACCAGACGCAAGATGGTCTGGAGAAGGAGTGGACGTCAGCCTGGAAAGGGCTGGAGTACCAAACATCCAGTTATATTCCTCTCGCTTCTCACACACCCCTGCTTTGGAAAATGTTTATGGCTGGAGCTGCAGGTGGTATCTACATAAACAAACTTCCCTCTCACAAACCAGTTGTTGGTTTAGGAAACACTACTCTTTCTAGGCTGTGTGAGGTCAAATAACCAAGCTGACTGAATACTCCACTTTTCAGTGATTTGTTCCCAGTCATTCAGTGCTCTGTCTTTCATGAGCAGCTTTGTTGGGAGTTTGCCTGGACATTGGCTTGAAGTCTTTATCCCTTGAATGGAAAATAATTTAATACCTTAAAGCCAATATTGAGAATTGAGGACATTTGATAATAGATGTCTTTGAGTCTTTACCCAGGGTACCTGCAAATGAATAAAACTCTAAGAAAATAGCCTTAGTTCAAAATCAATTCTCTGATCATTCTGCTGAATTTTTTAAAAAGATAAAATCTCAACAATATTATTCCTTCAAAAGAAGCTCCCTGCAAATAAATGGAAAATGATTTGTTTTTAAATCTCTTGGTTTTTCAGTGGGTAAAAACCATGTATGAAATCTGCTGCAAAAAGAGACAACCATGAGATTAATTAAGTTGCTTTTTTTGGTCATTTCCAGCAAAGCTTGCTTATGCAACCCTTGAATTCACCAGATAAGCTAAAAATAACTCTTAGTGTATAATGCTTTTTGTTTACCAGATACAGCTATCTACTTCAGAGATTCTGTCCTTGAATTTTTAATAGCTCTGCAAGGATTAAAAGTCAACACTTCACCACACCAGTGTGTTAAAAGAACCTTCCTGAAGTCTGATTATTATTTGCCAGTTAATAGACTTTTCAATTAAAAAATATTTGCTCTGTCTTATACTTTTCCTCCTCTGTGTTTTCCAGTGGCAAGTTGTTTTGAATCTCCTTCCCTGTATTAGTCCAACAACTGTTAAAAAGCTTTGGTTGAAATTTTTAGCTGAGAAAGAAGTACAAATAAAAGAAGAAGCAGATGGTCCCTTTGTGATTGAATGAAGAAAAAGGGTTTTGAGAACAATATGTGAATAGGTGTAGTCTAATAAAACACTCAGCCACCTGCTGCCTGAATCCTTCAGAAAAGATTCTGTTGCATATTCTGGGGATTAACTATTAATGTATCCTTAGGTTAGACAGAAAACATAAACTCTGAGGGCTTTAGGGCCTTTTCCCTTTGTTTTGGTTGAGTTGGCTTTTCTAAATTTTACATTGTTTCTCAGTTCAATGTATCTGCTCAAGAGTACAAGTCAAGTAACACATGGCTAAAGGAAGGAAAGGTGAGAAAGATGGAGTGTGGGCACTTCTTTTCCATCTTTGTTTTAAGTTTTCATGGTTCTTGGGATTAGCTTGCCCTTGCAGGGGCACAAGCAAGAAGGCAGTAGTGTTTGCAAACAGTGGCTAAATATTTAGGTGCTTTTCTTCTTAACAAGGCACTTTGATCCTTATTTGTGGACTTGCTTTGCTTTTCAGGGATTTAATCTTCAACCGGACTATCAGGCCATAATCAATCCTACATCTACAGCTGCACAAGTGGTCACCCAGGCCATGGAGTATGTGCGCTCCGGGTGCAGAAATCCTCCCACCCAGCCGGTGGACTGGAATAACGACTACTGCAGTAGTGGGTAAGTGGCTGGCCATCGCCACCTGGTGGCAGACAGCTCTCATAACAGGCATGTCATGGAACGATCCTTTATTTCTTCCAGCTTTCCAAAAGATAATCTGGAATGGTTCCATGTTCGCAAAACCAGAAATTTTTAAGCATTCCAAGAGTAAATGCCTTTAAATCCTGTTGGCTTTCACTGTGCACTTTCCCCATGCCCAACCCCACCCCTCAAGCTAGAGCAGACAGACACATCCCCCTTGGTCACCCATAGCAAGGCTGTCCTGTTAACACCGGTTGCTTGTCTATTTTCTCTCCACACAGGGGCATGCAGAGGGACAAAGCACTGTACCTTACCTGAAACTCCAGACACCTCTTCTTTCCACTGAGGCATTCAGGGAAGTCTTTTCACCATGGATTGCTTTGTACAGTCAAGGCAGTTCTCCATTTTATTAGAAAAAATACAAGTTGCTAAGCACTTAGGACCATTTGAGCTTGTGGGTCACCCACTCTGGAAGAAATAGTCATGCTTCTTTATCTTTATTATTTTTTTAATCCTTTATGGACATTGTTTTTCTTCTTCCCTGAAGGAACTTTGGACCATTCAGATTTTATGTTGGTTTTTTGCTGTGAAGTGCTGCGCTATAGTAACTGCCTTAGCAACTATAGATGTCTTGGATAAAAGTCCTGGATTTTCCATTGGTTTTCATAATGGGTGTTTATATGAAACTACTAAAGACTTTTTAAATGGCTTGATGTAGCAGTCATAGCAAGTTTGTAAATAGCATCTATGTCACACTCTCCTAGAGTATAAAATGTGAATGTTTTTGTAGCTAAATTGTGATTTGAAACTGGCTCATTCCAGTTTATTGATTTCACAATAGGGGTTAAATTGGCAAACATTCATATTTTTACTTCATTTTTAAAACAACTAATAGTTCTATATTTTCAAAATATTTGAAAAAAACGTCCTCCCAAATGATTTTAATTTAAAAGCAAATTGGCTTTGTCTCATTGATCAGACAAAAAGAAACTAGTGTGAGGGGAAGCGCAAACACCGTTTATTTTGTACTGCAGAAAAATTGCTTTTTTGTATCACTTTTTGTGTAATGGTTAGTTAATGTCATTTAAGCCCTTTTATGTATAAAACTGCCAAATGCTTACCTGGTATTTTATTAGATGCAGAAAGAGATTGAAAACAGCTAAATTATAACCTTTACATAGGGCTCTGTATTATTGTTTCTTCATATGTGTCTGTATTTAATCTTTTTTTATGGAAACTGTTGCGCCTATTTATGAAATAATAAATATAGGTGTTTGTAAGTAAATTTGTTAGTATTTGAAAGAGGTTTCTTTGATGTTTTAACTTTTGCTGGCAAAAAAAAAAAATTCACGCTTGGTGTGAATACTTTATTATTTAGTTTTTACAGTGAATAAAGCCAAACCTACTTTTCATTTTAGCAGCAAATTTAAGTAACCAGCCTCTATTTCTATATTTCTTTGGTTGACGCAAATGAAAAACTGTGATATTTAAGAATTTCTTTCTTCATACAATAGAACAGAAGATTGCCCTAAAAGTCACGCAGGCTCCAAGACTGAATAGATGAGCTCCCTACCTGAGAGGAAAAGGTGGCTTCTTGGTTCTCAGCTGGTTTTAGTCATTTCTGTAAACTTCCTCCCCCTACCCCTCCCAAAAAATAATTAAAGTCAAATCAGTCAAATTACTCAAGCTGCATGCTTTTCACAAAATTCAGAAAACATTTAGGAATTAAACTGGGGACAGGAGGAAAGGGAAAGAACCCTGTCCAGAATATCTAAAAATGAACGGTGAGTAACCAGACAGGAAAAAGGGGACACATTCCCAGTTTGAAATTTGATAGAAACTGAGGATCTGGTTGCCATTTGTACTCCACAAGCTACTCTCTTTCCAGAACTCCTGGGTCTTCCCAGAGAATTCTGAGGGTACTCAGAGGGTACTAGGGATTTGCTAAAGAACCAAAAGCATTGAGAATCTGGCTGAAGGCTGGCATAGCTTTTACATCAGAAAGAGCAAATGACGCCCTTACAGAGTTATATCAAGAAAACCAGTCTGGTTGAAAATCAAGAGAATGGCTGATGTCTTTTTCATGGAGTGTGAAATAAACTTAGCAATCTAACTAAATACAAATATATGCATTATGTAATCCAGTCAGAATTCAAAAGACAAAAGGTATGCTTGCTTTGAAATGATTTTAGGCATTGTACAACCTTGAATCAGTTAAGCATGTAATAACTAATAAATAATGCAGATCCAATGTGATTATTAAAATGACTGTAGCTGAGAGCTCTAATTTTCCTGTCTTGAAACTGTATAAGAACTCATGTGATTAAGTTCACAGTTTATTGTTTGTCTGTTTAGTATTTTAGAAATATACCAGCACTACTAATTACCTAATGTCTTTTATTTATTATATTATGCTAAAGTAACATTCTCATTTGTGTCAAGTCTAAACTGAGAAACTAATTACCGGGATGAGAACAACCAGCTTTGACAGGTGGGTTCTACAGGAAAGTACAATGTTGTTTACAGTTTTTCTAGAGCAGGTGTGCAACCAGGGTAGAGAGAGTGCTGACACTCAACACCAAAAACAGTTAAAAAAAAAAAAAAAAAAAAGTAAAAGAAAATACATCATAAGTAAAAATAAAAACTCTTATGATGCATGACCGTATTCTATTTGAACATCCATCGGTCTCTAAAAGACACACCCAGCCAAAGGAGAGATCCCAAAATTCATGGCAGAAGTGATTAGGCCCAGAAGGGATGAACCCCAGCCACAGGTGTTCCTTCCTGAAACACTGAGAACACCCTCTGTCAGATGTTGCCTGAGAAACCCTCCACTTTTCAGGAAGCCAGAATCCGGCCTGGGCCCACAGCTCCCAACTTGTAACCATAAGGAACAGTGATGGTGTCCACTGAGTTCTCTGTTACGTAGCTCTCCATAGGATTCCCAGACTTCCAGGAAAGGCATTCTGAGAGACTTGGCGATAGTGCTGAACATAGAATATCTTTCCCAACACACCGAAGTCATAGTTATAACTCTTTAGAAAAGAAAAGAGAAAAAAAGGTCTGACAGCAGTTAGGAGAAGGTTGAGTTGTCTCTGTAATGTCCACAAGAAAAAATAATCCAAAACCCCAATTGCCATTCCATTGTGAGTGAGCTGACAATGGAAAATCAGTCACATAATAACTTTGAGTTTGTCAAACTAGTGAACATGGCTAAAGATGAAAGCTGGTCTCTGGGATCATTTTTACCTTGTTGCCTTGAAGAGAAGGAGTCCTTTCTGATCAAGGCATCAGTGATCCACCAACAGCTGTGACAACAAAGAACCATGTGTCCTGACTCAGATTCATTACTAAGAAATTATTTTTGATTTATGAATTCAAAATTTAAGATAAGCACATCAACAGTCAATTTTCCTTTCCTGAGGAAAGGAATCTTTTGTGCAAAGGAACCCTTTGCAAAAGAGTTGCCCCACATGTTTGAAAGGTAATTAGACTGAGCCATATGAAACTGCCTATATACGACTCTTTTACCTAAACAATGGCAACTTCATATGGTTCCACCCAATATGGTTGGGAATTAGAGATGATGGGGTTTTAGCTACAATGTCAGTATAATTTCAAATGTACTTAGAAGTTCTTTACAAAGTCTGAGGTGAAAAGACCCAGAGAAGTAATATTGTTTGTCTGCTAGATTCCCCACTTCCAGTCAGTCCCAGACAGCTACGTTCAACCAAACAAAGAATATTTCAAATTTCCAGATTCTAGGAAACCACAATAAACATCCTATTTCTTTGTTATAATAAAAAAATTAAGTGGAAATTTGTAATAAATAGGCTATCTGCTGGAACATGAAAGTTTTGTTACACATAGATGTTCTCTTAATGTTTATTTGTTGAAAGGAGATGTGATCTGCATTTTCTTATTCCATTCATAACTCTCATTTTAAGGTAACTACAGAAACAGAGAAATCCACCTGTTTTGCTGATAGCTGAACATTGAAATGATGGCAAGGCAAGGTACAGAATTCACATCATAAATTTAACCCTCAGACACTTACTACACTGAGTCACCTAATGTATGAATTCATGTGAGTCACCCAACAGTACAGATCTCTCTGTTTTAAAACAGAGAGATTTCTTTACCTCCAAAGCAACTTGGAATGTCATTGCATGTAGTACTGCTAAGTCGCTTCAGTCATGTCCAACTCTCCATGACCCCATGGACTGTAGTCCACCAGACTCCTCTGTCCCTGGGACTCCCCAGGCAAGAATACTGGAGTAGGCTGCCACTTCCTTCTCCACATTGCACATAGTAGGTGCACAATAAATGCAATGATAAGTAGAAGCACCAGCGGTACGTCACAAACTACCCTCAACAGCCATTATATGATTTAAAAGCTCTTTAAATATAGAAGGGCATTAAATATTGCAGACAAGAATTGGGAGGTGAAGAAGAATGGAAATTTTTCATTAATAAACCTAAGGTTACCAAAAGAAAGAATTTTGGAATGAGTTATGCTATAGTCTTTTGGTCTGCATAATCAAACAGGAGTTTCTAGTTACAAAACTACAAGATGGAATATACTCTAGTCACATCGAGAAAATGAGAAGCCAAGGAGAAAAAAAGGTGTCAGACAAGTAGGAGTGTTGAGAGCAGGAGAGAGATTTCAGGAGCCAAGTTTATAGAATGCTAAATTAAAACACTGATGAACAGGACACTGAATTGTTTTTCTAATTACCGAGTGCAAGTATGACTTGATGAAACCAGTAAAAGACTCCATTTCCTTGGCTCTACTTAAATTACACCAAGGTAAGAAAGTGGTCTTTTTTTAACTTTAAAAAAAAAATTATTGGAGTATAGTTGATTTTCTGTGCCTTGTTAGTTTCTGCCTTACAGCAAAGTGAATTAGTTATACATATACATCTATCCACTGTTTGTGTATTCTTTTCCCATATAGGTCATTACAGAGTGTTGAGAAGAGGTTCCTGTGCTACACAGTAGGTCCTTATTAGTTATCTGTTTTCTATATAGTGTGTATATATGTCAAACCTAATCTCCCAATTCATCCAACCCCCCACCCCCGATTTCTCTCCTGGTAACTGTCCTTTTTTTTTTTTTTTTTTTTCAAAGATGCTCAAAGGAGATTTCCCTAGGTTTATTTAGAACCAGGTCCCAGTATAGGCGAGCCTTCCCTCACACGAGACTATTGCTTGTAGGAAGGGCGTGGGGAGCCGCTCGCTGTCACAATCCTGGAGGAGGGAGGCAGGGGATGCGGGGAGGGAGGGGTCATTTTAAACCAAGATGTATAGGCTCTGCAGCACATGTCTGCAGAGACTTGAGACTGTTTTCTCTTTTCTTATGCAACCAACATCTTGTCCTTTGTATCCAGAACAAGATTACCTTGTAGGAGGTAGGAAGTGAAGGCAAATTCTTGTCCTGGGACCTGGAGACCACTGAGGACAGTGACCTGTTACATGTCAGCACTGGTCGGAACTGTGCCTTGTTAGCGGCACACACCAGCACGCCTCCTCCAGTGTCATCATCGCTCATTGTATTAACAGCTTGCTAGCAAAGACATTTGAAAGTGAAATTTCATTCACGCTGACATGAGGCCAGAAAGAAAAAAAAAAAAAATGTAACTGGAAATGAAATGGAATGACTTATAATTCTATGTACAGAAAGAAAAAGTCACTCCCAAACAGAGACTAAAAACCAAACTACAGTATTTTAAGGCTGCAGTGTCCCTGTTTGACAATTGTGTGTTTACAATAAGCCTAAACATAATTGCTCTGATGGGCTGTCAGGGAAAAGATTAATTTGGCAAAGATTAGTATTGACTTGCTGTTTATTAAGCCTTTTAAACAGCTGTATCTGGCAGCATTCCTGTAAGTGCCTGTCATATCTGAAAATCAGCCTCACACCCTGGTGCTCGCCAGCTGTTACTGAACAATCTTCTACCACTTTTCAATGTCTTTCTCCAGGCCAAAAAAGCAAGAGCAAACTATTGCCAAATGAGCCTTTTTCTCCTCCTGTCACTTTTTTTTAAAGGTGGGGGTAGGGAGCTTCTGAGCACTGAAATGTCAGCTCGTGGCCGATGGCTGGGCTGATAAGCGCTGCCGGAAGCCGGTAGGTGGTTTGGGTGCTGGGTGAATACGTTCCCCACACAAGAGTGCCGGCGCTGTTAGTCACCTCACACAGACACAAAACCACAGCGTGCAACTGTTGGAAGGCTAAAGGTTTTCAAGACAGTTAGAAAGCAGCGATCAAAGGCTTAGCACCACCAGATTTCCAAAATAATGTTTGGTCTCCTCAGACTGGCCCATACACCTTATTAGCCGTAAGGCTGGGGAGACACCCCACAGTGGGACGCTGAGAAAAAGCTCACCGCTGGCCAGCCACCTGTGCCCTGTGAACTAGGGCTCCCCCCTGGAACTCTGAAAGGGGACGAAGCCACTCAGTAGGATACAAAATGCTCCTCGCATCTTGATTCAGTGGAAACCTGTAGGATAAGGCAGACAGAGATGTTTTGAAGTCTGTAAGAGAAAGGGCAGATTGAGATTTGTACTGGAACAAGACCCAGTAGTTTCAAATCCAAGTACAGTCATAACGGCAATGGAAAGAATAACATTCCAATGCAGTTAGACATCAGGCTATAAAGGGCCCAGTGTTATGGTGAGAGTCACATTCGTCTTTCCAATATGACTGCTTTTACGAAGATTAATCCCAACCTTTTCCAGTTGCAACAGGCAGAGCAGATGCAAGAGGACAATGTCATCTCTTAACCCTTCCTCTGCTGGCACTTTGCATTATACTGTGTGTGTGTTGGGGGGTGGGCAGGGAGGAATTGGCCTAGGAGCTAAGCTTTCAGGATGGGCATTTAACGCAGGTGTTTGTCAACATTTAAGCTCCAAATAACTCTCTTTGAAAGTCTCTATTATTGATGCAGTCTAATGCCTGACGTTTGAATTACAATCAAATCCAGTCAAACTCCCA
The DNA here is from genome assembly GCF_033118175.1 of Dama dama. Taxonomy (NCBI): domain Eukaryota; kingdom Metazoa; phylum Chordata; class Mammalia; order Artiodactyla; family Cervidae; genus Dama; species Dama dama. The sequence continues at coordinate 25,113,387 of NC_083701.1, read as the reverse complement.
GGCATAGACAAACACATCCTACTGGTCAGCTCCAAGATGGTGCCATTCCTCCATGGCCATCCACGGACCCTGCCCCTAACCCATGCATCTCGATGGTGGGTGAAATAGTAGCCCCTCAGCTCTCACATAGAGGAATGGGGGACTCACTGTTGAGAACAGGAGGCAGTTGTGTGTTTCATGATCCCACGGGACCACCAGGCCAGCTCAGTGCTCAGGGTGTTCGTTCCCAGGGGTACTGATGCCCAGGCAACAGTCAGAGGGAAATCTGACAGCAGAGCTCACCTAAAACTTAATCTATGGCCATAATCACCGAGTGTTCTAAGTCCTAAAATAGCCCTAGACTTAGGCGTTCTGTGGCCATTTTCTAGCATAAGAGCTGCTGCTGTAGGGACTGCCCGCCCAGAAATGAGGCCACGCACTGACCTGGGTCGAAATGCAATCACTCTGCCTGGTCCGATGTTTCCTTAGCCTCACCTGGAAGGGGTGGCGCCATCGCTGGAGTCAAAGCACCACTTGTTATTGTTGTTATTTACTCACTCAGTCATCTCCAACTCTTTGCGACCCTATAGACTGTAGCCCTTCAGGCTCCTCTGTCTGTGGGATTCTCCAGGTAAGAATACTGGAGTGGGTTGCCATTTCCTTCTCCAGGGGGTGAATCGAACCCATGTCTGTGTCTCCTACATTGCAGGTGGCTTCTTTATCACTGAGCCACCAGGGAAGCTCAAAGCACCCTGCTGCAGATCAAATGAAGCTCAGAGACTACAGCATCAACCTTTTAGTTCAAAAAAAGTAATATCATTTCTAATAGAATCCAAGAGAATCCAGGGTGAGGGCAGGGGCAACAGGTCACTTAAAGCATGTTTTGCAGGAGAACATTTGGCAAACTTTTCTTCATAGTTTCATAGGTTTCGCCCTCTCCCATCATATGAGTAAACGGTATGGAAGGTGAGGAATAAACTAACTCAAAGATTAAAACTGATGAAGCCAACAGCAAGATGAGGGCCCAGTGCCTTGTCAAGGATTCTGCTGTGGTTGCACAGGAACCAAGGAGAACGACAAAGGAGAGAACGCCGTCCACCCCAGGGTGCTCAGTCCATGGATAAAGGCATTCCAGAAACTCAGCATTATTGGTGTGATGCTCAAACATACACACATTGTACCTTATGAAAGCTGCTTGCACCAACAGTCATGGATTTACCTTTGACCTAGTTTTATCCAGTTTCCAAAGTCTGAGGAGATCCCCTAGAATCCATCTCTCCATAAATTGTAACCAGCTCCATGGAGTATTCTGCATTTTGTTTTGTTTGTTTTCTTATCAAGGTAGACCCACCGAAACCTAAATCTGGTCCTGGCAAGATCTTCATACAAGAAGGAAGGAAGAATGGTCTATCTAAATGAAACTGCAGTTTCCGGGTAGTATTACAAAATACACTTATCTACAAAGCCATTCTCACTGTCGAGTTGGGTCATTTTTAACACCTGGTTTCAAGATGTGGTTTCAGCAGACCAACACAGCAGAAGTGTTAGATGGGGTTTCTCTCTCCCTCTCCCTCTGTCTCTCCTTCTCTCTCTTTCTCTCATTCTGTCTCTCTATTCTTCCTTTTCTTACAGGGCAAAGATTCTGCTACTGTTTAAACTGCAGTTTCTTGAATGGTGTCTGGTCTTGCATTTTCAGAACCTTCGTGCTCTTCACGTGGACCAGCGGGGAGCCAGGTCGCCAGCCACCAGCACGGGTTGGCCTCCACCATCACTTCGCTTCTTAACTTTTTGAAGTCTCAGATGAAGACAAGCTCCATGTGCTCTCTCCCCTCTTCTTACTGAACTAAAGCGAACAGAAGTCTCTCAGGACCTTTCTATACAACTTTCCATTCCACGGTGCAGATGGTTTCGATAAAAACGATTAGTTTCATTTATTCAAACAGCTTCATCTCACCAAAAGGAGTCTGTTTTTAGCATGTTGCCTAAAGCATTGTGTTTTCCCATTTTTGTTGCTATAAAGGAGTTTACTGGTGTTTCAGCCTTTACTCATCATCATTCCTGCCACCTAACAAGACTTCAGTACTAGAGTGAAGTTGATGAGTGCTCTATGAGGGAATTTGTGTGTATGTGCTCAATTGCTCAGTAGTGTCTGGTTTTTTGCAACCCCATGGACTGTAGCCCACCAGGCTTCTCTGTCGATGGGATTCTCCAGGCAAGAAAACTGGAGTGGGTTGCTGTGCCCTCCTTCAAGGGATCTTCCTGACGCAGGGAATGAACATGCATCTCTTATGTCTCCTGCATTGCCGGGAGGATTCTTTACCACTAGTGCCACCTGGGAAGCCCATGAGGGAATTTATATTTTCACAAAGTGGTCTTAGAATCACTTTACAAGTTAAACTCACATATCTTTGCTGACAACCTTTGAGTATTTGTCATTTTCTGTGAGGTTAGTTTGATCATTTCGATTTCACTGTAAATACTGCAGATGCTGCCAAACATAATAATGCCAGTGCTTTATCTTGGTCTTATCTTGATGTTATTACTGTGGAGAATATTTCCATTTGGACAACACACATACTGAAAAAAAGAATTCTTCAGAAGGCATATTCAAAGAGAGAAACTACAAATAAACAACCACAAAACTTTACTCACTTTTGGTTGTTGTGCAGAGTCAATATAAACTACTTGCTAGATGTTACCTTATGTTCCTGGGTTAAAAGAAGAATTTTTTTAAATTATCTCCTGTTATTTAAGGATTAAAATGGTGAGTAGAAATATATAATAATCTTCTCTAGTGACTCAAAACAAGAACTATATAGTGTTGTAAAGACTTGACTCATTTCTCAAAACATACCTGGTGTAACTAACGAACTGGCTGGCTTCCAACTCCAGCTTCTGTCCCCCCATTTCTCTTTCGTCTATGGGGATTGTTCTGACTGTCTTCCCAGAAGTATCTTGGTGCCTGTAGGCTTGATGGCCAGGAAGATGAGAAGATTCAGTCCTTTGCTTATTCCCCCTTGATTATTCAGTAGCCTCACATTCTCCCATTCCTTCAGAGTTTTTAAAGTCACCAAGGACTGATGCTTTATAGGATGAAGTTAGAGCATGACAGCATCCAAATCTGACTTTCTTGACCACTAGACTTTTAATTGGCCCTTTAATTATTTTTAGCCCATCCAAATATAGGTGTAAATCTCATCCCAGTGTAATAGACACAAAGTCACTTTCACTGGCTGCCCATAGTTGTGGGCATACATGACTACATGTATGACTCTGAAAGTAGTACAGAGGTATCATAAATTAAAGCTGTATTTCTCAACCTTAGTGTACAGTCTGTATAGTCAAAGCTGTGGCTTTTCCAGTAGTCATGTATGGATGTGAGAGTTGGACCATAAAAAAATTTGAGCACTGAAGAACTGATACTTTCAAACTGTGGTGCTGGAGAAGACTCTTGAGAGTCCCTTGGACAGCAAGGAGATCAAACCAGTCAATCCTAAAGGAAATAATCCTGAATATTCAATAGAAGGACTGATGCTGAAGCTGACGCTCCAATACTTTGGCCACCTGACAAGAAGAGCTGACTCATTGGAAAAGATCCTGATGCTGGGAAAGATTGAAGGCAGGATGAGAAGGGGGGGTGACAGAGGATGAGAAGGTTGAATGGCATCACTGACTCAAGGGACATGAGTTTGAGCAAACTCCGGGAGATGGTGAAGGACAGGAAAGTCTGGCATGCTGCAGTTCATAAGGCCACAAAGAATCAGACATGACTTAGTGACTGAACAACAACAAGTATATTAAAAGAAGATTCCCAGGCTCTGTTCCCAGATAAGCTGATGTAGTTAGCCTAAAGTGGTGCCCCTCAGTTCAGTTCCGTTCAGTTGCTCAGTCGTGTCCTCATTTCAGCTTCAGCATCAGTCCTTCCAATGAATATTCAGGACTGATTTCCTTTAGGATGGATTGGTTGGATCTCCTTGCAGTCCAAGGGACTCTCGAGAGTCTTCCCCAACACCACAGTTCAAAAGAATCAAATTTTTGATCTTAGTTTTCTGAATGTTGAGCTTTAAGCCAACTTTTTCACTCTCATCTTTCACTTTCATCAAGAGGCTCTTTAGTTCTTTGCTTTCTGCCATAAGGGTGGTGTCATCTGCATATCTGAGGTTATTGATATTTCTCCTGGCAATCTTGATTCCAGCTTGTGCTTCTTCCAGCCTAGTGTTTCTCATGATGTACTCTGCATATAAGTTAAATAAGCAGGGTGACAATATAATCCTTTCCTGATTTGGAACCAGTCTGTTGTTTCATCTTCAGTTCTAACTGTTGCTTCTTGACCTGCATACAGATTTCTCAGGAAGCAGGTCAGGTGTCTGCATTTTTACAGCTTTCACAAGAGGTTTCCATGCAGGCATCCACAGGACAAGCATGCAAAGCAAGGGCAGGCCAATCTTGCCATCAACTTCAAAGACTCAGATTCTCTGTTGCCAATGCCCAGGGTTAATCCCAGCTTGAGGAATCAGCTGCTTGTGATAAAAATCACACCCAACTCATATATCTCTAAATTACCTAACTCACGCTGTTGGTCTTACACAGCAAGAACTTTCTGGACAGAGAGGTCAGAGCTGTCCATTGCTCAGCGATGCCATCTTCCCCAGCATCTTGAATATGGAGGCATCCATCCCTCTTCTTGTGGCCTCACTTGGTGTTCTAGGAAGTCTAAGAAAGAAGGAGGAAGAGCAAAGAGAAGACGTAGTACCTAGTAGGACACCAATACTTCCCCAGAAATCTCCAGTAAATTTCCATGTACATCCCATTGGCCAGAACAATCAAACGTGGCTGTCCCTGGATGCTCATTGCTCCCTAGATAAAACCCGAGTTCTGTTGCTGAGGAAGACTGGGAGAACAAATAATTGCAAGGAAATGTTCATTGTCCAACACACCAGCCTCCACTTATTCAACCAAAGCCTCTTCTGCCGCCTTGTCACTGACTTTTCTCTTGATCAGTATCCTGAAGGGTCCCCTGACAGCAGGTGCCTTGTATTCTGAATTCATCTTCCCAGGTTTCTCTGCTGCTTTGAACAATATTGAAACCTTCCCCCAAGTCTTTCCCTTCGGTCCTACTTCCCCCAAATGCCAGGCCATAATTCCACTGACCACAGACAGACAACTCCATCTGGTTTCTTATGAGCACTTGACATGAAAAGTTACCTAATCCAAATTCATGACCTTCCAACAAAGACTTGTCTGTCTTCCCAAAGTCCTTTCCTTGGAGGATAGCATCTTGACCTACCTGGCCTCACTAGCTAGGATTCTTTTGATTTTTGACTTTTTCTTCCTTTCATTGCTCACAAATATAGGACCATCTTTCTGTTTAACAATGGTGAGTCCTGATGTTTTCTCAAATTTCCTGAATCACTTTCCTTCTATCTTCCCCACCTCTCTCAGTTCAGTCCCTCCACATTCTACCTTGGAGCACCACCACAATGACCCAAGTGATCTCCAAGTTTACATGCAACTGCTGGGTTTTTTTTTTTTTTTCACAACCCAGATTTAATATTATAATGCCTTCATTTTTTATGTTCTTGTGGGTCCCCATTGATTATAGATTAAAATTCAAACAGCTGAGCCTGGGGCATACAACCACGCAAAACCTGGCACCCTTCTACCTTCCTTGTTACTGCTTCTCAATTTTTCCTTCCAAGATTCTGAAATCTGGCCACCAAATTCTTTGCCAATCCCAACCACACTAGACTCCCAGGCTCTTGCTGCTATAGCAATTATTCTTCCTGCTGCTGTCTCTTTTCTGAAGCTTTCTCAATAAAGTTAACCTTCTTTTCTCAATATTTCCACAGCATTCTGTTCCATTCTTGGAGGAAAGCATTTTAAAGTACTGTATTTGTTTAAGGGTTTATTTCCCTGACTAGATTGATTGTTCCTTAGATTCTATTCATCTTTGTGACCATTCCAGCACTGAGTACAGTGCCAGGTAAACATTTATGAATGTGATTATTGAAGGAATGAATAGTGTATTTTATTCTTTAAGACAAAAATCTCACAATCACATGATGATTCCCTAGACCAAAAGATATAGCAAATCATTGTATTCTGAGTTTTTCCAAAAGCATGAGGAAATCAAATTCCTTTCACAGTCACAATCACCTTCTAATGGGGCTGGGTCCTATTAAGAGAGGTTGATTCAGTTGGTTTTGTCTTGCAGAATGCCGTAATGGAATTGCACATGCAAAGATGAAACAGGAGCTGAGTTTAGGTGCAAGGGCTAAAAAGAACTGAATTGACCAAAAATAGAAAGGAGATAATTTTCAGTGACAGAGGATATTTTATGCAAAAAAGTGATAGAGATGAATTAAAAGGAAGAAATGTCAGAGTCAGCAAGGAATATGAGCCTTAAGGCTCTGGGAGGAGGTGCAGCATCCAGTGGTGGCTCTTAGTGTTGTTACAATGGAATACCATATGGCTACCAGGGAATGAACCAGAGCTGTGTGCATCAACACTGGATAGAAAAAAAAAGCCAAGCTAAGGAATGTTATATACAGTTCAATCATGTGAAGTTAAAACCATGAAGCACCATCATCTATGCTCATTATTGCTACATATATGAGTAAAAGTATAAAAGCAGCCATGAGAATAATGTTTCTCATAAACAGTTTATGAGAGCAGCGATGTAATGAAGGAGGAAAAGGACGAAGATCAGGGAGGGACTTGGACTGGAACCTTAACTGTATCTATAATGATTTATTTATTTGAAAAGGATGTATCCAAAAAATAGATGACAGGAAGTTAAGATTTGTAAGTCTGGGTATGGGTATATTGGTTCTCATTATGTTACTAGCTGGGCTTTCCCAGTGGCTCAGCGGTAAAGAATTTGCTTGCAATTCAGGAGACGCCGGTAGACATGGGTTCAATCCCTGGGTCAGAAAGATCCCTTGAAAAAGTGCACAGCAGCTCAATCCAGTATTCTTTCCTGGAGAATCCCGTGGACAGAGGAACCTGGAGGGCTACACTCCATAGGGTCACAAAGAGTCAGACATGACTGAAGCGACTTAACATATTATCAGCTGTGTCTGCCTGTATATTTTGAAGATTTCACAAGTTGAGTTTTCTCAATTTTAATCCTAAATGCAAATAGTTAAGTCCAGGAACATTAAGTCTATACACATAAGGATTTATATGCATAGTTTTTGTGGCTATCACAGAAAGGAGCCAAGTTCCACATTGGTCAGTGCAATGGGGAAAAGTGACAGCTTGCATGAAGTGACAAGATCATCAGAAACCTCCCGAAGTCAGCAGAGGTGGGAACCTGCAGTAGGAGCACTGCAGTAGGAGTAGGTGTGAGAACCATCCTCCCATCCTCTCCCCAAGAGTGGATTTCCATGGGACACAGAAATCGGGCTTTGAGTAGATTTCAGCAGGTCTTTGGAACAAGTAAATTTTAGACAGTCTGTGCATGCGCCGTCAACATTACTGTCATCCATAATAAAGAGAGTCTCAAAATCTTTGGGCAAAGTCTAACTGTGGCTTTAATAGTCAGACTTGCATTTTTCCTTCTGTTTATTTCATTACAATATTACATTTCCCCCTTGATATATCGTGATTGGGCTGAAGGAAAAAAAAAAAGAGGGGAAATTTTCCAGATTGTTGTTTTCTATCCCAAGAAAAGTTTTGACTCCAGCAGTCCTTGCTCTGAATTTCACAGCATCTCGAATGGGACCAAGGCTAAACTTCAAAATAATATACAAGAAGGATGCTAAAAGAGAAACCAAAATATAGGGCAGCTGCTTACAACAAGTTTGGAATTCTTTACATCATAGTTTCTTGGATATATTATTCTTTTTTTTCTCTAAGATAGCTTGTTCCACAGCCAGGCACTTGGGGAAAGATCATTTGAAGCTGTCATATCAAAACAGGTGAGTGAAAGTGTAAAGACAAGTCTTTGATACCAACTAAGATGCCCTCTGCACACACTCACCTCTTGCTCTCTTTCCCAAAGGCTCCAGCTGGGACCAGAGGACAAGATGGCACAGAATAGGTTGAGTTCATGAATAAGGTAATAATGTCTGTTTCACACGTCATCTGGTAATTTGTTAAGAGCTGGAGGGGATGGTGGTGACTGAACTATTTTAGGTGATCATGTGCATGTGTGCTAAGTCGCTTCAGTCGTGTCCAAATCTTTGCGACCCCATGGACTGTAGCCCACCAGGCCTCTCTGTCCATGGGATTCTCCAGGCAAGAATACTGGAGTGGGTTGCCTTGCACTCATCCAGGGAATCTTCCCAAACCAGGGATAGAACCTGTGTCTCCTGTAGCTCCTGCATTGCAGGCAGATTGTTTCCCGCTAAGTGATCACTGGTCTAACTAGTTCTGGTGAAACATCACTCAGAGACAGTTTTCTGTATCCATGGCAAGCTTAACCTGAGACCTCACTCTTCTGAAGCCACCAGGAAAGTAATTCAGGAGAATAGCAACAGTTAGTTGACCCCTCCATTCTTTTCTTTTGGCCTTTCCAATGCTTTTAATTCTCAAGTGAGTCATTTATTTAATTGAAAACTGTCTTCTGAAGCTGTATAGGAAAGCATGCTTGGAAACCAAAATGACAATCCATTGTTTTTATTGAAGGGTAAGTGGCATTTTCCATTCATTTCTAAACCTGAGACAAGAAGCCAGCTTTGGGAGAGCATTTCTAGCCTTTGGCTTTTACTTTTGGTGTATTTGCTAGTTAAAATTGGGAGCTTTCTAATTCTACAAGTTAGCTGGTGTATTTTAAGAAAAAGTGAAAATGCAAAAGATACTTGTTTTTTTTTTTTTTTTACACACACACATAAAAGAGACCTAGTGTCCCTCTCTCTCCCTCTCTCTCTTCTCCCCCACCTCCTCTCTCTCCTTCTGTCACCCCAGTAGGTTAAAAGTTCACTTATGGGGAAAAAAAAAATCTCTCTTTTCTCCTTCAACCATGTGATGGAGAAACTATTGAAAAGCATGATCTTAAGGGGGTTTTTTTTGCTTTTTTTTTTTTTTTTTCAGAAATTCCTGTCTCTTTAAGACCACTCAAATTAATTTAAACTAAATTGTAACCAGAAAGTCTCTTTGTTTATTCCATTAAAGGGAGGTGGAGGGGGGAGGGTGCCATTTTGAATAAAAAACAGAAATATATGCTCTCTGCTGAGCTTCCCAGGTGGCACTAGAGGTAAAGAACCCACCTGCCAATGCAGGAGACTTAAGAGACATGGGTGCGATCTCTGAGTCAGGAAGATCCCCTGGAGGAGGGCATGGCAACCCACTCCAGTATTCTTGCCTGGGAAATCCCATGGACAGAGGAGCCTGGAGGACTACAGTCCATGAGGTCACAAAGGGTTGAACAGAACTGAAGTGACTTAGCACACAGCATGCATGCTCATTGCTAGGATAAGCCTCATCTCTTCTAGGCGAGACCTCAGAGAAGTTATAGGGCTTCCCTGATAGCTCAGCTGGTAGAGAATCCGCCTGCAATGCAGGAGACCCGGGTTCGATTCCTGGGTCAGGAATATCCACTGGAGAAGGGAAAGACTACGCACTCCAGTATTCTTGGGCTTCCCAGGTGGCTCAGCTGGTGAAGAATCCGCCCACAATGTGGGAGACGTGGGTTCAGTCCCTGGGTTGGGAAGCTCCCCTGGAGAAGGGAAAGGCTACCCACTCCAGTTGGACTCTTGGGACTATTTGAAGGAGGGAAATTCTTGAGATGTTTATCTGTGGCTTGTAGAGCTGTTTGTTCTCTCTCCTACGGAGCAGCTGATGCTGGTGTGTTTCTCACTGTTGAGACCCTCTCCAAATGCCAGCCTCACGCCCACAGCTGCCACCAGGAGAGCACCAGCAGTGCCACACCAGCAAAGCAGGGCGGGTTCTCCTCACTGGCAGCTGTGTTCATGGTCCCGTTTCCTGGGAAAACACCAAGCATCTCACTGGGCAGATGGTTGAAGATGATGGATGACTTTCAGAGGCTAAACTGCTAATCCTCTCCTCAGACCATATGAAAGTTGCTCAATCATGTCTGACTCTCTGTGACTGCATGGACTGTAGCCCACTAGGCTCCGCTGTCCATCGGATTTCCCAGGCAAGAATACTGGAAGCGGGGGTGGGGGTGGGGTTGCCATTCCCTTCTCCAGGGGATCTTTCCAAACCAGGGATTGAACCAGGGTCTGTCACATTGCAGGCAGATTCTTTACTGTCTGAGCCACTAGGGAAGCCCATTACAACTCCTTTATAAAAATCAGCACAGAGAGAATAAGATGGCAGAGGAGTAGGTGGACGTGGAGTACATCTCTCTCCATGGATACATCAGGAATACACCTTTAGATACAGAAGTGCATGTAGAACACCAGCCGAGAGTGGACAGGGCCTGCGGAAAAGAATATATAGACCCATGCAAAACTTGATAGGACAAGGTACTAGGGGGAAAAATAGGAGTGTTAGTAGGACTGGACCTGCCCTCGGCAGGTGGGGGAACTGAAGCAGGGGTCCCATCCCCACATCGGGGCAATTGTCTGAGTTAGAAGAGAAACATTTAAGGCTTGAGAGTGAAAGAGCTGATCTGTGGCAGCCTAAATGGAATGAGAATCAGACAGTCCTGGCCACAGTCATACGTACCCCTGACAGGGATATAGATCCCCTGGAAGGTGCAGTGGCTGGGAGCTGGAGTTTAGGGATTGTGGAGCAATCCCAGGGCAAGGGCTGCTGTTGACTGCAGAGAGACAGATCCAGGGGATGTGAGGGAGGAGGTCGTGGTGGGAAATGCCTGTGGAGGAAAGCCAGGCAGCCATGGAAGCAAGGTGATATTGCTGAGTCACGCGAAGGGGTTGGAACCATCACCATAGCCTCTCTACCCCTCATGCCAGCCTTGGCAGCTGAACCACAGAGAGGCTGGCCCATCAAACGCCTGACACTCTGAACTACAGAGTAGGACCCCACCCAGGGTGCCCCTTTAACTGCCTGACGTGCCAATCTACAGAGTAAGACCCCAGCCAGGAGGGCCCCTCTATGTGCCTGATGCACCAAACAACAGAGAAGGACCCCAGACAAGGGAGCCCTCAAAGTGCCTGAATGGGCAAAACTACAGAGAAAGACTGACCAAAGAGGCCTTCTGATCACCAGCTACAAGAGGCTCAAAAAAAGACTCTGATAGGGCATAACTCCTGCGGCAGAGGCAGTTTGTGTCCATGCACACTTGGCACAGCCAGCGTCCCCGCAAGCCAAGCAGCTGGGCCACCCTCATGCTCAGCTCTCACTGGGGCAGAGATGCTACAGGCAAAAAAAAAAGTCTTGTGCCTGTGCACGTGTGCGAGGTCACTTCAGTAGTGTCCAACTCTGCGACTCTTTAGACTCTGGCTTGCCAGGCTACTCTGTCAAGGAAGGGGGTTCTCCAGACAAGACTACTGGAGTGTATTGGCCAATTCTGGTTGCCATATCCTTCTAGAGCACTATATTTCCTGCTGCCCTAGCTGCCAACTCCCCTGAGTACCTGGTGCTGCCAGAACCCCTGCAACCTAAGCAGCTGCACCACCTCCACACCTGGTCCTCACAGCGGCAAACTCAAGTCCTCCAGGGCAACCTCAGGAGCAAACCCCAGGGGACAACCCACATGCAGAGGTGGAAATACAACCACAACTGAAACCCAGGGGCAGTGTGACTAAGGAAGAAGACCCAAAACCTTCCCACCAGCTGTACAGGCTGCAGATTAATTCTACATGATCAACTAGGCAGACTCTGTGTCTATGGAATATATAAAAGGTTGTTGAGAGCTCCCACAGAAGAAAACACACTACTTCTGATAGCTGGGGACACTGGAGGCAAGAATACACAGGAGTAGGACCAGATTAGAATCTGAGCTGCCCCTGCAGCAGGTCCAGAGATCAGCACAGTGTTGGAGGGCATCCTAGGGGGGGTGAGGTGGACTGTGACTCCCAGCGAGGGAAAGGACTCTGACAGCAGTGACTCAAGAAAAACATTCATTAAAAAAAAAAAAGGAAGAAGAAATAAAAACATTCATTGTTATGTTTTGACTTGTTCTGTAGATTCTTTTGGATTTTTTTTCCTTCCCCCCACCCCTGTGGTAGTTTTCAATTATCTTGGCACTGTGAAATCTAATTAAGCTTTTAAGCTTTTTTTTCTTGTTTTTTTCCTCAGTCACATTTTTTCATAGTTGTTTTAAACCTCTGCCTCTACGTTGGGCTTTTGCACTTCTGGGGAGTTTTCCTTTTTTCTTTCTTCTTTTTTTTCTATTTTCTCTTTTTTATAATTTTAACTTTTAATTTTTTTAACCTATTATATTTTTTCTACATTTATTCCTTTGTTTGCCTTTCCTACTGCTCTTTTCATCTTGCAGTTAATCTTTAATGTATATAAATCTTCTTCATCTACCTCTCTTTAACTTTGCATATCTATTCTTTCTTTCTTTTCTTTCTTTCCTTTCCTCTCCACATATTTGTTAGTTTTACTTTCATTGCTTTATTCCCCATTTGGCACCTTGCTTTAGTTTTGTTTCCAGTTTGTGCTTTAGTTAGTTTTGTTCTGGTAAATATAATTTTTGGTTTCCTTTGTTAGCTGGGTCAATCTGTTGTACTTTATTTTTGCTGGACTGTTTTGATTTTGCTTATGGGTGTATATGTATATGTGTATATTCAGTCATACTTTTTATTGTTGTTATACACATCTGCATCTATACTGGGCTTTTGCAGTCCTGGGGAGTTTTTCTTTCTTTTTTTTTTTTTTCTTTCTTCCTCCATTTTTTTTTTCTTTTCTCTTCTTTATAATTTTAACTTTTAATTTTTTAAACCTATAGTATTTTTTTCTACATTTATTCCTTGGTTTGCCTTTCCTACTCTTCTTTTTCCCTTGCAGTTAATCTTTAATATATATAAATCTTCTTCATCTATGTCTATGTAACTTTGCATATCTATTCTTTCTTTCTTTCCTTTCCTCCCCACATATTTGTTTTCCATGCAAATGGGAAGCAAAAGAAAGCTGGAGTAGTAATCCTTATATCAGACAAAATAAGCCTTAAAATAAAGAAGAAGGGATAAGGAAAGACACTACATAATGATCAAGGGATCAATCCAAGAGGAAGACATAACAATTGTAAATATCTATCCACCCAATATAGGAGCACCTCAATACATAAGACAAACACTAACAGACATAAATGGAGAAATTAACAGTAACCCAATAATAGTAGGAGACATTAACACCCTACTCACACTAATGGGCAGATCATCAAAACAAAATAAGGAAACACAAGTCTTAAATGATACATTAGATGAGATGGATCTCATTGATTTCTTCAGGACATTGCATCAAATGCAGAAGAATATACCTTCTTCTCAAGTGCACATGGAATATTCTCCAGGATAGACCACATCTTGGGTCACAAATCAAACCTCAGTAAACTTAAGAAAATTGAAATTGTATCAGACATCTTCTCTGACCACAATGCTATGAGACTAGATATCAATTAAAAAAAAAACTGTAAGAATCACAAATACATGGAGATTAAATAACACATTTCTAAATAACCAACAGGTTACTGAAAAAATCAAAAGGGAAATCCAAAAATTTCGAGAAAAAAAATGACAATGAAAACAAGACAACTCAAAACCTATGGAATGCAGCAAAAACAGTTCTAAGAGGGAAGTTTACAGCAATACACTCCTACCTCAAGAAACAAGAAAAACATTGAATAGACAACCTAACTCTACACCTGGAACAACTGGAAAAAGAAAACAACCCAAAATTAGTAGAAGGAAAGATAACAATCCAAGCAGAAATAAATCAAAAAAGAAATGAAAGAAACAATAGTAAAGATTCAGTTCAGTTCAGTTCAGTCACTCAGTTGTGTCTGACTCTTTGCAACCCCATGGACTGCAGTGCACCAGGCCTCCCTGTCCATCACCAACTCCTGGACTTTCTCAAACTCATGTCCATTGAGTTGGTGATACCATCCAACCATCTCATCCTCTGTTGTCCCCTTCTCCTCATGCCTTCAATCTTTCCCAGCATCAGGGTCTTTTCAAATGAGCCAACTCTTTGCATCAGGTGGCCAAAGTACTAGAGTTTCAGCTTCACCATCAGTCCTTCCAATTAACATTCAGGACTGATTTCCTTTAGGATGGGCTGGTCGGATCTTCTTGCAGTCCAAGGGACTCTCAAGAGTCTTCTCCAACACCACAATTCAAAAGCATCACTTCTTCGGTGCTCAGCTTCCTTTATAGTCAAACTCTCACATCCATACATGACTACTGGAAAAACCATAGCCTTGACTAGACTGACCTTTGTTGGCGAAGTAATGTCTCTGCTTTTTATGCTGTCTAGGTTGGTCATAACTTTACTTCCAAGAAGTAGACGTCTTTTAATTTCATGGCTGCAGTCACCATATGCAGTGATTTTGGAGCCCCCCAAAGTAAGTGTCTGCCACTGTTTGACTGTTTCCCCATCTATTTGCCATGAAGTGATGGGACCAGATGCCATGATCTTAGTTTTCTGAATGTTGAGCTTTAAGCCAACTTTTTCACTCTCCTCTTTCACTTTCATCAAAAGGCTCTTTAGTTTTTCTTCACTTTCTGCCATAAGGGTGGTGTCGTCTGCATGTTTGAGGTTATTGATATTTCTCCCAGAAATCTTGATTCTGGCTTGTGCTTCATCCCACCCAGCATTTCTCATGTACTCTGCATATAAGTTAAATAAGCAGGGTGACAGACAATATAAAGCCTTGACATACTCCTTTTCCTATTTGGAACCAGTCTGTTGTTTCATGTCCAGTTCTAACTGTTGCTTCCTGATCTGCATACAGATTTCTCAAGAGGCAGGTCAGGTGGTCTGGTATTCTTATCTCTTTCAGAATTTTCCACAGTTTATTGTGATACACAAAGTCAACGGCTTTGGCATAGTCAATAAAACAGAAATAGATGTTTTTCTGGAACTCTCTTGCTTTTTTGATGATCCAGCAGATGTTGGCAATTTGATCTCTGGTTCCTCTGCCTTTTCTAAAACCAGTTTGAACATCTGGAAGTTCACGGTTCACGTACTGTTGAAGCCTGGCTTGGAGAATTTTGAGCATTACTTTACTAGCGTGTGAGATGAGTGCAACTGTGCGGTAGTTTTAGCATTCTTTGGCATTGCCTTTCTTTGGGATTGGAATGAAAACTGACCTTTTCCAGTCCTGTGGCCATTGATGCATTTTCCAAATTTGCTGGCGTATTGAGTGCAGCACTTTCACAGCATCATCTTTCAGGATTTGAAATAGCTCAACTGGAATTCCATCACCTCCACTAGCTTTGTTCATAGTGATGCTTCCTAAGGCCCACTTGACTTCACATTCCAGGAACAAAAAGAATTAAATATCTTTAATTCTCAAAACACCATTGCAACAAAAAGAATTAAATATCTCACCTAAGGAGACAAAAGAACTGTACACAGAAAATTATAAGACACTGATGAAAGAAATCAAAGATGACATAAACAGATGGAGAGATATTTCATGTTCCTGGGTAGGAAGAATCAATATTGTGAAAATGACTATACTACCAAATGCAATCTACAGATTCAATGCAATCCCTATTAAATTACCAATGGCATTTTTCACAGAACTAGAACAAAAAATTTCACAATTCATATGGAAACACAAAAGACCCTGAATAGCCAAAACAGTCTTGAGAAAGAAAACTGGAGCTGGAGAAATCAACCTTCCTGACTTCAGATTATGCTACAAAACTACAGTCATCAAGACAGTATGCTACTGGAATAAAAAATAGAAGTATAGACCAATGGAACAAGATAGAAAGCCCAGAAATAAACCCTTGCACCTCTGGGTACCTTATTTTTGACAAAGGAGACAAGAATATACAATGGGGCAAAGACAGCCTCTTCAATAAATGGTGCTGGGAAAACTGGACAACTACATGTGAAAGAATGAAATTAGAACACTTCTTAACACCATACAGAAAAATAAACTCAAAATGGATTAAAGATCTAAAAATAAGACCAGAAACTATAAAACTCTTAGAGGATAACATAGGCAGAACACTCAATGACATAAATCAAAGCAAGATCCTCTATGACCCACCTCCTAGAGTAAGGGAAATAAAAACAAAAGTATACAAGTGGGACCTGATTAAACTTAAAAGCTTTTGCACAGCAAAGGAAACTATAAGCAAGGTGAAAAGACAACCCTCAGAATGGGAGAAAATAATAGCAAATGAAAAAATTGACAAAGGATTAATTTCTAAAATATACAAGCATCTCATACAACTCAATACCAGAAAAGCAAACGACCCAATCAAAAAGTGGGGAAAAGACCTAAACAGGCATTTCTGCAAAGAAGACATACAGATGGTTAACAAACACATGAAAAGATGCTCAACATCACTCATTATTAGAGAAATGCAAATCAAAACCACAATGAGATATCACCTCACACAGGTCAAAATGGCCATCATCAAAAAGTCTACAAACAATACATGCTGGAGAGGGTGTGCAGAAAAGGGAATGCTCTTGCACTGTTGGTGTGAATGTAAATTGATACAGCCACTATGGAAGACGGTATGCAGATTCCTTAAAAAACTAGGAATAAAACCACCATGTGACCCAGCAATCCCACCCTAGGCATATACCACCAGGAAACCAAAATTGAAAAAGTCACATGTATCCCATCATTCACTGCATCACTATTTACAATAGCTAGAACATGGAAGCAACCTAGATATCCATCAACAGATGAATGAATAAAGAAGTTGTGGTACATATACACAATGGAATATTACTTGGCCATAAAAAGGAACACATTTGGGTCAATTCTGATGATGTGGATGAATCTAGAATCTGTTATGCAGAGTGAAGTGAGTCAGAAAGAGAAAGATAAATAGCATTCTAATGCACAGATACAGAAATTAGAAAAATGGCACTGAAGAATTTATTTACAGGGCAGCAGTGGAGAAACAGACATAGAGAATAGACTTGTGGACTTGGGGAGAGGGGAAGAGAGGGTGAGATGTATGGAAAGAGTAACATGGAAACTTACATTGCCATGTGTAAATTAGATAGCCAACGGGAATTTTGTGTGTGGCTCAGGAAACTCAAATAGGGGCTCTGTATCAACCTAGAGGAATGGGATGGGGAGGGAGATTGGAGGGATTTTCAAAAGGGAGGGGATATATGTATATCTATGTCTGATTCATGTTGAGGTTTGACAGAAAACAACAAAATTCTGTAAAGCAATTATCGTTCAATAAAAAAATTAATTTAAAAAAATCAGCACAGGTCCAAATGGCCTTAGTCTAGAAAAGAATGCAAAAGGGCCTTTACTAGGTTTACTAGACCATTAGTACTAGATTAATGATAGCCTAGTAAAAACTGGCATCTCTCTGCTTTATACCAGTGTGTCTTTGGGTTCCAATTTTTGTACTCCTATATGTTTGAGGGGGGAAAAAAAACCCTTAGTGGAAAATATGTTCAATGCCAGTTACTCCTGGTCTGTCTTGCGGAGAAAGACAGGAGACGCAGGCAGAGCCAAGGACATTAGGCATGTAGATGGGACCATTCCAGATTGTTTAGGCCACATGCCATGGACAAGCTCCACCTCCTTAAGGCCATTTTCAAGGCCTTAGAGGAAGCCTGTGAGATTTGGTGTCAAGAGGCCTCCGCTCAAGAACCAGATCACACATCATCTGAATTAAGAAATTCGTGTCGATGAAAAGGGGTGATGCTCACAATTACACCAGAACAAATGGGACCACACAATACAGACTGGCAGGCCGAGAGCCATGCAGTCCCTGGGCGTGTGGGTTTAACCTCACAGAGCCTCATCCTCTTCCTCAGTAAATCAGAAAGAATTTTGGCAGCTGGGGGGTTGACAGAAAGCTCTGGGCAGATCTGAGGGCCTCGTCTGTGAAAGATATTTGGAAATGGGTCATTCAGGGGCTAGACCAAGGCTGTGTGCCGTCCTCCGCAGAACAGCCTCTAGAACTCACCAGCTCCAGGCAGCCGAGACCTCAGAGCCAAGAGATGAGATGTGTGTCTCTCTGGTCTGAGAGCCCACATCCCTGTCCAGTCGCCACAGGTCCACCACAAACTGCTCTCAGAGTGAAAATGCTCGCTCATCGTCCTGTGGCTGTGAACGCTCGGGACACTGTGGTTCTTAAGGCCACACCCAGGCCTGGCAGAAGGCTTTAAATCAGATACTTTAAAAACTCATTTCAAAAGCACCTCCCTGCTGAAGGCTTTGCATGCCTCTGAACACCCAGAAAGGCCCACAACATGTGAGCACCCCAGCATAGCACACTTGGGTAGATACAGCCACAGATCATATGATATGATAGTAGACATGGATATATAAAAGCTGGATGTGTCTCACACACACACAAACACACATACTGCACAAAAAGACTAAGGAAAATATTGGTGGGAAAAGAAGAGTCCCTTGGGGAAGAGCTGCACCAGGCTTTGTAGAAAATTGAGAGCCAAGTGTTGGCTGCCATGATGTACCGTCTGCCTCCCCTGCATGACTCCAGCCTCACGCTCTAGCTGTGGAGAGTGTTAGCTTCTGGGCTCTCAATCAAGTCCCTCTTTGGGAATTGCTCTGCCTCACCTGAGTTCATGGCCCCTGCCCAGGGGCAACGCATATCCAGTGGCTGGAGCCTGTGGTTGCCTCAAGCCAGAACAACCCTGCAGGACTGTCCCCACCCCGGAGCTCCCCAGGGTCAGCACCAGCTGCAGCCTGTTTGGTGTCCATGTCACTGTCCTCCTTCGTTCATCCTGCACAGATCCCTGGAGCTCTCCCCTGCCATATTCTTGCACACGAAGCTCTATTCCAGGGGCGGTTTCCTAGGAAACTCAAGCTAAAACAATGCATTGTTCATCTTCTTGGTTTCTTGGATGAAAGATGTACTAATAAATAAAAAGAAACTGTGTTAAAGATGGAGCCTGGTTCCTCTCAGAAATAAGCCAACCTTCAGCCATGTGAGATTCAAAAGAAAACCCAGGCACCACTCACACCTAGCATAAGGGCTTGTACCTGAAAGGCTTTTTCTTACCAACAGTCACTGAGTCATTTGACTTTTTTTTTCCTTCTTTTTGACCACTCTGCAAGGCACACAGGATCTTAGTTCCCTGAGCAGACCCATGCCCCCTGCAGGGTCCCTTCCAGGTCATGCCCTGGAAGGGCAGAGTCCTAACTACTGAGCAGCCAGGGAAGTCCCCATTTGACAGTTATCTTAATAAAGACTTTAAAAAAAAACAACAACAAAACTTGAACATATAAGGCCATATTTTTTTTAATTGCCTATTTTGTCTTTCCTTTCTTCAAGGGATCTTACCAACCCGGGCGCCTAACCCAGGTCTCCTACACTGCAGGCGTTCTTTACTCCGTGAGCCACCAGGGAAACCCCTCCAACTATCTAACATCACATTAATCAGGTCAGAAAACAAAATCCATCCAGTTATTATCAGCCACCTGCTCCTTTAGGGAAACCGACCTGGGCTCCCCTGGTAGCTCAGATGGTGAAGGATCTCCCTGCCATGTGGGAGACCCAGGTTCGATCCCTCGTCTGGGAAGATCTCCTGGAGGAGGGCATGGCAACCCACTCCAGTATTCTTGCCTAGAGAATCCCATGGATGGGGGAGCCTGGCAGGCTACAGCTCATGGGGTCACAGAGAGTTGGACATGACTGAGCAACTAACACCCGAACTACAAGTAACTCTGAGGAAACGTGTCTCTATGGAGGTCCAGCCAGAAAACAAGAAGATTCCATTGTGTTTTGAGAACACAGATGTCAGAGGATTAGTCCTGGGTCCCAGAACCCAATTCCAGGTGCTTCTCTCCACCAGAGTTCCCCACTCACTCATTTCCTTGGCTGGGCACTGCTGTGGAGAATGCACCTCGTATTTGACCTTCTGTCTTTCTACATACTTCATGGGAAATAAATGGGGAAACAGTGGAAGCAGTGGCAGACTTTATTTTTTGGGGCTCCAAAATCACTGCAGATGGTGATTGCAGCCATGAAATCAAAAGGTGCTTACTCCTTGGAAGGAAAGTTATGACCAACCTAGATAGCATATTAAAAAGCAGAGACATTACTTTGCCAACAAAGGTCTGTCTAGTCAAGGCTATGGTTTTTCCAGTGGTCATGTATGGATGTGAGAGTTGGACTCTGAAGAAAGCTGAGCGCCGAAGAAGTGATGCTTTTGAACTGTGGTGTTGGAGGAGGCTCTTGAGAGTCCCTTGGACTGCAAGGAGATCCAACCAGTTCATCCTAAAGGAAATCAGTCCTGAATATTCATTGGAAGGAATGATGGTGAAGCTGAAACTCCAATACTTTGGCCACCTCATGCAAAGAGTTGACACATTGGAAAAGACCCTTATACTGGGAGGGGTTGAGGGCAGGAAAAGAAGGGGACGACAGAGGATGAGATGGCTGGATGGCATCACCAACTCGACGGACATGAATTTGAGTAAACTCTGGAAGTTGGTGATGGACAGGGAGGCCTGGTGTGCTGCGATTCATGGGGTCGCAGAGTCGGACACAACTGAGCGACTGGACTGAACTGAACTTTCTACACAGACCTGTATAAAGAGTCTTGCCAGAGGGTTTCCCCTCAGGCTTCTGGTTGGCCCAAAGTTTTACAGTCTGATGACAGGAATGCTCTAAAGCTGATCAATCAGAAAACTCGCCCTCTGCACAAGGCAGAAAGTACCTTCAAGGTCTAGTTTCTCATCCTCTACGAAGCCCTGTGAACTGACTGGCAGAAAGATGCTACAGAATAACAGCTCCTGAGTCCACTTTTGAAACTGCTCTGTGCACATAAATCCTTCCTTTTCAATGATGAACCACCATCCATTCGTAGTGAAATCGAAACTAGGTGAGTGAAATTCAGGGGTCAGAAATTATTCCATAGGATTTGCCATGTGGGATCCTGGTCTGTCTTGAATACCCAGGGGACTGTGAACAAAAGCTTCATAGAAGCAGTGTTAGCACCAACCCCGACCCCACGGGTCTCATGGCCGCAGATGTAAACCGTTCCCTGTCACCCACAGGCCTGTACCTCCAACGCAATGGCGAGTGCAAAACCACAGACTTCAAAGGTGGACCGCCCTGGCCTCCCCCAATCCCCGCAAGCTGTTCAGGGTGGCTCCCCTCCAAGAACGGGGTGAGAATTTACGTTGTCTGCTCCTGTCCTATTAACCTTTCCTGTGATTGATGATTTCATTTGATTAGTCAGTTTGGTACAAGCTAACCTCTAAGAGCACCATGGAGGGCTCTCACTGGCCTGGTGCAGCCCATCCCCAGATCCATAGCCTTTTGTTGTTGTTCAGTTGATATGTCGTGTCTGACTCTCTGCGACCCCGTGGACTGCAGCACACCAGGCTTCCTTGTCCTTCACTATCTCTTGGAGTTTGCTCAAACTCATGTCCATTGAGTCAATGATGCTGTCTAACCATGTCATCCTCTGTTGCCCCTCTTCTCCTCCTCAGTCTTTCCCAACATCTAGCCCAAGAGACACACAGCAAACCACTGGTGACACAGCAGAGAGAACAGCTCGGAACCCCTGCTTCCCACTCTGTCTTTTGCTAATCCAGATAACCTCTATCCTGCCCTCGCACGTCTGTTCCCGCCACCAACAGATTGTATACCATATTTCAAATCTCTTTGGTTAACCCAACATAAAAATATTCACTATTCATTTTTTTCTTCTGAAAAAAATTAAGGAGTCATATTTTTCTGGGATAATATCAAGTGAGATTAATGAAAACATATATATATATATATATATATATATATATATCCAAGAGAACCCAAAAGAAAAAATTTTTTAAGTCTGTTAGCTTCACTACAGCATCTGAGATTTTATGTGCCTGGGGTTTCTATAATGTAAATATAACTCAACCGATATGGGTACTTTCCAGGTTTTTTGGCTTGATTTTTAAAGCCGTTCTGCATTCACACTCTCCCTGAAACATAACCCCTGCTATGGAAGAAGAGAGGTAGTTTTGTAGGGATACGAAAATCTTTCATTAGAACATCTGCTCCACATAAGAGTTTTTTCAATCCTAGAAATTGTTCCAGGAACAATTACAACTGAGTCTGGAGAATTGAGTCATTTGTACATTAAATGAAGGCCAAAACTTCTGCGCATCGGTTCAGAGACAGAGTTGTTCACAAGTGGCCTGTCACGGGCTGTCGGACGATTGAATCTATCAACCTTTCACTTATTAAACAACAACAACAAAATTATTCACTGTGTTTTTAACACTGGGCTAAAATAATGGCCAGATGTTCACTACTTTAAATCTCCAAATTCCATTTATATGATCTTATTTCCTTGGAGTGACTCTTAAAAGATTATACCATAGTGACTCTGTGGATTTTTTTTTAAACTACATGAAATTTTTGGCAAGTATTTCTGGTAGGCTTGAGTCCTCTTCCTAATTGGGGTTTAACCCTTCCTCTTTCTGAATTCCATTCAGAATTTACAGGAGACATACTATGAGGAAGGAATGATTGTACGTACTAGAAATATGCAATATAACTTTAACTGCCCCCTCTCTAAGCACCACGACCTCACCCCCCACACACACATTCCTTTACCTGCATCCTTCACTGGTAACACCTGTACCTCCCTTCTCCACATGAAAGTTCCGCAGCAAAATGTAGCTGAATATTACCTTTTACCTTTGCCAAGAAATCATCATGACTCCTGCTCTCCCTGCCCTCTTCCTCTCACATAATTTCATTGTGCCATTTACTTTAGTGCATTTAAACCATTTTCATCTCTCTCCCACACCATGTTGAAAGTTATGTGAAGGTAAGTTAGTTTTTGGATTTTCTCTGTATTCTTAGCATCTATTATAGCACCACATGCCACAGATATTAATAATAGACTCTCATGAAGCAATGGCTAGGGGAATGCTGGCCTTCATCCTCCCCCTAATGCAGTAGCGTTAGCACAGCTGATTGCCAATCCTTCTCGAATGTTCTAGGTGTGTGTTCTCCAAAACACTTTTCTTCTTATCTCCCCATACCTCTCTGGACATCCTTTATCCAGATCCCCTGATGATTCCTATTCTTTCTCTTATTCCTGTTATAGCTGACATTTTAGTGGTTTCTACATTGGTTCTTCTCCTCCTGCATCCTTTCCCTGGTTGGTATATTGAGACTTTTGCCCGTGAACATCAGTTCAGTTCAGTCGCTCGGTTGTATCCAACTCTTTGCAACCCCAGGAACTGTAGCCCTCCAGGCTCCTCTGTCCATGGGATTTCCCGGGCAAGAATACTGAAATGGATTGCCGTTTCCTACTCCAGGGATTGAAACCATGTCTCTTTCCTCTCATGCATTCACAGCTGGGTTCTTTACCACTAGCAGCTACCTGGGAAGCCCTATATAAACATTCAGTTCAGTTCAGTTTGGTCGCTCAGTCGTGTCTGACTCTTTGTGACCCCATGGACTGCAACACGCCAGGCCTCCCTGTCCATCACCAACTCCCAGAATTTACTCAAACTCATGTCCATCGAGTCGGTGATGCCATCCAACCATCTCATCCTCTGTTGTCCCCTTCTCCTCCTGCCTTCAGTCTTTCCCAGCATCAAGGTCTTTTCCAGTGAGTCAGTTCTTCACATCAGGCTTGTGAACATTGTCTGGGATGTACTCAGCATTACCATCAGCCAGAGGCAACCAGCCCTGAAGCACTATTTCTCTGACGTTTCTGTCTATTCTCAGAGGTGTTTCTTCAGCAGTGAGGTATGTTTTCAGTCATTTGTGGCACGATGAATATCTTTATTTTTATATATATTCTAGATTGAATGAAATAAGTATCTTTTGTCATTTATAAGGAATCAGTAAATCAAAAGGTCTAAAGAGATTTTAAGACCATAATAACCACGGAAATAAACAAAGCCTGTGTACATCAGAACCAAAAATACCAGGGTGGGCCTAAGAGAATTCAGACAGAAAGTATAAACAGGCCACCTTACTTTCTATTTCTGTTTAGGAGGCCATTCATGGCAAATCATTGTGATTACACAACTCTTAGAATGATAGTTCAGTTGCTCAGTCATGTCCGATTCTTTGTGACCCCGTGGACTGCAGCACGCCAGGCCTCCCTGTCCATCACCAGCTCCCAGAATTTACTCAAACTCATGTCCATCGAGTCAGTGATGCCATCCAACCATCTCACCCTCTGTTGTCCCCTCCTCCTCCTGCCCCCAATCCCTCCCAGCATCAGGGTCTTTTCAAATGAGTCAGTTCTTCACATCAGGTGGCAGAAGTACTGGAGTTTCAGCTTCAGCATCATCTTTCCAATGAATCAGTTCAGTTCAGTTCAGTCGCTCAGTCGTGTCCAACTCTTTGCGACCCCATGAATCGCAGCACACCAGGCCTCCCTGTCCAGCACCAACTCCCAGAGTTTACTCAAACTCATGTCCATTGAGTCGGTGATGCCATCCAGCCATGTCATCCTCTGTCGTCCCCTTCTCCTCCTGTCCCCAATCCCTCCCAGCATCAGGGTCTTTTCCAATGAGTCAACTCTTTGCATGAGGTGGCCAAAGTATTGGAGTTTCAGCTTCACCATCAGTCCTTCCAATGAACACCCAGGGCTGATCTCCTTTAGGATGGGCTGGTTGGATCTCCTTGCTGTCCAAGGGACTCTCAAGAGTCTTCTCCAAAATCACAGTTCAAAAGCATCAATTCTTTGGTGCTCAGCTTTCTTTATAGTCAAACTCTCACATCCATACATTACTACTGGAAAAACCATAGTTTTGACTAGATGGACCTTTGTTGGCAAAGTAGTATCTCTATTTTTTAATATGCTGTCTAGGTTGGCCATAACTTTTCTTCCAAGGAGTAAGTGTCTTTTAATTTCATGGCTGCAATCACCATTTGCAGTGATTTTGGAGCCCCAAAAATAAAGTCTCTCACTGTTTCCATTGCTTCCCCATCTATTTGCCATGAACTGATGGGACCAGATGCCATGATCTTTGTTTTCTGAATATTGAGTTTTAAACCAACTTTTCCACTCTCCTCTTTCACTTTCATCAAGAAGCTCTTTAGTTCTTCTTCATTTTCTGCCATAAGGGTGGTGTCTTCTGCGTATCTGAGGTGATTGATATTTCTCCCGGCAACCTTGATTCCAACGTATGCTTCATCCAGCCCAGCATTTCTCATGATGTACTCTGCATACAAGTTAAATAAGCAGGGTGACAATTTACAGCCTTGACGTACTCCTTTTCTGATTTGGAACCAGTCTGTTGTTCCATGTCTAGTTCTAACTGTTGCTTCCTGACCACATACAGACTTCTCAGGAGGCAGGTCAGGTGGTCTGGTATTCCATTCTAAAATGTGAATCCTACTGCCTTAGCCTCATGTAACTGATAAGGTGTGAGGGCTTTCATTGGAGTCCAGAGTCATTTGAGGCAACAGCTTAATTCTGATGGAGATAAAGCCTATACAACACTTTACTTAAGAGACTCTATTGGGAAGGCAGAAGCCAGTGTGAATCCTTCTCCTGGAAGGGCAAACTTCACTCTGGCAGTGGCTGAAGGTTTTTTATAGCTGATCTTTTGCCAGCTCCTCTATTTGTCTTAATGGGATTAGAGAAAGCAAGACTCATGTTCACTTATCATTCAACTCATAGCCTTATCATTGGCAATTTTATTATATTTATTTATTTGGCTGCATCAAGCCTTATTTGTAGCATGGAGGGTCTGTAGTTTGTGGCCCATTGGCTTCTCTCTGGTTGTGGTATACGGGCTTAGTATTTGGGGTGTGCAGGCTTAGTTGGCCTGGCAGCACGTGGGATCTTAGTTCCCCGACCAGGAATTGAACCTCTATCCTCTGCTTTGGAAGGCAAATTTTTAAGCCATGCACCACCAAGGAAGTCCCATCATTGGCAGTTTATTCAGCTGTGGAATGGGGCTCAGGTCTTGGCCTTAACAGGGAAAATTTTAGGATCTGAAAAATAGCGCTTATTTCACGGTTCAGTTATTTTACCTGATGGATAGAACACAATTTACCAAAAGTTCTAATACTTTATTATGTGTTTGTGTGTCTGGGTTTGAAAGGTGTGATACAATCTTGGTCAAGGAAAATCTGCTGGGGGCAGTGGTGGCGGTTTTTCAGAAAGGTTACTTTACTGATAAAAAGACACATACATAGATATCTTGCTTTTCTCCTGGTGCCTCATGTGACATGACATTTATTTTGTGATATATTAGAAAGATAACAGACATCAATAGACATGAAAGTTACAACCTTTTGGCAGTGATAATTTGAAGAGACAAGGACTTATGTGAAATAGAGATGTCTATTTAACATTCATTATTAATATCTTTGATTAAAACTAGCCTTTATGAAGTTTAAAAATTAACTGGAAAATTTAAATTTACAGAATAATAATAGGTCTGTGTCCTGAAGATTAAGGAAAGGAGCCCCTGAACAGGAAACTAAAGGATCCTCCAGCATTGACATCCTGGTTGATGGTGTTGGGTATGGGAAGGAATAGATCCAATATCCAAGCCTCAGAACAGATCTGATTCTGTAGCTCCCCAAGTGGGTAAAAATCACCCACAATAAGAAAGAGCCCCAGTGTGTGAGGAGCAGGCCAAGACTCCAAGCAGCCCCGTGGTGGACCCGCCATGACCTCACTTCTCTTAAACAAAGGGTTGAACTGGTTGGTTCAGAAGCCCCTTCAGTTACAGACCCTTCACCTTGATGGTGCTGACTGCTGGCCCCCATCCCAGGAAGGAGTCCTTGGCTAAGGCGTTTGGAAACTCAGGGGTATAAGGATGGGACTTCCTGGTTGCTGGAGCCACCCTAGGGTATCTCGTTCTTTTCTTCTCTGCAGGTAAAGACCTAGTGGAATGTGCTCCTCCTCACATCCTGCTCATTCCCCCACATCTGCCCTCTTTCCAGGCCCTGCTGCTTCCTGGCCAGCGTTATTCTCTCTGCTCAGGACAGATGCAGCCTGGATGTCCCTCTGCCCAAGCCCTCCTTGAGGCCACTGACTCTCCCGCATGGCAGGTCTGTTTTCCTACAGAGGTTCATCACCCTGAAGGCCTAAGGGCACCAATCCTTCTCCGCTTTCACTCAGTGACAGTCCTGCTTGAAAAGAAATTATACCCCTTGTGATGATGATTAATTTCATGTGTCAGCCTGGTTAGGCCCTGATACCCAGTTTCAGGTCAGACAGCAGTTTGGATGGTACTGTGAAGGTATTGGTCAGGTGTGATTAGCATTTAAATCAGTAGACACCGAATAAAGCACATCACCCTCCATAAAGTGGGTGGGCCTTGTCTAATCAGTTGAAGGCGTTAAGGGTGGAAGACTGTGGTCCTCTAGTGGTTCGGATGGTAAAGAATCTGCCTGCAATGCGGGAGACCCAGGTTCAGTCCCTGGGTCAGAAAGAACCCCTGGAGAAGGAAATGGCTACCCACTCCAGTATTCTTGCCTGGAGAATTCCATGGACAGAGGAGCCTGGAGAGCTATAGTCCACGGGGTCACAAAGAGTCAGACACGACTGAGCGGCTAACACACCCCTGATAAAGCAGGAGTTCTGCCCCCAGATGGCCTTCGGACTTCAGCTGCACCATCAGCACTTCCCTGGGGCTCCAGTGTGCCTGCCTCACTGCAGATTTTGGACTTGCCAGCCTCTACAATTGCATGAGCCAATTCCTTCAAATAAGTTCAGTCTCTCTGTGCATGTGTCTCTGTCTGTCTCTACACACACATACACGCACACACACAACACAACATACCCCATTGGTTCGGTTTCTCTGGAGGACTCTGACTGACACACCCTCAAAGCACAAATCAAAGGCCCTCCTAAAACTGAAGGAGAATCAATAGAGCCAGCCTCTTTTCTGGCTCGTCAGTGCCTCACCTGGTTTTTAT
This sequence comes from Dama dama, assembly GCF_033118175.1. Taxonomy (NCBI): domain Eukaryota; kingdom Metazoa; phylum Chordata; class Mammalia; order Artiodactyla; family Cervidae; genus Dama; species Dama dama. Next base: position 25,085,494 of record NC_083701.1, on the reverse strand, counting down.
GCCCTACCACTTACACAGACCGCTTTATGAACGACCATCCAGAGGAATTTTAAGATCTCCCTGGAGGAACCATGTGATCATGAGACTAAAGGAGGAAACTTGCTTTTATGTCTGAATTAAATTTTCAGATACAGTGATTTACTAAAGCAGCTTCCTCTCTCTGGATTGTGTTTTTGGTTATTTTGTCTAAAATTTGCATTCCGTTTCTGTTCTATTGTAAGGAAAAATTCTTCCTGGCTTTCTGTAAAATCACCTTGGTTGGTCTGAGCGTTTTGCCTAGTGTCTGGCACTATCCATGGCTGATTCATGTCAGTGTATGACAAGACCCACTGTGGTATTGTAAAGTGATTAGCCTCCAACTAATAAAAAAAAAAAAAAAAAAAAGTCTGGTATTAATGTCTGGCACACAATAGGATCTCAAACTCTTTTCTAGCACACTGACGGGACTCAGGTTAGGAGTGCCTGGTTAGGTGAGATGGGACAGTCACCTCTGTGCTTGCCTGGCAACCCCTAAGAGTGCCCCTCCTCATCTCTTCTCTGTTCTTCTCTGCAGCTGTGGGTGCAGCGCTCAGCTCCCCTAAATCTATCTGCATGGGAAATACCAACAGAGGAGAAGAAGTTACAGTTGAAAGGAAAGGAAATTCTAAATGTAAATTTTAATTTCTGAGCACTTGAAATTCTCTCTCTTCTCACCCACTCTTTAACAAATAAGTAGGTGACTTTGTTTAAGACCTGTATCAACCTTAAAGCAGCAAAGAATTGCTGAGGAAAGAGAAGTGTTCTCTAGATTCCAGTGAAATGGACCAGTGACTCCGGGACACAACCAAAATGAAAAAAAGGATTTTTCCCTCAAAAAGTCCACAGTCCAGAGGAAATAAAAACAGGTACATCTTTTTTTTTTTTTTTTCGTTTAAAGCATGGGTTATTAGGGATATATTGACAGGTTAAAAGAATAGATGAAAAATAAATCTTGAGGAAGGTGTAAAGTCTTGATCAAAGTCCCATGTTTCAAAGATGTCTGAAACAGAGATGGTCCCTACTGGGGGAATAATGGTAGATTTAACCAGTCAGTTTTCATAAAACCTATAGGCATATTTCCTTTATCCAAGCAGCTTTACTTTTAATCACTTGTCTTAAAGAAATAATAAGATAGGGTGGAAACATGTGTATGTAATTCATTTGATTACAGTGTAGCATATAATGGGAAAAGTTGGAAACACATTTGTAAGAGGCTGATTAAATTATGGTACACATATATTAGGTCTTCCCAGTGGGCACTAGTGGTGGAGAACCTGCCTGCCAATGCAAGAGACACGAAATGCAGGTTCAATGCCTGGGTCAGGAAGATCCACTGGAGGAGAGTATGGCAACCTACTCCAGTATTCTTGCCTGGAGAATCCCATGGACAGAGGAGCCTTGTGGGCTACAGTCCATAGGATGGCACAGAGTCAGATACAACTAAAGCGACTTAGCATGCACGCACACACACATATATAAAGAAAGGCTATGTAATGATTATAAAAGATAAGGCAAAACCATATGTGTTGAAATGTAAAGATATTTACTATTTACAGTGAATGATAAAAGATTACTTATATATAGTATATACTAAATTATATATCATATTAAATAGAGGGAGTTTGAGGAATTGTCAGAGTTATTTTATCATCATTATCATTGTTAACCATCCTTGTCATTTGGGGTCACATCCTAAATATCAGATGATTTACAAATGTTACCACATTAAATCCCCATGACAACTCTCTCTTAGATATTATTATTCAGAATTTACATATGAAAAAAATTAAGTATGGAATGCTAACTTGCCCAAGGTCTAACAGTTAGTGAGATGCAGAGCTGGACTCAAACATCTTTGCCTGACTTAAAAGCTCTCACTCTTTCAAACACCATAAATACATAAGATATGTTGTCCACTTCTAAAAAAAGTAAGTTTATAATCTAATGGGGCAAGAGGAGAGGAAAAAATATATGTAACTAAGGACGATGGTGGTGATAATGATGATGATAATTACTAAAGCTAATTTAGGTCTAACTGTTTGCCAAACTCTAGGTGTTTTATATTTAATCACAGGTGTGAACTTCATGGTTCCTATGGTTACTATGTGACAGGTATGACTATTATCATACTTTACAGAAAAGAAAACTGAGGCCCCAGGTCATACAGTTTTAGGACCTGGCTATTTAGTTACTCCATTTACACCACCTCCAAAGGTAGCACAAGAAAAGAACCAGTGAATTTTCATAAGATATCGAAGGACAGTATTCCTTCCAAATAAGGATTTATAAACTCGGAGGCTGGGAACCTCATCTGCCTATGTTTTCAGGACCTAAAACAGAGCCTGATAAAGAAGCCTGCCATAAACGTTTACTGGCTGGACTAAGCCTTCTAGTCCAGGCATGCTTATTCCAGCCAGAGGAAGCTTTTTATCAGGACCTTAGAGAACTGTGAGTTTGGGTGGGAGGGTAGGGGCCGAGGGGCAAGAAGGCCCATGAAGACGCAGAATAAACCCTGTGAGTTATACTCAGTCTGTGAAGGGCAGGTCTTGGAGAGAGAAAATTGAAAAGAGATGTTTGGTGAGAGTTCAAACCCATGAAAGAGCCTGTGGAAGATAAGTTTGGAGGTTAGATGAGCATAGGTGACAAAGGGCCTTGACTGGCAGGCAAAGGAGTTTGAATTTAATTAGTAAATAAAGACAGATTTATTAAGAATTTTATTTTATTTTTTTTCTAGCAAAAGCTTGACAGACACGGAATGGGACATTAGTTAACATCCAGTAAGATCAAATGAAAGGTAGAGAAACTAGGAACAAGAGATCAACTAAGGGCATCATCCAGTACAGATAAGAGACTGAGAATCTGAGCTAACAAAGTCATAGTGAAGATGGAGAAGAGGAAAGGATGTGAGAAAGATATTCAGAATGGAGAACTGGCAAGTCCTTGGATCCTGTCTGTAAGTATGCATTGTGCTTTTTAAAAAATGACTGTAAATTCTGTGACACTCCTCCTACTGGAGCTGGGGTTTATGTCTGCCCTACTTGAACATGAGCAGAGTGAGTCAGAAGAGACACCATGTGACTCCCACGGCCAGGTTGTAAAGGCCCACGTGGCTTCCAACTGGCCATGCACCACGGTAGAGGTCTTACCACCCTGAGACACCCTCCAGAGGGGCCACGTGGAGGGCTCCAGGCAGTCATCCCACTGACTCCTCTCTCAGCCTCCCTGCTGCAGTCTGGGAGGAGAGTCTTCTTGAGCCCTCCTGCCAGTCAACACCACCAACAGCTGCCCTCAAGACAAACAGATGTACAAGACTCGACCATCTGAGCCTGTATGAGTGCCTGACCTTCGATATCGGGAAGTGTATTAAAACTGTGTGTGTGCTTAGTCGCTCAGTCGTGTCCGAGTCTTTGCACCCCATGGACTGTAGCCCACCAGGCTCCTCTGTCCATGGGATTTTCCTGGCAAGGATACTGGAGTGGGTTGCCATTTCCTCCTCCAGGGGGTCTTCCTGACTCAGGGATCGAACCTGTGTCTCCTGAGTCTCCTGCATTGGCGGGCGGATTCTTTACCTCGAGTGCCACTTGGGAAATTATTGTTCCTTTAAGCCGCTAAGTTTGGGGATGGATTTGTTACATAGTGATCGCTAACTGGCGATAGGGGGGTACAAGTCGGTGTTAGTAATTATGGCCAAAGAAAGGCTCACAGGGGATATGGTTATCCTATCTGTAACTTCAGTATTAGATCAGCCGCACCTAGCAATTGTGCATAAGCACACCTTTATTGACTAAATAAATCAGTTTCTTCTTTTGTGCTAACATGTAACCTCAATAAAGTTTACAAATCTCAAGTGTACAGTTCAGGGAGATTTTAAATATAGATAGGTCCATGTGACCACTCCCCAAATCAAGATTAGACTATTTCCATCTGTTTGGAAGTCTCTCTTATGTCCCCTCCTAGCCTATATTCCCCCCAAAGGTAGTACTATTGTTCTTTTTTATTTGAGGACAATTGCTTGACAACGTTATGTTGATTTCTGCCAAACAATAACGTGAATCAGCCATAAGTATAAATATGTCCCCTCCCTCTTGAACTTCCCTCCTACCCTGCTACCCTATCCCCCCTCCCCAGGTTGTCACAGAGCACCAGGTTGAGCTCCCTGTATTATACAGCAACATTTGTTGTTGTTGTTGTTGTTATTGTTCCGACTCTTTGCAACCCCATGAACCGCAGTACACCAGGCCTCCCTGTCCCTCACCATCTCCCAGAGTTTGCACAACTTCATGTTCATTGCATCCACTGGAGGAGGGAATGGCAAACCACCCCAGTATACTTGCTGTGAGAACCTCATGAACTGTATAAAAGGCCAAACTTCCCATAAGTTGTCTATTTTAAGGCAGCATTATTTTAGTCTCTAATGCCATAAATCAGTTTTATTTGTTGATAAACTTCATCAAAATGGAATCCTCGAGTGTGTATCCTCTGAAATTGTGAAAGTCCTTGTGCGGTCAGATCTCTCCAGATGACCATCCTCTCACTCTCTATAGATTCCTGGCTTCACCCACGTGACTATCCAAATCCTCTTAATTATAGGGCTTAATTAGTCCCTGGTAACTGAGTCTTTCTGACCTCAGTTCCGCCTGTAAACGGTAGCCTCCTTCTCCCCGAGTAGAGAAGACGGCTCCACGTCCAATCTGCTAGCCATCGGCTGTAAATGGGAGGGTGTCACTCCAGGACTCTGGGTGAGATCTCCTGTTCAACAAGCCATTCCTGTCTGCGTTGTTTTCTCGGGGCTCTTTCTTCAGTCTCGAAGCTGAGCAACCACCAAGCTTGCATGCAGGTCTGCGGTTGCAGCCCAAGGGGCATGTGTGTTGTGTGTAGTGATAGTTTGCTTTTCTTCACTGCTATGTAGCATTTCCCTGTACCACTGCCACAATTTATCCTACTGTTGGTGGAGCTTTGGGTTAATAACTCTGAGTTATTACGTATAATGCTGCTATAAACGTGTTTGCAAATCTCTTTTGATCTATCCACTGACAACTCAATTACATCCTCCTTTTTTTCTAACAACATTTTAGAAACCACTAGCTCGCTCGTTATATTTGTTTGCTTGATCAATATCTGGGAAGAATATCTTAAAATTTTTTACCGATATACAACCAGTGATTATTAATTTACCTGCTACTCTTTCACTAAGAGGCACATTTTAGCCAAGTATTCAGAGAAGGGGGGAAGGGAATTGTAATAGCATTATCTTTAAAACATCTTTGTCAGTGTTAGTTATCCCAAGTTAATGATGTGTAGAGCCTATGTTTCTTGCTCAGGAATGCCCCTGAGGTTTGGATGGTAGGTTTTATGGTCACCTGAGCTTCTCCCACTCTAGGTAGGAGTCACACTGAATAGGAAACATGCCTTTTTACAATAAAAGTGAAGAAACATGATCATAACCGTGGAGGTGATTTATATGTGTGTTCTCAGGAAAACTAATTTTAAGAGAAGGGGCATATGTGGAAGTGAAAGATCTGCATGTTGATTCCTTTAAAGTGTTTTTGTCTGTGGACCACCTGGAAAATCTTTTCCCTCCTCAGAAAGTACTTGGATCCCAATTTCAAGACAGTTGGCTCAGTTCATCCCAAGCGGAACTCACCTGGAGATCAGACAATTGAATTTACTAATTAAAAAAATTAAACTAGCTGTTAAGGAAAAACTCATTAAGCACAGGAAAAGAAGTCCTGATACAAGATCCTTTGTTCCGTGGTTATACTTCTCAAAGTCATTCATCCATTTATCCAGCAAACATTTCATGAGCACCAGGTATGGATCAGGCATGGAACTAGGCTCTCAAAAGACAGCAGTGAACAGGGCCAGTATGTCCCCACATGCAGAAGTCTACAGTCAATAGAAAATGTTGAAAATAAAGGGAATTGATGAAGAGTCCTACAGAAGGAGCTCTGAGAAGAGACCGTGAAGTTGATCTCAAAGGACATTTTCATTGCTTTGGTTTACAACTTAAAAGATGTGTCATATGCAAGTGTATATAAATGTATGTTTAAATGTAACTTACTAATGAAAGCCATCAACCCTATAACCCCATGTGACTCAGACAGTAAAGAATCTGCCGGCAATGCAGAAAACCAGGTTCAATCCCTGGGTCAGGAGGATCACCTGGAGAAGGGAATGGCAACCCCCTCCAGTGCTTGCCTGGGAAATCCCAGACAGAGGTATAGTCCACGGGGTCACAAAGAGTCGGACATGACTGAGCAACTAACACTTTCACTTCTTTCAACCCTATAGGACATAGAACATAACTAACCCATGTGGACCTCAGATCCTGCAATGTCTTTGTTTGGAACCCTGTTTGCATTTCTATTGGTGTCTTTCATTGGGTATTGCCACCTGTCAGTAAACTTGATAGACACGTTCAAATTTCGTATATTTTACTTTCAAACTTAGGAAGAGACTAATAGTTTACATATTAACACTTAAAATCAAAGCCATGGTGGTTTATTTAAATTTACACATTATGATCCTTCACAGAGCTATAAACAGAACTCTGATTCATTAAATTGGTAATGACTGCTCCCTGCTGAGAACATTTATTTCTATTTAGTCCTGAGCCACAGCCCATGCCTACCCACAAGTTCAGGGACCTTGAGTGAGCTGTTATCTGAGGTTTGCCAAAAAGTTTGTTTCAAAATAACTGTCCCCGTTAGCCTGCAGAGTTCCACAAAGGAACCAAAACTGCAATTGTGTTTCCAAGAGCCAGCCATTCTGAAATCACCTAACATGTCTGGCACATAAATGTTTATGAAAGCTGAATAGCAGGTAAAAGATTCCTTTAAAGTTGCAAATATATTAGTCAGAAGATCAGTATATTAAGCTCTTATCAGTCTAAGAGAGATTGTGTTAATACTATTTAACTGTCCTGTTACCTAATAAGGAATCAAGGAAGTGAAAAGAGTAGCTTTTGCCCTAAAACCTCTCTGCCTTAAATGCCACAACCCTGGTTAGAAAATTTAAGAGGAAGCTGAGACTGTTCAAAGATTTGGGAAAAAAAAAAAAAAAATCACTCATTTTAAATGCCCCATAGACCAGAGCTGCACTTTGAACTCCCTTTTTCCAGTCCCCCAAAGTGCTAGAGGGCCAAAAACAGTTTTGTTCTCACTAAAAGTCTTCCCAGTCAGTTGGTTCCTATGGACTCAGCTGAAACAGATTCCTGACCACCTCTGGGCTCTGTGAGTGCTGTGATCTATTAGTACTGTCTGCCACCGGCGTGGCAGGGAGGACAGGCAGGACAGATGGCATGTATTGGCCATTTCTGTGCCCCACAATGACGTTTCTGGCAACGAGCTGGGTCAACTTCAAAGTTCAGGAAATTAAAACCATCAACTTCCTGGTAAATGAGATTAGATTATTAGATGGATCATTTGATGCCTCACCCCTCTCTCCTTTAGGTGATTCATCCAAAAAACAATTTATTCACTGTAACTGCTTTGGATATTTTCTTCCTTAAATAAGACTGCAACATTTTAATGGAAAAAAATTTTTAATTTAAGTGTCTTGTAGTTTTTTTTAACTAAAGTCATTGGAAGGACTGATGCTGAAGCTGAAACTCCAGTACTTTGGCCACCTCATGTGAAGAGTTGACTCATTGGAAAAGACCCTGATGCTAGAAGGGATTCAGGGCAGGAGGAGAAGGGGACGACAGAGGATGAGATGGCTGGATGGCATCACCGACTCGATGGACATGAGTTTGAGTAATCTCCGGGAGTTGGTGATGGACAGGGAGGCCTGGCGTGCTGCGATTCATGGGGTTGCAAAGAGTCGGACACGACTGAGCGACTGAACTGAACTGACTGACTGATCAGTCCAAAGTAATACAATCCCACAATTCAGAACATTTACTTAAAATACCAATTCATACAATGTAAACCATAAATTAAACAGCAAATTGATGAACTGGCTGGTTACATTCACATGTATATTCCAGCCAGCCACTTAGTTTCCTTCCTGTTTCTTTCACTTCCATCCCCTATAACTTTAGGCAAGTTGTTTAAATCCTCTAAGCTGTGTATTTCCTTATTGTAAAATGAGTTTATAATAATTCCTTCTTTGCAGGTTGTTTTGAAGTACTGAGATAATCCTAATAAAGTACATATGACACATGCATGAGTAAATATCAGCTCTCATTATCACAGTTTAGAAAAACCTGGAAGGCTGAGTTTTTAGCACATTCAATAGCCAAATGGAAGTATAATTAATTCGGTTGTTAGATCTCTTCTTCCTTTCATGATCACAAACCACTGACTTCTGATTTTGAAGGTTTTAAATACGTTTATGTTTAAGAATGTTCTACAAGTGGAAGGTCCTATAAGATCCACATAAATAAAGTCAAAGGGAAGTAGAAATTAAATTATATTTGAGCACAAAACACATCTGCAGAGACTGTAATGTTTGGAAAAATTTCTCAGATGCATGGGATTTCTCAGAGAAATTCTGTAATTCCACAAGCTATCATAGAGGCAGAGAGAAGAATCAGAAATATGGCTCTAATTACTCCAAAAACTATATTTAAAGGTAACTATTCAGTTGCCTGGTAGCTCCCACCTTGGACTTTCCCGCATATTTTATCTTCCTCTCCTTCTAACTGTGAGCTGGCCTGATTATGGATTAAGCTATTTATCATCTTAGGATTGTTGTTTAGTTGCTAAGTTGTGTATGACTATGTGACCCCGTGGACTGTAGCCCACCAGGCTCCTCTGTCCATGGGATTTCCCAGGCAAGAATACCTGAATGAGTTGCCATTTCCTTCTCCAATCGTCTTAGGATATGTATGGGTAGCTCTTCTTCTTTCAAACCCATTGATCATATCTACATTTACAATATGGGAGAAATATTCAAATATTAATGTCTGGTCATACTTGCTTTGTATAAAAATGTTTACCTGAAGCACAAACACTGCAGCTTTCACAGAGCAAAGGTTCTTATTCATTTTGTGACATTATTTTTAATGTTAGTTTGGTTCTTTTGTGTGTGTATGTGTTGTGTATGTGTGTATTTCTTAATCGGAAAAGACCTTAATTTTCCTGTTCAGAACTCCCACTTGTTTTATTCTTCAAATGTAATTGGACTTCATCATTTCACTAAGTAACTTAAAAACTTGTTCACTCATGTTTAGAAATTAAAGAATCAGTTTACATTAACCTTAAGTATCTTTTTAATTTTGTGAATCAATTTAATTGTGAATCAATTATACTTAAAAATTTTTTTAATTTTAGCATAATTGATTCACAATGTTAATCAAATGTATTAAACATAATAAAAACATATTAATTTTGCTATACAGCAAAGTGATTCCATTATACATATATGTATATTCTTTTTATATTCTTTTCCATTATGGTCTATCACAGGATATTGAATTTAATTCCCTGTGCTATGCAGTAGGCCCTCGTTGTTTATCCATCCTAAATATACATAATAGTTTGCATCTGCTGACCCCAAACTCCCACTCCATCCCTCCTCCACCCCCATCCTTAATAGTATCTTGATATGTGTTGCAAGTTCTATTCTCTGAAATCAGATGCTGAGATGGAATTTGGGTACAAATTTTTTTATTAGGAATCCGTAACTGTGAAAGGAAGGAAGTGAAAGTAGACTGAGGCAGAGAAAGAAATAACCACAGTGCAGGCCAGACAAAACCTCAGCCACAGGGCGAGAAAGTCTGGAATGAGGGCACTGACCACCTGTGCCCCACAGCCAGCTGAAAGGGCCATGCTTTCCCCGCCCATCACACTCAGTCACCAACACCCCAGGAAGGACGTGACCCCAGTGAGGTGGCTGCTCACAGCAGGTAGGTCCCAGGGTGGCTGACAGCAGACTGTCCAGTGAGCACCCTGCCTATAGCGACACGTGCCCTTCCTTACAGGGAGCTGGGGGTGTGGCTCTGTGTCCATCACCATCAGCCTCCGGACATACTGTAAAACCGGTGGCCTCCAGACTGAGGTAAGTAAAACTGATCCACTGGAGACAGGAAAAAATATTAAGAACTTGAATGTATCTTCTACTTTATCTTCTGTTATTATGATTTATTGTTGTTCAGTCGCTAAGTCATGTCTGATTCTTTGCGACCCCATGGACTGCAGCAAGCCAGGCTTCCCTGTCCTTCACTTTCTCTCAGAGTTTGCTCAAAGTCATGTCCATTGAATCAGTGATGTCATCCAACCATCTCATCCTCTGTCGCCTCCTTCTCCCCCTGCCCTCGATCTTTCCCAGCGAGTTCTTTCACACTTTATGATATCCGTTCTTTGTTAGTCATAAAATTGCTAGGTCATAATGGACAAATAAGGTAATCTTGTAAGGCTTTTTTCAATGTGAATATGCATTATTTATTTAAATGTTATGATAGAATGGACATAGCATAAAACTTAACCATTTAAACCATCGTTAAGTGTACAGTTCAGTAGTGCTGTGGATATTTACATTGCTGTGCAACATATCTCCAGAAAGTTTTTCATCTTCGAAAACTGAAACTTTATTACAACTCACCATTCTCCCTTCCCCCCCCCCCCCCCCGCACCTCCTAGCAACCAACCTTTCCCCATTTCTATAAACTTGATGTTCTAGGCAGCTCATATAAGTGGAATCATAATGGCATTTGTCTTTTTGTGACTGGCTTATTCACTTCACCTATTGTCCTCCAGGTTCATCCATGTAGTAGCATGTGGCAGATTTGCCTTCCTTTTATAGGTGAATAATATTCCCTTGGATGGATTGACCACATTTTGTTTATCCGTTCATCCACTGGTGGACACTTGGGTTGCTTTCACCTCCTGCCTAGTATGAATGATGCTGTTCTGAATATGGGTATACAAATTGTCTGAGTCTCTGCTTTCTGTTCTTTTGAACATATATCCAGAATGGATGCTGGATCATATGGTAATGCTACTTTCAACTTTTGGAGGAACCTCCACCCTCTTTTCCATGTCAGCTGCATCATATGCATTCCTACAAGCAGGACACAAAGGTTCCAACTTCTCCATCTCCTCACCAACTCTTGTGATTTTCTGCTCTTTTGATAACAGCCATCCTAATGGCTAAAAGGTGATATCTCACTGTGGTTACTTCATCTTTTTAGCTTTTGTCTGTGGTTGTAATACAAATGCTCTATTTCTACAGTGCCAGATGCATGAGTTTACTCACTCAACCAGGAGTTCTGAGCAGAAGCAAGGGCCAGAGAATGTGCAGCCTTACAAGTCCTGGGAGGGAGTTTCAGCATCTCCATGCCAACCTGGAAACTGTTGAATGACAAGTATGTAAAAATATATTGGGATGGTGATGAAATATCTTATCAATGACATTAGAAGATCAAAAGCTTCTAGGCAATTTTTTTAAGGGAAGTTCTTTGGGGCTCCAAAAAACAGTCTAGGCTCCTGAGACAAATGCTTGCTTCCTGGTTTTCAGCCAAAAACACACATAAAATTATTATTTGGCTTGTACAACACATATACACATTAAGACCTAAATTAAAATGTGCAAAATTCATACTTTTGGCAGAGTAGTAAAAGTTGCATGCATAGCAGTAAAATGAAATAAAACCCAAATACATTTAAATTAATGTTAAAGAATAAAACCAAATAAAACCTAAAGATATTTAAATTACTGATTAGAAGAGAAGCATTTCTCCTTAGCTTTCTAGTTGTTCTCACAAGCAAAAACCCAAGTTGGCACATAGAAAATGTCATTGTTTAGGTGTTTGAGGCAAATTTGAAATTATCTGCACCAGATTACCCAGTTTTTTGGAGACTGGCAACTCAAATGACTGCATACCAAAAACAGCCCTGCAAGATGATAACAAAAAATAAATAGAATCAGACAGTCCCATTAGACACGGCTCTCTTCCACGTGAGTTTACCTACTGAGTGAGTGTCAGAAGATACTAGTGCACAAGAGAACATTCCAAAAGCTCTCTGGTGGCTTTTGTACTAAAAGCCAAGTCATCTTTTCCTATCCAATTCCTTTCAAACATTAGAAAAGCCTGAGAAAGATTGAACGCAGATAGATTTCAAAGAGATACTTGGACAGCGTAAATGTTAGATATAATTATAAGCTCCTTAGTGCTTCCCTGGTGGCTCGGATGGTACGGAGTCCACCTGCAATGCAGAAGACCCAGGTTCAATCCCTGGGTTAGGAAGATCCTCTGTAAAAGGGAATGGCAGCCCACTCCAGTATTCTTGCCTGGAGAATCCCATGGACAGAAGAGCCTGGCAGTCTACAATCCATTGGGTTGCAAACAGTTGGACACAACTGAGGCGACTTTCACTTTCACGAGCTCCTTATAAAAATACAGAAGACTGATATGGGTTAATCAGTTACTACCTTGAGTGCTACAGAAGAGTTACATTTATTCCAACAGAAACCAAGATGTGACTTGAGACCAACAGAGGGTGAGCCAGTGATGTTTTCCAAGGGAGACCTTGGACTAGATGGCAGCCATCGCAGGCTCTCAAGATCTGATCTGGCTCTTACAGGAGTGGCAACAGTGACGGAAAGCACTAACAATTTTGGTTTCTAAAGCTTTTGTTCTTGTTGTTGCTTAGTTGCTAAGTCATTTCTGACTCCTTGTGACCCCATGGACTATAGCCCACCAGGCTCCTCTGTCCATGGGATTTCCCAGGCAAGAATACTGGAATGAGTTGCCATTTCCTTCTCCAGGGGATCTTCCAGACCCAGGGATCAAACCCAGTCTCCTGCATTGGCAGGCAGCTTCTTTACCATTGAGTCACCAGGGAAGCCCTTTTCTAAGGCTTTACTTGCATATATTTCCCATATGCTTTACAAACCCAGCTAGCTCATATTATCTCTAACTCCTAAAAGTCATAGAAATAAAGTACTATCAGTGAGGCCTGAGCCATTTATGAGGATCCAGGTGCCTGAAAACTACTCAGAGTTAGTGAAACCCTTGTAATAATAACCTGGACATCGCCTAGGGTGCAGGCCCAGGTGTGTTATTCTCCACACTACCAAATGCAAAGCCAAATGTTCCATCTTCATAAAAGATGCATCTAGACCTCCAACATATTCATAAGCAATATGTGCAGGCGTGAATTTTCCATTTCTTGTCATAATAGAGCTATGATAAGGTAGTAAAACTACTCTCCTAGATGACAGTTAAAAGAAGATAAACCTTTACAATTAACATCGGCCACTTTCCTGAGATAAGGGAGGTTTTGTGGGTTTCTTCATGATTAAGTTGACACAGTGTGGAAAAAGCCCCCAAACTGAGGTCAGCTCCATTCCTCATTGGTGATCCTATCATGCTTAAAAAGATAGGTTGTTTAGCAGTGATGATTTTATGATCAGATTGTTTCAATCCATTCTATAACAGTAGATAAAGTTATTTAAAAAGACAAGCAGTAAAGTCAAAAGATTTTAAAACTTGTCTGAGAGCATTGATGGATGAATACTAAGAAGAGTGCCTCAGACTTTGTCATGTAAAATTCAGCTAACTTGTGTGCTTTGGGCCCCTGCTAAGGGCTGTTAGCTGCCAGAAGAATCACAGTGGGCACTGCCTAGACCCACAGGGTTCCCAAGCCTAGAGTCTAAAAGACATAAAGGACACACGAGTGTACAGCCACTCTGGGTTTAGAGTCAGATCTCATTTATTAAGGGATCCAGATGTCTTATATCCACTTTTTAATGGTCACAATATGGGCTTCCCTGGTGGCTCGGTTGGTAAAGAATCTGCCGGCAATGCAGGAGACCTAGGTTCGATCCCTGGGTTGGGAAGATTCCCTAGAAGAGGGCGTGGCAACCCACTCTATTATTCTTGCCTGGAGAATCCCCTTGAAAGAGGATCCTGGCAAGCTACAGTCTGTGGGGTCACAAAGAGCTGGACACGACTGAGTGACTAAGCACACAGTGGTCACAATATAATATCACTGTGACGACTTCGTTTATGGTTTGTTTTACTACGTGCTAATCAATAAGGCACTGTGCTAAGCACTTGTACATGTGGATTCTTTTTCAGTTTAAAGCTTAGAAAATATGAAGTAGGTACTATTACTGTTTCCATTTGACAAATGGAGCAATTGATACATGGAAATAGTAACTAGGAGGTAAAATTTATTATATTATTGATCTATTTAAATCTGTATGTTGTAATTAGAAAAGAGTCACCAGGGTCTAAAGCCTGGCAGCCTGGCAATTAAAGCCCCGAATTTCAAAATACCCCTAGGAATGGAAGTGTATGTACACTGAAATATATATATATATATATATATACACACATATATATTATATATATACATATATATATATACACATACACACATACATGTGTGTGTGTGTGTGTGTAGTTCTTTTCTTTTGGCCCCACCACCTGGCTTGTGGGATCTTAGTTCCCCAATCAGGGATTAAACCCAGGCCACAGAAGTGCCGAGTTTAACCACTAGATCACCAGGGAATTCCCTGAAATATATATTTTTACTAAATGCATATTATTTCCCGCCGCCCCCCCACCCCTGCAATGTCTGGTCATAAGGAGAAGTTCTCTTTAAAAAGAACTGCCAAAGCATCTTGAGTTAATCTGGGTAAGCCTTTCATTTTGAAGCCTAATGAACATCTCAACTCACTCTTTCCTTTTACCATCAATCTCTCCAGTTTCTCATGTCCAAGCTGTCCTCTTTTTTTCTGAGGTATCGAAACACACATGGCCAAATCAAACAATAAAATTTCCAGGAGCTCTGACTTGGAGAGCCCTGTGGCTGGGAGCAGACTTACACGGCCGCAGGCACAGTGCTGAGCCAATCAGGCTCCTTCCCACACTTCCAGTTCTTATATAATACACACAGACCCCCGTCTCTGTTACTAGAAGAGTTAGAGGAATTGGCGATGTCCTTCCAGATAGACCTGTTTGTCTGTTGGCCACATCTTGAAATGAGCTTCACTTAGATCCAGTGGAAAAGTCCAACAGAGGAGAAGGCAGGGTTCTGGCTGAAGAGAAAAGCCTTGGGTTTCCTGTCTGTAACCTTGACAAAGCTGTTAAATGTCCAGGGATGACAGCAAAGAGTGCAAGGAGAATTCTGAATGTGACAGCCAGTCTGCCAGCTATTTCATCCACACACCGCAGGCTTCACAGACTGCCCAGAAACACTCATGTCTACACAGCAAGAGGGAACCCCGGGGCTGGGTGCTGACCAGGGAGGCAGCCATGGTGTCATCAGGGTCATGCCAGACTGCATCTGGGACTCAACCCACTGTGGTTTTTAAGAATGTGGGGTACATGAGGCAGAAAGCTGGGTTTGAGTCTGTGCTCTCACTACCATGCATGTGATTTGGAGAAAATAACCTTCTGAAACCTTCTCTGTTCAAGAGAGATATGACTCCCCTTCTCAGGTTTTCTGACTATGAAAGCAGACAGTGCATGAAAAATTAATAGAAATCCTGGCATGTGGGACACACTTGATCAGTTCAATTCAGTCACTCAGTCATGTTCGACTCTTTGCAACCCCATAGACTGCAAGATGCCAGGCTTCCCTGTCCATCACCAACTCCCAGAGCTTGCTCAAACTCATGTCCATCAAGTCAGTGATGCCATACAACCATCTCATCCTCTGCCGTCCCCTTCTCCTCCTGCCTTCAGTCTTTCCCAGCATCAGGGTCTTTTCCAATGAGTCAGTTCTTCTCATCAGGTGGCCAAAGTACTGGTGTTTCAGCTTCAGCATCACTTTATAGATGTTACTTTTTCTTTTGTTTGACTTTGATAACACCAGCATTGGTATGTTTTTCCCTCAGTAAATCACACTGAATGCTTTGGTATCATCACAACAGACTTTATTTTCCCTACACAACTGTTTAGTGTCTCTTATTGATGTTTAAAGTAGAGATCAAGTTCAAATATGTTTTCAGTAAGGAAACCCCAGTGGTAGTAATTACTTTAGTCCTGCCTGTGGAATAATTTCATACAGATAAAAATATATATTGAATGTAATAGGGACAGCAATTCTATTTTTTAAACTCAAATATTTAAAAATTTAAATAAGCCAACCAGTTTTTGAAAATTCTGCAGAAAAGATTTTCTTCTCTAAAATTGATAAGACCCTGTTAAGTTACTTTTAGCTTTTCAGAAATAGGACGGCATGAATAAAAGATGTTCATCTAAAATATTTTTGTCCTTGAGGGCAAGAAAAGAGAAACCACAACTTAACTTGCCTGCACCCTCCTCCAGGATCCAGTGCCTGGTACCAGATATTGGCCTGTAGAGGGCTCTGGGCAGTGCCCCCCACTTGCTCTTGACTGCCATGCCACCAGACACCCTACCTTGCAATTTTATCTCCCCAAACCTATTAGCTTTCCAAGATACTCTCCAATAAGCCTTTCCCTGCTTACTTTCCCTGAACTCACTTTCTTCAGCTTCTACAACTTTTACAGTCTAAGCACATACTCAGTGCTCTGTCAACCACTGTTGAATCTCAGCAATTCAGCTTTGTCATCCCCAATCAGGTTACAAATTCCTCAGTGGTCGAGACTTCTTTTACCCCGCACTGGTAAGATGGAGTAATTGTTCAGTGCTTGTACTCTAAAATGGGACAGTCTGGGTTCAAATCCCAGCTTCCCACGTGGTAACTGTGACCTTGAGCGAATGGTAGGAATAATATGAATACTTTGCCTCATTGGGATGGTGTGATTTAATAACATGAAATCTTAGGAAAGGGCTCAGCCTGTCTCAAGTGCTATGTCATTGCTAGCATTTGTTACTGTGCTGGGCCACATAGTGAAATCTCTTGGGTCTCTGTATCAGTGAACATGGGAAGCTGCAGATGAGGCCAAGTGTGGATGAAGAGATGGTTCTGCACAGAACATGTGGGACACAGAGGGAAAGAGTCACCCAGGCATTTATGGAGTAGAGAGTGCACCTTAAGGGCTGTATGAGACTCATCACTCTCATGGTCCAGTCTGTGGCACATGGAGGGTATTCAATAGATGCCTGTCAAATTAGGCAATCACTGGACTACTGAAGGAAGTCCATTTGGTAGATGCCTCCAAAGGCACACTGCTGCTACATGATGGACCAAGAACAATTGTAAAATGAGAAACCTCATTGGACTGAGAAACATGGTGGTGTTTGAAAATGGGCCAGCAAATTCATCATCTCACCAGGTCTTGCTTGGCTCCATTAGTGTCCTTGAATTGACTTCTAAATAGACTGACTGTTATGAATTTAGCAAGCTTGGAGCATCATGACGGCAGCAGCAAAGATCACAGGGACCACATTACAGGATCACAGCATCACACCTTCTCATCACCCCACCGTCCCACCAGGCTTCCCTACCTTTGACACCTTCTAATTGGGAACCAGCATGGAGATGCCCTCTCCATTAAGCCTAAACTAGGACTGAAGACACAGCTAATGAGGTTCTGAGTTGAGCTTGAGTTGTCCCTCAGTAACCTCCCCCCTTGCCTGACCTGAGAAGGTGACTTTAGACTTGATTTCTGAAGTCAGTTGTCCACACACCTCTCTCCCCCATGTGTCCCAGTCTCAGAAAATAATATAGTGACCCATCTGTCTGAGCTCCTCCCCTACTCTGGCAACTTCTTCCTCCTTCCTGAATCCTGCCCATCCCGATCCCTGCTTCCAATGGGGAGGCCTCTTTCCTGAACCCCTGTCTGAATCCTACCATTGTCTTTGCTCTGCCCACCTAAGAAGACACACCTGGATCCTTTGGTGCTGGTTATTGACAGAAACTGTGACTGAAGGCTGAGTTTTTTAAATACCATGCGACCTGAACCTCCACTTTTACCCAGGCCACTCCCAAGCATTAATGGCAATCCAGCAAGTGAAGCTCATGAGAGGTCATAGCTCCTTCCCCATATTCCTGCCTCAACACAGAATCCCAAGATGTCACAACTAGAGTAGGGTCCTACCCCGATGGCCCCTCTGCTAAAGTCCCAAGTGTGGAGAACGTCCAAAAGCCCAGAGCCAAACCTTTACTCGTAGGCTGCTCACCATGAAAGTCATTTCCCAAATGCCATCCACAGTACTTTGTTTTTTGTTTTTTCGGTCATGCCATTTAGTAAGAAGAAAATGTTGCTGAGAATGATGTAGAAAACATTTTTTCAAGCTTATACCATATACCATCATACATTTTATATATGAATCATCTCTGGATGAATATTTTTATTGCTTCCCTCAATTTTTATTGTAAATTACTCTGCAATAGCCTTTTACATACAAATTTGTACATGTGTCCATTTATTTCCTTGGAGTGTATTTATGAAAGCAGAATTGTGGAGTCAATATCATTTTTAGGGCTTTTGATATACTGGATATGTATAGTCTTTCAGAAAGATTTTACCTTTCAGAATTCTGTCGAGTGTATATGAGTCATGGAATTCTAAGACGAATAGGAGCCTTGGGAATCACCTGCCTAAGTTTTACTTTGAAGATGTGTCTACTAAGACCAGAAATGGTAAGCCATTTACCTAAAGATGGAGGTCAGAATGTAAATTTTGACTTGTGCATTTTTATGACATTTTTCCTTGCACATTGCTTTCATAAGATTTAAGCAGCCAAAATTATGAGCTTAAGGACTTAAATCTAGACAACAAATTCTGTGTTTTCATCCTCACTCCTATTTCTAAGTCTTAATATTCCATGCCACATTATAAACTCATGAAATAGAGTTTCAATATTCAAGGAAGATCTCAAGCTTTCAATTACCAAGAAGGAAATTCTACTTGGAAAAATGCCTGAGCTTAATCCATGGTCCAGCCTTCTGGTCTCTCTTTCAAAACCATCTGTTTAATTGATGGACAGAGCTGGGCTCAGAAACCAG
The DNA here is from genome assembly GCF_033118175.1 of Dama dama. Taxonomy (NCBI): domain Eukaryota; kingdom Metazoa; phylum Chordata; class Mammalia; order Artiodactyla; family Cervidae; genus Dama; species Dama dama. The sequence goes on along the minus strand of NC_083701.1, from coordinate 25,066,643 downwards.
ATGTGTTTTCCAAAGAAGTTGCTGTTATTCTAGAGGACAGAATGTCTGACTCATGACAAAAGGCAGGAATTTTCTTGTTTATATTAGTTGTTAAATGTGGAACAAATCGACAATATGTCTCTTCTTAAAAATGCTTTGGCAGGCTGTAGCTCTTTTCTATTTACAAATCTTTGCTAACATAATTATAAGATTGCTTGCCTTAAATATCTTTCTCTGAAGTTCGCTAGCCTGTATGTAGCTCCCACCACACAGCCCAGAATCCTGTGTGCTCTGTGGAAATTTTCACAAATACAGCACTAACAGCAAACAAATGTGCCTTCTCATTTTTGCTCTCACATAATAGGGCTCAAGGACAGAAAGATTAACTGGATATAGAAAGTTTCTAATGATCACAAATATTTTAAGTTTAAGACAATAGAGGAAAGGTAACTAGGCCGATCATTCCATATTTTAATTCAACAAATATTTATTGAGTCTTAATTATATATCAAGTACTTTGCCAGACAGTAGAGCTAAAATACGAAGGTGAACAAAACAGACGTGAACATAACTTACAGTGATGTTTTCTTTTGGGGAGGGTTTTGATTGCTTTGCTTAAGTCTAATTTACAAAGAACTTAATCTGTTTAGCTTTGTTTCCTTGTAAGTCCAAATATAACATCTTAAACCTTCAATCAGTCCTCAGTGAAGTCTGTGCTGGTTCTCTCTCTTGCAGCTTAAAAGCTTGAAAGTATCATGCATTTCTCCTCTGTCAGGTAGAAAGTACACAGGGCTTTAGAAAAGAACAGATGTGACAGTTTTATTTTCCCCTGAGTCTATTCCAATAAGACTGACAATATCCCATTCATTGATGCCAATCTTGATCTGCATAGAATGGAGAATCCATTCTAAGTTAAGATGGAGTCTTGGTACAATGATTTGGCTTATTATACACTGCCAGGAATCTGTAATTCCAAAATATGTTCAGTAGGTCTTGGCTGACTCATGCTTTTTTAAGTTCTAAAATTTCTTCTAAGAGATCTCTCTATCACTGTAATAAGTTGTTTTCTTCTACAAAATTTCCTTTTAAAAGTTATTTGCACTCTTGAGTTCAGTCACTCAGTCATGTCCAACTCTTTGAGACCCCATGGACTGCTGCATGCCAGGCCTTCCTGTCCATTGCCAACTCCTGGAGTTTACTCAAACTCATGGCCACTGAATAGGTGATGCCATCCAACCATCTCATTTGCACTCAGGCCAATCAGTAAATGTTTTGCAGGCTCAGGTTAAGGCATAATCAGGTAGATTATTCCTTAACTTTAATCCTAGATTGTGATATAAAATACGATAAAATTCATGCTTTTTAAGTGTAAAAAATAATAACTTTAATCCAGAAAATTTCATTTTGGCATATCTTTTAAAAGAGCTAACAAACTCCCCTCCCCACCCCACCCCCACACTGCTCCAGTAAATCCATACAAGACAACAGGACTCTAGGTCTGAAGAGTTCCAGAACCTTCCTAACCCTCGTCTCCCCCCCTCCCCCTACAAATCCACTGTGAAAGGTCATTCTTCAGTGTTTCATGTCTTTTCATGTCTTCAGGTGTTTCCTATGACCATAGGAAGACTAAATCTTCGTTCATTCATTTTCCATTTATTCAACAAATATTGGGAGGAAAAAATTTAAATATCTAGCACTGTACTTACTTTGTAGTGTCCAGAGTGATTTAAGAATCGCTGTGTCGTAACAACCTATAATGGGAGAGAATCTGAATAAGATTCTATATATGAACCACTTATACCTGGCACTAACACAACATTGTAAATCAACTAAGAAATCAACTGACAAAAAGAAAACGACTAACGTGTCCAGAGAGCTCACTCTGCTACAGGACAGCACACAGGCTCAGACTCTCAGCACAGATGCGCGTGGATTCAGAGACCTCATCCAGCGTCAAGCTTTAGTAATAATATCAAAGATACAGGTCACTGTGAGTCAACACTCAAAGTAGAGAGAGGTCTGTCACCCTCACACAGTCTTGGGGGTCTTCCCAGCCATAGCAGGCCTCCTCTGGCCACATTAACTCAGACAGCAACCTGAGAGATGTGCATCACTGTCACCGAGGAGCCCCTTCTCAGGCAGGACGTTTTTCCATCAAAGGGAGTCGCACAGCTTCTGTGAGGAAATCCAGGATTCCAGGGACACCGTGCCCCACAGATCCCAGCTTCATTTCCCACAAGCAGTCAGTCCTGCACAAACGATATCGCCTAAAAAACATCTAGCTTGTTTGTCAGGGACACCACTAGGGTGTTTGCACAAAGATTACGAAGAGATCCCATGGGAAGAGACAGAAGGAATTGCAAACCTACTGCTTCATTTGTAAACCTCCCATTACCCAATGTGAGACCGGCTCCAAAAGGAAGACAGTGTGACCCGCCCTTTTCCACACTAGCCCCAATAAAGGCCCTCCTGCTCGGTGTCTGTTGGCAGAAATAGGAGACCAAACCTGGGTTTAGAAGCAAAGGAAGGCTTTATTCTTTGATTAAAGGATGAACAGGTGGGAGCTCTCTGGCTAGAGCACAGGCTTTCCCCCACGCAGGCTGTGGGAGAGGCTGCTTTAGAGGTCAGAGGGGGAAGGGGTGGTGTTCTCCAGGGAAAGACAGAGCTGTGCTGTTCACTGCCCCAAATCACGGCATCTGGCATAGGCCCCTCCACTCAGTTCACTGACGCCATCTTGGATCCAGGTGCCGTGTGCCGCCCCGCTGCACTCAACCCGCAGATGCCAATGCCGCCATCTTGAGTGGAGATGGCATAGCCTCCATTTGGAACCAGGAATTCCGGAGGGAAGAGCCTGGTGGCAAGGCCTCCACGCAGCATCCCAGGAGCAAATGAAGCTGAACTGAGACAGAGGGGAAAACAAGGTAAGACTTTATTTTATTCTCTGGGTTCTATCTTTATCCCACGCGGATTGTTAATGAGCTTTGTAGTGAGGATGGAAGACCAACAGAGACCTAGCGGGGATTAGAGTTGGTGATTTTTGTCCAGGATTGGCCTTGACAAGTCAAACTGAACCATTGTGTTAGTTGCACAGAAGTTGAGAGGGGAGAAACTGCCCACTGTTTTACATTTCATGGGGATTTTGCTAAACATTTTTGCAGCAAGGGTCCACCCACCCCAGCCCCCCAACCCATGCCCCACATTCCCTTCAGAACAGACACCATTTCCACTGCAGCTCCTGGCCTGGAGGGTCCCTGCAGGGCAGGCCTGGGGCTGAATGTTTGCAGGTAGCAGCTCATTGAATTAACAGGCCTGAGGGTGGATACTACTAACCTCTCACCAGTCTGAGCTCCTGAGGCTCTAAGAAGTTACACCCTTGCTCCCAAGCCTGCCAGTCTCCACCCAGGCCAAGGTCAGGGTCTCAGTCACCACCCTCCTCCAAGTCAGGGTGGGGGACCCAGGAGGGGGTGCCTTAGATGCTTCAGGGGCCCTTCACTCTCCTGAGGCCCCAGAAGCTGTAGAAAAGAATCACCCCCAAAGAGCCAGCTCTCTTTCTAGACCCTTCTCTGGATTGGGGGGAGGGTGACCCACATACCCAGCAGCCCAGTTTGCTAGGGAGAACACTGGTTAAAGCATTCCGTAGAGCACAGGGCCTAGATGAGAGAAGCCAAAGGGAGGTCTTAGAGAAGCGTATCTTGGTCTATACCAATCGTGAATCTTGACTCACCTCTGAAAGGTCCCAGAAATCATAACTTTCCCTATTCAGGCATCTTCTAAAGTTTATGATAAACTGTCAATTATTATTGCAGTTACTATAATAAACAGCAAATTCATCAAAAGACATCAGTGTTGGAGGAAGCTGACATGGAGGGGTGGTGATTCCTAGCAGTATAGACTATCTCCTGAAAGATGCTCAAGGAGACACTATGTTTTGATGGCCTTGACTCTTCAGTTCAGTTCAGTCGCTCAGTCGTGTCAGACTCTGCAACCCCATGAATCGCAGCACACCAGGCCTCCCTGTCCATCTTGACTGTACACACGAGCAAAAATCGAAGCCCCTCCGTCCCTATTCCCAGGGCTAGTGGTGTTTCAGAGCATTTCCTTGAATTCAGAACTCTTTGTATTGAATGAACTCATGCTACACTGCAAAAGGCCCTTCTGCATTGTTCATAAGTCCTAAAGAACAAAATAAATAAAGATTTTTGTGGTGATAATACTTTTCCAGGAGTAAGACACACAAAAAAGATTTTAATCATATCAATTTTGTAATTGAATTTGGGTATTTTTTTCCTCCTGCTGTAATAGAGACAATTTTTAGAAAGAAATTGGATGTATGCAACCAAGACAAAGAACATTTTGAGGCAACACACATCTGTGGCTACTGAGTGCATGTTTTGAATTACATTTAAATTGCTTGAAGAGCATTTGGCAAATGGAAAATTTTAAGTTGGTTTAAGCTTTTCCATGGACAATTTAGGTTTTGTACTGTTATTGTTATATCTGTGCTTTTGCATTCAAATCTTTTCAACCAGCCTGGAAAAGAGAAAAAACATTGTGTTAAAGGCTTTTTAATGACATAGTAACTCCTCTTGACAAACAGTGGATCTGTTCCATTATCTTATCTGCCAAAAAAGAAATATCTTCCAGGAGAATAATATGTGCTTAATCATGAAAGCTTTCAGCTTTGAAAGCTTCAAATGATAGAATCAGCAACAGAAATAAGTACTCTACATCCCCAAATTAGATGTGTTCTTTTGATTATCTTGCAGTAACATCTGTGGTAACAATACTTTCTGGAAACCACTGCTGATATACTCAAATAGGTTTACTAAGTTGGCCTGGTTTGTCATATGAAAAATCAATGACTTAAACAAACATGGGATTGCCCCTCCCCTCGCCGTTTGCCCTTTGGCCTCTCTGTTCCACTGGTGGGGTTGGGGGTGGGGTTGCCATCAGCCCCAGCTCTGGAATGGCAGTCCTCAAGTTCAAATCCCTCGCCACGGAGGTGACTGGAATCTCAGGAACAGTGAGGCCAGTCAGCTCCAGTGAAGCCATATTTATTTTTGCTGCCTTGAGAATTGCAGAATTATCATCAAAGCACAATTTATAAATTAGAAAATGCACCCACTCAGAGTGGATATATTGTCCTGCTTCCAGACCACTCTTAGTAGACCTTTTCTTATCCCCAAGGATAGGCTACTTTGCAGGTAAGAACTCAGGTTCAAGAGTTCTAAAGCCCATCTTACCTGGGTAGGCCCAGATAAGGGGTAGCACAGATACATGGTCGTCTGGCAGTCTCTGATCGTGAACAGGAAATTCTGTGATTTGACCTCTTTAAGAAATAGTGCCTGGGGACTTCCCTGGCGGTCTAGTGGTTAAGACTCCGCTTAAGTGCTTCCATTTCAGGGGGCATGGATTCAATCCCTGGTCATCATTGTCATTTGGTCACTAAGTGGTGTCCAACTCTTGCAACCCCATGGGCTGTAGATCGCCAGGCTCCTCTGTCCATGGGATTCTCCAGACAAGAATCCTGAAGTGGGTTGGGAGAACTAAGATTCCACACACACTGTGACAGGGCCAAAAGAGGGGAAAAAAAAGAAAGAAAGAAATTGAGCCTGTTCTACCTCTGTGTCTGTAGTGTTTCGTCCTTTGGTTGTACATTTACTCAAATTGCATTATATATTACAGTACTATAAAAGACAGTCTCCATTTGGATCAGTGTCAGGGTTGGTGTGGTGCTGGAGGGTAGTTTGCTGATTTGGGGAGAGGGTGAGTAGAGAACTGATGAGAAGATTACAGAACTATCAAAGTTTTGGATACAAATGTGTTCTTGGTTGTCAAATGGATGATAACAGAGGCTAAATTTCTGAGAGATTTGAACATGTGGGAGACTAAGGGAACGCTGAGAATTTCCACGCCATTGCCTTAGGACTTTTCATTCCTGGCCCCACTTCACCCTTCCACGTGGGAGAACCCATACTGAACAGCAGAACTGGAAAGAAACCCTCAGCCTTCCAGAACCACCAAGTAGTCTATTATTCATGATCTGCATCAGCCCCAATAGACAGAAAAAGCTTCCCTGTGTCTTAGGTGAAATATCATCAGTGCTGAGGCAGAATCAGGGGATTTGGTTTCACAATGTTATACTTCATATGGAAAGTGTAGAAACAGAAAACCCTGAACAGATGATATAATCTGAAAATAAATTTCATCAACTCTGCCTCTTTCTCCAAAAAAAATAATAACACAATCAAAATACAGCCAAACAATTTTATCCACGAGAAGGATTGCTGTATTCTTACAAATACCTCATTGGTAAGATTCATTGTAGCTCGTCTTACAAAAAATAAGAACCTTAATATAAATCATTCTGATAGTACATTAGGTCTTTAAGTAACATACAAAATTTGGGTTCTGAGTATGCTTCTATGTGTTAAAAATAAGTTCACTTTACTCAAATTATTTACGCATGTGCAATGCATGGTAAGGAGTTTAATGATGGTGATGGTAGTGATAATGTTTGGAACAGCTGTGGAAGTAGATTCATACACTGATTTGGTCTATGTGACAATCCAGATGCAGAAAGATTCCACCCAAACTTGGGGGAAAATGTATGGCCATTCAAAATAAACTGAAATGCACTTTTTTGAAAAGCATATTAATAACAATGCAAATGCCTTTTCTATCTGAATTTTGAAAAGCAGAGTAAAAATGAAACTCATTAGAGAGTATGTGTGGAAAATTTAGATGTTAAAAACCTGACTTAATTGACTGAAAAACAAAGACTGCTGAAGTGAATGTGACTTGAGTTAGGGTTTAGTTTAATTAAGAAGAAGCTAGCAGTCCTAATGACTTTGAAGGAAGCTATGTAATTCTCTGCACTTGAGCGAGGCTAATACGGCCAACTGCCAACATGTGTGCCTTTCTGCAAATGGGCATTTTAAGCAGCACTTTACTGCAGTGCTTACAGGGCTCAGCTGAGTCAGTCACAGTTTGGTTGTCTTTTTCTTGGTTGCCATAGAGGCCAACTACAGCATCCTCAAATCACTCGTTAAAGGTTAATTTGATAGGAATGTTAAAATTATCTGGGCTAGCCATATTGTGGCCCGGTTATTGTGCTAATTGGAATTGGGTGAGTTGTGTGTTGATATAAACAACTGTGCTACCATTACCCTGAAAATGGTTGATCTCAGAAGCTTTATATACATGGACGTTCTCATCCTGCAAATCAAGAGTGTGGCTGAGTTGAGGCTGGTCAGCTCCAGAGTTCTGAGAGATAAGCTAGTTTCTCAACTTTCCACAGTTTTAAAACCAATCAAAAGTATTTCCTAGAAAACTTTTTGACTAAAGCAGTGAAACTAGTTCCCTGCTTATCGAAAAATGCCGTAGGGCTGAATGTTAACCTGCCCGTTTTTCTATTATTTCTGGTACTGAAACAGGGGACTGATTTCAGGTCATGTTAAAATTCTCCACACACATTTACCACCACTTCTGGGTGTGTGGCAGAGGAAGGTGAGAATTCACCCCAAAACAAATGTTTACTGCCACCCCCATTGTCTCTATGGCAAGCTGGGCCAGCAGGGTAGAGATGTGGTCATCTGAGAAAAAGTAGAAATAGGAAATCAGTCCTGAATATTCATTGGAAGGACTAATGCTGAAGCTCCAATATTTTGGCCATCTGATGCGAAGAACTGACTCATTAGAAAAGACCCTGATGCTGGGAAAGATTGAAGGCAGGAGGAGAAGGGGATGACAGAGGATGAGATGGTTGGATGGCATCACCAACTCGATGGACACGAGTTTGAGCAAGCTCTGGGCGCTGCTGATGGACAGGGAAGTCTGACATGCTGCAGTCAATGGGGTCGCAAAGAGTTGGACACAACTGAGTAACTGAACTGAAGTACAAACAAAAAGTAAAAGATGGTAAAAGTATTAGTCACTCAGTTGTGTCCAGCTCTTTGGACTATGGCCTGCCAGGCTCCTCTGTCCATGGGATTTCCCAGGCAAGAATACTGGAGTGGGTTGCCATTCTCTTCTCCAGGGGATCTGCTGGATCCAGGATTGAACCCAGGTCCTCCTGCCTTGTAAGTAGATTCTTTACTCTCTGAGCCACCAGGGAAGCCCAAATAAAAAGTAACATGCCAGGAACTCTCCTTTCCTTGGCCCAGAAGGAATTTTTAGGCAATGACTCAATGAATTCTTCTCTCATTCTTGTCCATGACAAACTAAGCCAACTGCAGACACAGGGTGAGTTCTGGTTTATCCTCTTTGTTACATTACACTCACACAGAGAAACCATCAAAGTTAAGAGACATTCTACCATTGCTCCAGAAGTCATGGTAAAAGTCAACCTTGGAATTTGTGATAAAGAAGGAGCATATCTTTAGAGGAATGAAATCTAATAGCATCTTTCCTCCACAGGACAGGCAGTCAATCAAACAATATCTAAGCCCAGTGTGGAGTGGAGTACAGAAACACACTCTAAACTCACTCAGGGTGATTGAATCCTGTGACTTATCCTGTTTTGTTAGATAGATTCTTAAGGAAACAATGAGTTAAGCTTTAAACTTGGTGCTCCAAATTATTGGTTCTTTTTTCCCCCCACTTTATATATATTTGTAAACACATACATATCTTTCATCTTCTGTTTTTTCTTATGATTGTGACTGCAGTTTCGATAAAGTAGACATATAAATTGGATAAGTCAGCTATCTTTTATTCTCTCTTAATTATGCTATGCTGAATCAACATGAAAAATGATCAGGAAATTTCAGTGTTGAATAACCACACAGTTAAACAGAGTGAATGGTGGCTGTCTAGTCTGATAAAATAACCCCCGGAGAACTGCCTTCTTACAGAGAGGCTCTGCTGTGGTTCTCAGGGAAATGTCTGAAACGGTGAACATTTGCTGGAAGAAGGAGCATAGTGTGAGGGAAGCCTTTCTCCTGAAATTGTTCACCTGCTGTGTAAGAGGGGGATGGTGACTAACATTTATTATCCCTGAGAGGTGGAAAGCCAATCTGGGTACTGAGAACAACTCAGTAATCTGTCAAAAATTGAACATGTTCTGATGTCCTGGTTCCCAATTCTTCTTATTTATCAAGTGTATGGGGAAAGGATTGGAATAGATGAGGGGACAGAAAAAGTGCTAGAAAGGGGTTTTCATGCCTTCGTGAGTGGATAGATTTACAGAACAGACCTGGGTCTGACGCTATGCCTTGTCCTGTGTTAGGTGAGTCCTGGCTGTTTGGCCCAAGGTGTGTCTAGCACATGGAGAAGAGTGTTTGAATCAGAATTTACCGCTTGGGAGGAGAATTGGTTCTAAAAAAGGAATTCATCTGGAAGGAGGAATGTGGTACTTAACTCCCAGGTCGTCAGACATCTAAGGAGATATCCTTGTCTTGGCTTATATCTGGTGTGGTCAGAGATATGAGTATGTGTAAGAGGCACATCTACACCTGTGCCCAGGAAGGAGTATTTTTTGTGATCATACAGAGAAGCTTCCAGAATGGAAGTGTATTTGCAGAAACTGTCTGGTTATGGAGACTCAAGGCTAATTATCCTAAGTAAGTGTTCAGAAACTAAATTGACTGTATCTTCTTTGGGGACTGAGGAAAGGCCTCAGCATGGACAGGTAGCCTCTCCTATTGAAGATTTCTTATTTTGGTGCATGTTTCATGGAGAATGTGACCCCTATGGACTATATCACTGAAGCTCCTTGTCTGCCACTGGATCCGCCAGTAGGAGGCATTAGGAGGAGAAATAAGAGGTCCAGATTCTCCTTCCTCTCTGGTGTCCCAGTACTTTTTTCTATTGAGTAACTTGAGTTCTTTTTATATTTAGGATATTAATCCTAATATCTATTGCCTTTCCCTATTTGGTAGGTTGCCCTTTCAATTCATAGATTTTTTCCCCTTTTACTGTGCACAGGCTCTTTGGTTTTATATAGTCCCATGTACTTTAGCTCTTGTTGCCTGTGTTTTTGTGTCTTACTCAAGAAACAATTGCCAAGACCAATGTCAAAGGGCTTTTCTCTGTGTTTTCTTCTAGGATTTTTGTGGTTTCAGGTCTTATATTTAAGTCTTTGATCCATTTCAAGTTCATCTTTTTTTGAGGGTGTAAGATAGTGGTCCAGTCTTACTCTTTTTCATACAGCTGTTCAGTTTTCCCAGCACCATTTATTGAAGAGTCTATCTTTTCCCTATTGTGTGATTTTGGTCAAAAATTAGTTGACCGCATACATGTGGATTTATTACTGAGTTCTCTATTTTGTTCCATTGATCTATTTGTCAGTTTTTGTGCCATTGCCACACTGTTTTTATTACTATAGCTGTATAATGTAACTTGAAATCAGAAACAAAGCCACTTGCTTTGTTCTTTCTCAGGATTTCTTTAATTATTTAAGGTTTTGAATTTTTTTCTACTTCTGTAAAAAAATGGCATTGGGATTTTGTTAGGAATTACATTGAACTTGTATTAATATATTACTTTGGGTAGTGTGAACATTTTCACAATATTCTTCCAATCTGAGAAAATGGGATATCTTTCCATTTATTTGCGTCTTCTTCAGTTTCTTTCATCAGTATGTTACAGTTCTCAGTGTACAGATCTTTCACCTCATTGGTTAAGGTTTTTTCTAGATATTTTAATTCCCTTTGATGCTGTTATAAATGGGATTGCTTTTTCTGTTTCTCTCTTTCAGATAGCTTCTTACTAGTGTATAGAAGTGCAGCTGGGTTTTGTGTATTGATTTTGTATCCTGAAACTTTGCTGAATTTATTTAGAACCAATTTGTTAGGCAGCCTCATTTTGATAAATTTGGTTTTGTGGTAAAGAGCACAGATGTGGAGACTTCACAAGTCTGAAACCCCCTGTCTAATCTTGATTTCAGTCAAGATTTTGTAACTCAAATCATATGTAGATCATATGTCAAATAATAGTGATAATAATAGTAACTGTCTCAGAAGCTAATGTGAAATTTTAATGAGAAAATACATACTTAACACAGCAACTGAACTATGGTGAATTTCAATATATGTTCACTATTTCTACCCTTTCCTTCACAACCCCACCACCACTGAAAATGTTCCTTGTAGCAGAGGCCAGAAGACACAGACAAGTAGTTAATTTATGCACCCGTAATGAAATTGCCATGACTTCTCATATTTTCATACATATGTGACTATTAGGGTGTCAGCAGATTTCCTAACCTGCCCTGAGCAAGAATCTTATTTCATTCATTGTGCATGAATCTCATACATGAAGAGGAGGAGGAAGAAAAAGAGGAGTGGTAGGAAATGGAAGAAGGTGGAGAAGCCAATAAATAGCATAGTAGGGAAGGAGAAAGTCACTTACATCATCTTAGTCTGCTTTTCCTAGAAAAGGTTTGGTCAAATAATACTGTGTTTATCTTCCAGCTGAAAGGTCTCTGTCTGCAATTCCCATTGTAAGAATAGGTTGATGTGGGGAGCTGGCAGAGCCTTGGATTGGTCCACGGAATTCAGATTGCATAAGCCTGCATGTTCTCTTTTTATTTTGCTCACATCTTTTTCCCATTGTCAACATTTATTATAGCTATCTTTAGCACCTCTAGAAATGGAAGGAGAAGCATTTAATATCTCTTTATTGAGGAAGCAAAGCACAATATGAAAAAATTAAGTCACTTTTTTCTTGAAAATTTGCATTAGTGTGCAATTAGAAACTTTATCACCACTGCTTTTGTATATTCTCATCAAACACACATTAAGTATTTGAATTTTTAGAGCAGCTTTTCATTTTTCTTTGTCAATGTAAGTGTTTGCATTATATGATGGAGCCACATAATGGTCTCTAAGAAGGTAGTGGAGGAGGTAATAGTAACATGATGTACTTCTCGTTTAGGGGACGGGTTTCCATTAAACATGCTATTCAAGTGAGAAGGGATGGTTTGGATGATCAGTAATGGACTACAAAGCTTTTCGCCTACATGTCAATGGGTCCAGCATCTCTTTTAGAAAGGTCTGACCATATGGCAAGTTTTCAGTGATGCATAGATGTAATTCCAGTAGGGGTCCCTGTAGAACAGCCCATTCTCCAAATGACACTGAGAGGAAAGAGCATTAGATTAGGAGTTATAAAGCCTGAATTCTAGTCTCAACAATCACTGTTTTATTTCTGTCTCACTTAGCTTCCCAGGGGCCTCGATTTCTGTCAAAAGAACGTATATTAAAGCCCTATGAGTGTCACAGAAGCCCTATTAACTTCACACAAGAGAGGTGCTTTAAAAGTGCTGTGGAAAGTAGTCGTTGCTATACAGACTGTAATCCTGTAATCCCAGAGCAAGGTGATTCTGGTCAGCGCCGCTCGCCCCTGAGGTTCTGGGAACAACCTCCAATAGAACACCGCCCATGTGGGCCACCAAGGTGACTGCTGCCTCTTCTACAAACCTGGGGATCTGGAGCACACCTGTGTACACAGCATCTCTGCCACTTTCACATCCACGACACCAATGCCTCGCATTCTTCTCTCCTCACTGGGATGCTCTTTAAAGTCAAAGTCCTAGTGATTGTATCTAACTGATGGGAAATAGATCATAACCCTCTCAGGAAAGTCTGGGAAGTGTAGTTTTTAGTTTTTAGCATTTTAAAAGGAAGTTGGGATGAATATTGCCACAGACAAGAGTCAGATTCTACCATATGTGCCTGTAAAATTCCTGGCACATCAATAGACATTCTTGGACTGAATTCAATATAATTAAAGAAAACATTATAAAAGCAATCAGGCAACAAATAGTAATTGGATTTCTACTATGTGCAAAAGACATTCTACCCAAGTGAGAAAATCTGAATTACCAGAACAGGAGTCCAGTACAGAACTGCCTGTACTTTCTCAAACATTCCATATTGCTTTGTGTTTCTAAGCCTTTGAGCAAGCGCTTCCCTCTGCCTGGGGTGACCTCTCCCTCTCCTTCATCCTCCTTTGGTCCTTTACAGCATTACCCAAGCATCACTTCTTTGGGTAACCTTCCATATCTGTTAGGGTACTTTTGATTTCATATAATGGAATTATTATTTTAAGCCACTGAAAGTGGCTTAAATCATAAGGATTTATTATCTCATTATAACAACAACAAGAGGGAATTCCCCAGCGATTGGGTGGTCAAGACTTTCTCTTCTAATGCAGGGGGTGTGGGTTCCATCCCTGGTTGAGGAGCTAAGATCCTACATGCCTCCCAACCAAAAAAAAAAAAAAACAGAAGTAATATCATTACAAATTCAATAAAGACTTTAAAAATGGTCCACATCAGGGAAAAAAAATAACAAGAAAAGATAGAGACAGAAGATTCCGAGTTTGTAATTTAGCGACATGATGATGTCAGCAAGGACCCAACAGCTTTCCTTATTTCTGCTCTTCAGTCCTCTGAATAACAGAAAGGCTGTCCTTTCATAATCAGAACATGAATGACACAACTCAAGTATCATGAGGTCTCATGTGCATGTGTGCTAAGTCACTTCAGTCGTGTCTGGCACATTGCGACCCTATGGACTGTAGCCCACCAGGCTCCTCTGTCCATGGGATCCTCCAGGCAAGAATACTGGAGTGGGTTGTCATGCCCTCCTCCAGGGGATCCTCCCCACCCAGGGATCGAATCAGCATCTCTTAGTCTCCTGCATTGTCAGGCAGGTTCTTTACCACTAGCACCACCTGGGAAGGCCCATGTTGTCACACAACTGTGATCAAAGCCAGAAGAGAGGTTTCTCCTTGCACAGTTCCTTCTATCAGGAGAAAACCCTGTCCTGAGACCCATCTATAGAATTACTTTTGCATTTTCTTTCTGGGGGTGTCACATACCCTCGTCTGAAACAATCATTGAAAATGAGCATAGAAGTACAGTGATTGACGGTGACTGAGTTAGACTTATGAGCACTGACTTCCTGGCCCCACCAGGGAGAAGGAGAGCGAATCATCAAACCAGGGCTCTTCCAAGAAGGAAGGAGGAGAGAGAAGGTCAACCACAGCATCAGCTACACCTTCCCACTCACAACCATAACACCCGCCTGGGCTGTGTGAGGTGCCCCACCTCTGTGCTCTCATAGCAACCTGTAATTAGTATAATTGCAGTACTTACCACATTGTCAACTTACTTATCAGTTCTGCCTCCCTCTGAGCTCCTGGGGGGGTGGGGGTGGACAGGCAGAAGCTATTTATTATTCATCTCTGTCTCTAGACTTAGCTCAGTGCCTAGCACATAGAATGTATCCAGTAAACACCGGATGAACTCAAGTTAGATTACATAGATCATAATTCTGTCCATGTAAATGGATATTAGCCATTCAAAAGAATTACTTTATTACCCAACTAAATCACATTTAGACAGATCACCTCAAGTATTCTTGCATAATTATAAGTAGTTATTTCAAAATGCCAGTAAAGCAACTAGTAAGATGGACATTAATAAGTAAACCGAGAGCTATCTTGCTTATCTTGTTCCTGTTAAGTAGCTAATCTTTGTAGTTAATCATTTCATGTTCAGCCCTTTCATTTATATCATGTCTATATAAACAAAAACATAAATTTGGTAACCTGACTAAATGAAAACAGTTTTGAATTAAGTTCAAAAACATGTCAACAGTCACTAAATTTGTGTGCTAGTATGTGGAGCCACAAGAAGGGAGAACAAACATTTTATGATCATTTATACAACACATTCTGGTCTCACACCGCCACAATGAAGAAGCAGAAATGGGACTTATCCTCCACCTGAAACAGCCAATAAACAAATATGTATGAAGTATTGGTTCATAACACACCAGGAAGGCAACAAAGAACAGTGATTCCCTGAGAAACAAACAAGTGAGGTCAGCCCTATGGTTGTCCCAGCTTATTGCCTTGAAAGACTTTCTGGGCAGTGGTGCAGGCTGGGGGTCTGGGGGAAACCCAGAGGACTTGCTGGATTGAGATGAGGCTGAAAGGCTGGGGAGACCAAGGCAGCTAGTGTTCATAGAACAATACTAGAAAAAAAGAATGCTGTGCAGTGAGAGATCAGTAGAGGGTTCCCCTTAAATATTCAGCTGAGTCCAGATCAGAACATGCGAAAAAGGGAATTCTCAGGGACTGAGAAAAGAACCATCCAACAGACCAGAGGTAATGGAGTCCAGCACTTGCAGTGGGCCAGGAATAGTGCCTGTTCCCACCAGCTAGACTGGAAAACTTCATATCCATGGGACTTTGAGAAGAGTACCTGGAAGGGTCTCATCATCTCAGTAGTGGGGGAAGTTATTCCTAGGCTGAATGCAGTTCAAATTCTGCCTGACAAACATTAAAATCAAGACGTGAAAGGATTCACCTGTTTCCAAGTAATTTAACTGTCTTCTGTTTATAAGAATAGAAGAATTTTACCCCAAAGGTAAAATTTGAAATGTCATCCTTCTAATCAAAAAGTACCTCCAGGTTGAAGCAATCCCTATAAAAATTTCAGTGGCATTTATTTTCACATTTATTTCACATGTGGAACCACAAAAGACCCCAGTAAAGCCATCTTGAGAAAAAGGACAAATCTGGAGGCATCGTACTCTGATTTCAAGCCATATTACAAAGCTATTGTAATAAAACAATATGCTATAGGCATAAAAATAGAACGATAGAGGAGACTAGAGAGCCTTGAAATAAACCCATGCATATTTGGTCAACTAATTTACAACAAAGAAGCCAAGAATATACATGGGGAAATTCTTCAATAAATGGTGCTGGGGAAACTGGACCCCTTATCTTATACTAGACAAAAAAATCAACACAAAATGACTTAAAATTTGAACAATAGACCTGAAGCCATAAAAATCCTAGAAGAAAACAGGGAGTAAGCTTCCAGACATATATTTTGGCAATGATTTTTTTGGATTTGACATCAAAAGCAAAGGCAACATAAGTAAAAATAAAGTGAGACTACATCAAACTAAAAGGCTTCTGGGCAGCAAAGGAAACCATCAACAAAATGAAAAGACAACCTACAGAATGGGAGAAAATATTTGCAAGTCAGACATTTAATAAGATGTTAATACCCAAAATATATAAAGAACCCATATACTGCATTAGGAAAAAAAAGCTAGTTTAAAAATGGGCAGAGGACCTGAATAGATATTTTTCCAGAGAAGGCATACAGATGGTTAACAGACACATGAAAAGATGCTCGACATCAGTAATCATCAGAGAAATGCAAATCAAAACCACAATGAAAATATCACCCCACACCTGCCGGAATAGCCATTATCAAAGAGACAACAAATAAGTGTTGGCAAAGATTTGTAGAATAAGGGAACGCTTGTGCACTATTTGTGGGAAGGAGTCAGAGAAGGCAATGGCACCCCACTCCAGTACTCTTGCCTGGAAAATCCCATGGACGGAGGGGCCTGGTAGGCTACAGTCCATGGGGTTGCGAAGAGTCAGACATGACTGAGCGACTTCACTTTCACTTTTTACTTTTATGCATTATGCATTGGAGAAGGAAATGGCAACCCACTCCAGTGTTCTTGCCTGGAGAATCTCAGGGATGGGGTCGCGCAGAGTTGGACACGACTGAAGTGACTTAGCAGTAGCAGTAGCAAACTGGTGCAACAAGTATGGAAACCAGTAGAGGTTCCTCCAAAAACTAAAAATACAACTACAGTAATTCCACTTCTGAATATTTATCTGAAGAAAACAAAAAACATCATCTCAAAAAGATATTTGCAGTCCTGTGTTTGTTGCAGCATTATTTACAATAACGAAGACATGAAAACAATCTGAGTGTTGATCAACAGATGAGTGGATAAAGAAAATGTGGTATATGTCTACATATTTTGACATATATGTCAAATATTTTGGAAGCATAAAAAAGAAGAAGTTCCTGCTATTTTTGACAATATGGGTGGATCTCAAAGGCATTATGCTAAGTGAAAAAATCAAACAGAAAAGCTGTATGATCTCACTTATATGTGGCATCTTAAAGTTAGAAAAAAGAAACACAAATTCATAATAGCCAGAGGAGAAAGGTGAAGGAGGATCAAGTGTGACTGGTGAAGTTGATCAGAAGGTATAAATTTTCAATTATATGATAATAAAAGCTTGAGAATATAATATGCAGCATGGTAACTATAGTTACCAATAGAGTACTGAATATTTGAAAGTTGCTAGAAGAGTAGATCTTATGAGTTCTCATTACAGGAAATAAAAATTGTAGCTTTGTAAAGTGGTTGTCTGTAACTAAATTTGTTGCGGTAATCATTTTGTCATATATACATATAGCAAATCATGTACACACTGGACTAATACAATATTATATGTCGTATCTCAATAAAACGAAATAATGCAAGCAAGAATTCTGTAGATAAAAAAGAATTCTATAGATCAAATGCTTTAAAATTTTGAAAGAAAAGTTGTAACTCTATATCTCTTTAATTTTCTTTCAAGAGTAAAGTCAAAATAAAGACTTTGCAGATACACAAAAGCTGAATTAGCATCATCAGCAGACTCACACTATAAGAAATATTAAAGGAAACCCTTTAGGCAAAATGAAAAGAATACCAGATAGAAATCTAGATCGACACAAAGGATTTTTTTAACCAGGCTGTCCTATTTTATTTTATTTATTTCTCTTTGGCCGCATCACACTGGCATGTGGGATCTTAGTTCCCTGGCTAGGGATCAAGCCTGTGCTCCCTGCAGTTGAAGCGTGGAGTCTTAGCCACTGGACCACCAGGGAAGTCCCTAAAAGAAGAATTGATGAGCACAGAAAACAGAAAAGAATTTTCTATTATTTAAATCTCTTTTCAGAACAATTGACTATTTAAGAAAAATATTAGAAATGTAGTATGGGATTTATAACATAGGGAAAAGTAGAATGTATGATAAAATAGTACAGGAATTGGGAGGGGAGAGATGGAGGTACAGTAGTATAAAGTTTTTATGCTGTGTGGAGGGTAACCAACTGCTTCAGCTGCCCTGGGACAGAGGACCTTCTTATGACACCAGACTTTCAGTGCTGCACTGAACCGGCTCCAGGAAAACTAAGATCATCAATCACCTGCTTCCATCAGGTGCATAACGTCACAGAAAGGTAGCCCTGCCAGAGCCAGACCGGCCTCTCCGCTTGACCTCTCTGTGCCTCAGTTTACTCAGCTCTAGTATCAGGACTCTTAATGCCTTCTTATCATTGTTGCTACATGAGTTTAATTACATGATACATGTGAAGTTTGACACATACTAGGGATTAATAAATATTAGCTATTATTATGACCTAATTTGCTTTGGAGAAAAGTCAAAGTTATATTGTAGAGAATGAGTAAGAGAAAACATGGACAACAACCAAAGAGATAATTTAGTAGGCTAGTACATTGGAAAAGACCCTGATGCTGGGAAAGATTGAAGGCAGGAGGAGAAGGGGATGACAGAGGACGAGATGGTTGGATGGCATCACTGACTCGATGGACATGAATTTGAGTAAACTCCAGGAGTTGGTGAGGGACAGGGAGGCCTGGTGTGCTGCAGTCCATGGGGTTGCAAAGAGCTGGACACGACTGAGCAACTGAACTGAGTACGGTAAGCAGACCAGAGATGATGAGAACCAGAACTGGGGCAGCGACTTTGGTGTGGAAGTAAGCAGAAGGACTTGAGAGAAAGTAGCACCCACCATGTGCAGTGGTTCCTTCTTTCAGTAAATACTCATCGAGCTCTAACTGTGTCTCAGGCACTATGCTAAGGCAGTGAGGGCACACGTCCAGAACAAGAGACTTTTATCTGCACCAAATATTAGTTTATAGACTCAAACAATGACTACCTTTTCTCCTGTGTTAGTTTTTTTTTAAATATAGAAACAGACAGCATTTAAAATCAAAATACGAAAGCATTTCTAAAGCAAGTCAGAAAGACCCGTAGAAACCATGTCTTAGCAACTTTTTCTTATATGATAAAATTATTGGACATTTTTAAATTCATAAAGCACATGATAATATTTGATATTGCCTGTTAAGATTTTTTCTACATCAGGAGAAACTGTCATTAAAAATAGGTGTTTTTTTTTTTTTTAATACAAATGAGCTTATTTACAAAATTTAAATGGACTCACAGACTAGAAAACAAACAATGGTTATTGAAGGGGGAAGGGGGCAGGGAGGGGTAAATTAGGAGTTTGGGATTAGCAGATATACACCACTATATATAAAATAGATAAACAACAAGGGCCTACTGTACAGCACGGGGAACTATATTCAATATCTTGTAATAACTTATGATAGAAAATATGAAAAAGAATACATATACATATGAATCACTTTGTTGTACACCTGAAAGTAACACAATATTGTAAATCAACTATGCTTTTTTTTTTTTTTTCAACTATGCTTTAATTTAAAAAACAGACAGAAGATTTTTTTATTCATAGCTTTTAAAGTACATATTTTTAAATTTTAGGAAATATACCCTGTGATCCTTTCCTATTGGTCTAATACTTCAGAGAATTTGTATAGGCCCATGGACACAAATTTGGTTCACAGAGCTCTGCCTGCCTGAATTCAGGTTATAATTAACATCCTGCCTGTGTATAATATTGCTTTTGGCATTTTGACAAATGCTTGATGACTCAAGAACTATAAAGATTAAAAAGGATCAGATTTTGTGTGTCTTTTTAGCCTGTGTTGGGTTTTTTTTTTAAGTCCAAAAGACCTACTTATTTTTAAATTCTTATTATTCAAATACATTTATCTTTTATTTCTTACAGGATGTATTTTAAAACCCCATAGACAACTAAAATTGCTTAATATTGTCAAATAATGCTGAAGGTGTGCTCACAAACTTTTTCAATTCTTGAGGAAAATAAATGTTATCTGAACTATTATGGACAAAGCTGCTGGTACTTTGCAGCAAAAGAGGAAGGAAGTGGTAAGGAAAGTGCAGAGTGGTGCTTTATTTTTAAAAGTATAGCATTTAGATTTAAAAGTATGCACACAAAGCATTTCATTTTCTATCAAATTTTCTACCTTTAGGCTGGGATGACCTTAATTCATATATAGACACACTAGACAACCAGACCTTCACAGGAAGGAAGAAAATATAAGATCAGATGTTAGATTGAACATAATGACAATCCAGTTGTCATAGTCATGTTTATTGAGCAACCATCTAAGTCATTGGGTTTTCTGCTGCAAGGACTAGAGATAAACATAAGGCACAGTTCCTTCTTTCCAGAAGCTTCCTGTCTCCCCGGAAACAGAGCCCACCATCTCCTGAGGCCATTGACAGGCAAACAGCATCTCGAAGTCTTCACACAGAAGGGGGATTCCTTGCAGGATTTTATGGCTGATTCATATCAATGTATGACAAAACCCACTGGAAAAAAATAATAATAATAATAAAAAAAAAAAAAAATGAAAAAAATAAAAAAATAAAAAAGCACTTAGGTGAACTATTTTACTTTAACAAGTCAGGGAAAGGACCAGTTACAGTTAATGTAAGAACAGAGATCCCCATAGCTCTCTTTTAGGGTCACTATTGATGCTTCATGTAGCACTCACAGGTTTCCTGATGGTTTTGCAATATCGTACCTTGATACACATAAAGCAAAATTATTTCACTCAGAGAAAGGTGGGACAGTTTCTTTCTTTATAGCCATATGTACTGTGAAACTAGAAGTCAAGACCACTTAAATTACTCTATTTTCAATAAAGGCACCCAAAGGAGCAGTGCACTCAGTCGTTCAGTCTTGTCTGACTCTGTGACCCCATCACTGCAGCTGCAGCCTGCCAGGCTCCTCTGGCCGTGGGATTTTCCAGGCCAGAATACTAGACTCTGTTGCCATTTCCTCCTCCAGGGAAAAGGAGCAGTAGCCTCTCCCATGTCTTCAGTGTCCCAATTCTCTTCACCAGCAAAGAACCACGTCCCACTGCTTACAGATGAGGAGTCATAGCAAAGAAGCCTTGTTCTGCTTTAAGAGCCAAACAAAGATGTTCCTCTGAGAAGGAAGTGAGCCTATGAAACTGCATCTTCGATGCCAGGGTGCAGAGGCTCCTCCCCTTCCTGTGTCTGCTATGCAGTGCGTCCTAAACAGCGTTGGTGTCCCCCAAGATCCATGTGCTGAAATCCTCACCCTCTCCATGATGGCATAGCGGGGAGCGCAGGTCAATGGGTCATATGAATGGAGCCCTCATGAATGGGATTTGTGCCCTTTTGTAGAAAGAGTCAGAAGAGCCTTCTTCCCTTCTCTGCTCTCTGCCGTGTGAGGGGACCTGCAAACCAGGAGGCAGGCCCTCGCCAGACACTTGGTCTTCCGGCATCTTAATCTCAGACTCTGCGGCCTACAGCACTGTGAGAAATAAGGTCTGTTGTTGCAACCCCCAGCCTGTGGTCAGCTTGCGCCAAGCTGACCACAGGGGCAAAATCATCTCCATTTCATTCTCCTCACAAAAGAATTCGGTTTGAAGTGCTATAATGCATACGCATATCTGTCATGCCATCTAAGAGCAATGGGAAGGGTACTTCAGTGAGCCAATGAGATCTGCTTCTAAAATCTTACACCCAAAAATTCTTTATTTCATCTTCCTAGGGTGCATTATTTGGAGATGTGGGAAAGGCAAAAGTAAAGAGGACATGAAAAGCCCTGTTTGTCCTGAGACTTTTAATATATCTTTCTTTAATGCTCAAAACCAACTTTAATTCTTTAAGAAATTTTAATCCTTTTTTTCCCTACTGAATATATTCAAAGCTCTAAGTCAAAAAAGACCTTTAGATTTCACAAGGTCTAAGATTATGAAAACACATTGAAAACACATTAATGTAGCAAATGTCTGTAGAGGATTAGCGCACATCCCATGTGAGTCTAGTGCCATCAAGTGGACCAGCTGAAGAAGTACCATCTCTGAAAGCTTTCATTACAGTCCGATTTGTAGACGCTTATGCCTGGAGGGCCCCGCTTTTCAGCCCTCACGCCTGGAGGCATTTGCTGAAAATGGAGTAAATGAAGGAAAATCTTGACTTTTAGTTTCACAATACATATGGTTATAATAAAAGAAATTGGCCCACATTTTCTGCAAAATTTGATAAAACAGATTGTCATTGTCAACAAACTTTGTGAGGAATCTTTCTGTCTATAGCACTTCTGGTAAAAAAAAAAAAAATTACTATCAAAGTTCAGAAAAGTCTTAAGTATTTATGATTCTAAAAATTTAAATACTTGAACACACTGCATCGTTAAATATTTTTGTGTCACTCAGAAATTGTCATTTGCCCAAAAACATGGATATCATATTCTTTCTTTTTTAAATAAATAAATGTATTAATTTAACAAGCTATTATAAAATAGTTATGTGACCACTACCTACATTATGAAATAGAATATTCTCTGGACCCCAGAAGGCCCCTGGTTGCCCTTCGCTTTTGTTTATAATTTAGCTTCAAACTGAGTATCCCTAAATAAAAATGTTTTAGTTTTTGCCTAAATAAAATCACAAGATATGTGATATATGTATATGAGATTACCTTCTTCCCCATAACCATGGGTTTTTAAGATTCTTCTACATTGAAGGGTATATAATGATCCCATTTTTGTTGCTACATAATATTCCATTGCATGAATTATTTATCCATCCTGCTGTTGGTGGACATCTCAGTGCTTCCAAGCTGAGGATACTATGAATAATTCTCCTTTGAATGTGTTCATTCATATGTTTCAGTGCCTGTCTCAGCATACAGTTCTGAAGTTGTATGGGAGGGTGTAAACATAAGAGTGGATTTGCTTTGTCTTAGAGGATATATATGTTCAGTTTTACTAGCCCAATGCCAACAGGTTTTCTACAGAAGCTGTATAAATTTACACTTCCACCAGCAATATGAGACCTCTCAGTGGTCCATATCCTGACCACAGGTGTTATTGATAGGTCTCTCTTTCATTTATTTTGAAGAGTTTGCTGTGAGCTCATGATTATTTCATTTTGGTTTTAGTTGCTGTTTCCTTGATTATCAGTGTGGTTAAAAACATTTTCATGTTTCATGGCCATTGTGATTTCCGCTTTTTCAATGGTTTGTCTCTTTCATGCTGGTTTCTGGAGTGCTTCACATATTCTGACATGACCTTTGTCACATGTATGAGTGGATATCTTCTATTTTGTGATTTGCCTTTTCAGTCTCCTGCAGTATCTTGATGAGTAAATATCCTTAATTTTATTATAGTCTATTTTAATGATTTCAGTTTCCTATTTTGTTTTTAAAATTCCAAAGTAATGTCTTATCACCAGTTATGTTTGACTCAAGCACTTGGCTAGGTGGGTGTCTGCTGGATTTTCCACTGCAGTTACTCTCTTTCTCACTGAACAGGGAATATCTTGGGGGAGATAATTTGAGACCAGGCCTTACTTCTGCTCAAAATTTTGTCGATCAATTTAGCATCCAGCAGTTTTCTTGTCTGTGACATTTGTTACTGTGGTATTTGCCTACTGTGATTCTCTATTTCCCACTTTTAAAAAACTTATTAGTTGGAATTCTACTGTGAGAAGAAGCTGTCGCCTCTTTGACTGATTGATTCAATTATTTATTTACATCAAAAATCACTTTTGCTATATTGTGCTTGTTAGAAGAGAGTGACTAGAACCAGCCCTCAAGAGGAGGAGATTACACAGTGGCATAAATTCCAAGAGGGAGGGTCAACAGGACCCTCTTCAAGTTGCCAAAATTGCCAGATATTCCTCTAAAAAGTACCCACCATATTTTACCTTTAAATATTAATGCCATCTGAAATAACAATTTAAAAACTACTGTATTCGTTAGTAATCAGTACAGTCCTACGATCAGGAATCATTTTTTATACCTGGGGCACCAAATAAATTATCTTTTTTCCAAATAAGAACCAAACTACGCACAAGTAAGGTGGTAACAGCAATCATTTTTAGTCCAGCACAGGGGTTAAGAGTCGTACGTATGTGGATTAAAATCCATGTTCTGCAGTTGGGTACAGACTAGTTAACTTCTCTGTACCTCAGATGTTCATAAGTCAAGCAGGAATGCTATTAGAATGCTATTAGGATCTTCCTCTAGGGTTATTGGGTCTTTCCAGGTGGCTCAGTGATAAACAATCTGCCTACCAATGCAGGAGACATGGGTTCGATCCCTGGGTCAGGAAGATACCCTGGAGGAGGAAATGGCTTCCTACTCCAGTATTCTTGCCTGGAAAAATCCCATGGACAGAGGAGCGTGGGCTCCTGACCATGGAGTCACAAAGAGTCAGACACAACTGCGTGACTGAGCACACACGCACACTAGGGTTATTGGGCTGGGCATTTGTCTTTTGGGGTATGTCTAACATCTATGTTATTTCCATTTGAAGGTTCTGTATTTATCATGGAGAATTATTACTACTACAGTCTCAAAGAACTTTTTTTTGCCCCATTTAAAAGCTGTTGTAACTTATTCAGATTTCCATCTTCCTTTTTACGTGTCTGTCTTCTATGGGGCAAGGATCTGTTTTATGTCCACAACACTTGGGGAAAGCCCTGGTTTACAATTATTGGTGATTCCTATATTTTTGTTAAACAAGTGAATAAATGAATAAATGAAATGAGGCAGAAAGCATAGATTTACTTCAGTGTTGTCTGTGTCAGCATCAGGAGCAAACTTTGAGTTGAAAACCAACCTAAAACGTTTGACCACCCTTTTCAGTGAAGCACAGATATACATAGAACAGCATTTTGTACCGTATTATAACTGAAACTGTTAAACCATGGCACATTCTCTTGTCTTTTCCCACTCCCACCAGAGCATGAAGGCAGAACATCTTGGCAGTTTCCCACAGCAGCACTGAGACCAGACTGAAACACGCGGTCCGTTTTTGTTTAAGTCCTGAGGAAATTACAGCTCAGAGCAAAGCTCCCAATGACCTTTTGGATGCGGTCACTCTGCTGTGTGAACCTCTGGGCACGAGACCTTGGGTATTTGGGGTCTCCAGCTGGACTGCCTTATCGCTGCACTTTCTTGCTTAGAACACAGCCCCTCTGTGAGGAAGAAGCCTTCGTTTCTACACCAGACAAGAATGTCCTCAGTGACGTGCAGATGCCCCAGAGTCCAAGCCTGAGATTCCCAGAGACGCACAGGTGACTTAGCCAGCTCAGATCAACCTCCAGGGCTTCACTTCCTGGTCAGGATATTCTAACTCCAAAGATGGCTCACACTCGGAACTTCATTTCTCTTCATTGGACACCCAGGATGACCACACGGTGGGATCTTATTCTGTGGATTCGAAAGGATAATTTTCTCATTATCATAAGAGCCAGCAGTTACTTAGGAGTGCTGAGACTTTATAGACAGTAATTACATTTACTCATCACAGTAATTTTGTGAAGTCAGTGGTATTCTGCCATATACTCAGATGAGGAAATGGGTATACTTATTTCACTTGCACCAAATTATATACATAATGAGTAGCATAAACCTGTATCTGATGCTAAAGTCTAACTTATTGCCCAACATTAGTGCCAGGGCTATACCCATGAATTAGCCAGGCCTATAAGATGATCAGAAAGGTCTCATTTCATTCCCCTGAGGTATTAGGGAAAACCCCTAGAATTGGAGGTGGACACACCTGGTTCGAGTCTAACTGTAACTTACCAAGAGTGTGGTTATGCTAAACAAGATATACAAATTCTGAGCTAAGGTTCCTACTGCATTAGCTTATTGTGTGGATTAAAAGAGATGGTACAAGCAAAGTGCCTATAGTGCTGGGTCCACTGTAGGTGTTTAATAAATGCTAACTACAACTACCGCACAGTTGCAACTACTCACAGGCTAGTAAACTAATGCTCAAAATTCTTCAAGCCAGGCTTCAACAGTATGTGAACCGTGAACTTCCACATGTTCAAGCTGGTTTTAGAAAAGGCAGAGGAACCAGAGATCAATTTGCCAACATCCACTGGATCATCGAAAAAGCAAGAGAGTTCCAGAAAAACATCTTATTTCTGCTTTATTGACTATGCCACAGCCTTTGACTGTGTGGATCACAATAAACTGTGGAAAATTCTGAAAGAGATGGGAATACCAGACCACCTGACCTGCCTCTTGAGAAACCTATATGCAGGTCAGGAAGCAGTAGTTAGAACTGGACATGGAACAACAGGCTGGTTCCAAATAGGAAAAGGAGTACATCAAGGCTGTATATTGTCACCCTGCTTATTTAACTTCTATGCAGAGTACATCATGAGAAACGCTGGGCTGGAAGAAGCACAAGCTGGAATCAAGATTGCCGGGAGAAATATCAACAACCTCAGATATGCAGGTGACACCACCCTTGTGGTAGAAAGTGAAGAGGAACTAAAAAGCCTCTTGATGAAAGTGAAAGAGGAGAGTGAAAAAGTTGGCTTACTAATTACTATTCAGAAAACTGAGATCATAGCATCTGGTCCCATCACTTCATGGGAAATAGATGGGGAAACAGTGGAAACAGTGTCAGACTTTATTTTTTGGGGCTCCAAAATCACTGCAGATGGTGATTGCAGCCATGAAATTAAAAGACGCTTACTCCTTGGAAAGAAAGTTATGACCGATAAAAAGCAGGGACATTATATTGCCAACAAAGATCTGTCTAGTCAAGGCTATGGTTTTTCCAGTAGTCATGTATGGATGTGAGAGTTGGACTCTGAAGAAAGCTGAGTGCCAAAAAGTTGATGCTTTTGAACTATTATGTTGGAGAAGACTCTTGAGAGTCCCTTGGACTGCAAGGAGATCCAACCAGTCCATCCTAAAGGAAATCAGTCCTGGGTGTTCATTGGAAGGACGGATGCTGAAGCTGAAACTCCAATACTTTGGCCACCTTATACGTAGAGTTGACTCATTGGAAAAGACCCTGATGCTGGGAGGGATTGGGGGCAGGAGGAGAAGGGGACAACAGAGGATGAGATGGCTGGATGGCATCACTGACTCGATGGACATGAGTTTGGGTAAATTCCCGGAATTGGTGATGGACAGGGAGGCCTGGCGTGCTGCAATTCATGGGGTCGCAAAGAGTCGGACATGACTGAGTGACTGAACTGAACTGAACTGATTGAGTTATAACAGAATTACTTCCTGATTTCTGTTCTCACTGGCCCCATCTGCATTTCCACACATTTGGAAAAATTCACATTTAATATACTTACTGAGAAATGTGTAATGTAATTTTAAATCCATAAAAATATGATATTTTAAATTATGCCACAATCATATTCTTATAGGTCAGGTGACCTTATAAATTATTGTGTAAACTGAGGCACCTAAGAGCAAAAGAAAGCATTATTACACTGATATTAAAAAAAAATTTCAGTTACAGGCTATAAATACTTTCCTGTTTTTGGAATAGGCAACAATAAAAAGAAAAAAATTGATGACATGTGGGTAGTGATTTTAGGTAACTATACCCTTATGCTAGCAATAATATATCTATATATGGATGAAACAATGTTTGTTTGAGAGATTATCAGTAAGTCTTAGATAAATATCTACACTTCTTCCACATACTCATAGCTACCTTACATTTCTATTTATAAGAACACATGGTGTTTTCTTCTTTGTTCTTTTGAATATTCTTTATAGGCTTAATGACATTTTTGCTGTCATAACCTATAATGGAAAAGAATCTAAAAAAGAATATATACATATATATATACACATAATTGAATCAGTTTGCTATATACCTGAAATTAACACAACTATATGTAAATCAACTACATGTCAATAAAATTTTTTTTTAATTTAGTGACATTTTGGGATGAACTAGATACGGTAGTTCCTTCACTCTTCACCTAACACTTACCCTTAGATAAAAGTGCCCAGACACAGATAGCAGGGGCTTATTGTTTCAGTTGAGGAGTGGCTTTAAAACAATCTTCATTGCTACTAAGAAGAAAATATTCAGATAAACTAGTTCAAAGTTGTACTTTCATAAATATTGTTTAACATTTAATGGGTTTAAAGCTTACTGTCTATTCTACAAAGTATCCTACTTACCAGGATTTTCCAGCCAGTTAATTTTCGTAAACATTTTTTATTTTATATTTGAGTATAGTTGATTAATGATAGTGTGATGATTTCAGGTGGACAGCAAAGTGATTCCGTTAGTATCTATTCTTTTTCAGATTCTTTTCCCATTTCCGTCTGCTACACAGCGTTGAGCAGAGTTCCCTGTGCCATACGGTAGGGCCTCATTGATTATTTTTAAATATAGGCGTGTGCACATGTCACCCCAAACTCCCTAACTATCCCTTCCCCGTAGTCACCCTAAGCTCATTCTCTAAATCTGTGAATCTATTTTGTAAGTAAGTTCATTTGTATCTTTTCTTTTTAGATTCTGCTATTAAGCGATATTGTACAATATCTCACTTTCTCTGTCTGACTTATTCTAGTCGGTATGACGATCTCTGGGTCTGTCCATGTTACTGCATATGCATTATTTCACTCTTTTTAATCAGGCCAGTTCATCTTGAAGGGCACACTAAGTTGTGTCACCCAAAACTACATATTTTACTGAGCCTTTTACTGAGATTATTTCTTTATGAAAGTTTAGATTCTTGCTTAAAATTTCTTTGAGAATTCTTCAAGTACTGCAGTCACATTCTCTGAGATTTTTTGATTGTGTTATAGCAGAAACAAAGTAATTTAAGTATTTTTCTCAATACAAAATTGATAGATACTCACTGTAGAAAGTATTGATGTATAGAAAGAGAAATTTCCTAATATTTATAATCCCACCAAGGATAACTGCTTTTTTTGGAATATTAATTGCTGAACACTGTTGTGTTAGTTTCTGCTATACAACAGAGTGAATCAGCTACACACACACACACACACACACACACACACACACACACACACACACACACACACACACACACACACACACACCCTCCCTCTTGGACCTCCCTCCACTCCACCCCCATCCCACCCTTTAGGTATCTCACTGTTGGAGAAGAAAATGGCAACCCACTCCAGTGTTCTTGCCTGGAGAATCCCAGGGACGGAGGAGCCTGGTGGGCTGCCATCTATGGGGTCGCACAGAGTCAGACACGACTGAAGCGACTTAGCAGCAGCAGCAGCAGTATCTCACTGTATGTTTGACTTGAATTTTCCTGATGGCTAAGGATGTCAGGCATCCTTATTTGGATTGTGCTTATTGGCCACTTATATATCTTCTGTGGGTTATTTACCTTTTCATTATCAAGTTATAAGGGTTCTTTATATATTCTAGACACTAGGCCTTTACTAGGTACATAATTTACAAATATTGTCTCTCATCTGTGGGTTGTCATTTTACTTACGTGATGGTGTCCTTGAAGCACATGATTTTAATCTTGATGAAGTCCAGTTCACCTAATTTTTCTTTTGTTATTTATGCTTTTGTTGTGATATCTAAGAATCCTTTGCCAAATTCGAAATCATAAGTGTACCATTGTGTTTTATTATAAGCGTTTTATAGTTTTAGCTCTTACATTTAGGACTTTGATCTGTTTTGAGTTTATTTTGATATGGTGTAAAGTAAAAATCTAACTTTATTCTTTTACATATTGTATTACCCAACACTATTGTTTAAGAGTAATCTTTTCTCATTGAATAGTCTTGGCACCCTTATAGAAAATCAGCTGACTATAGATGTATAGGTTTATTTTGGACCCTTAATTCTTTTCTACTGATCAATATATCTGACCTTCCTCATGTCATCACCTCACTGTCTTGATTACCATTGCTTTATATTAATTTTGAAATTGGGAAGTATGTGTTTTCCTTCTTTCTTCTTTTTCATAATTGTTTTTGGCTATTCTAGGCCCTTTGCAATTTCATATGCATGTTAAAATTAGTTTGTAAGTTTCTAAAATGTCAGCTGGAATTCTGATAGAGATTGCACTGAATCTGTAGATCAGTTTAAAGAATATTCTCATCTTAACAGTAAATCTTCCAGTCCATAAACATGGATGTTTTTCCAATTGTTTACTCTTTTAGTATTTTCTTTCAGTAATTTTCCTTCTGTATTGTTTTATTATAGTTTTCAGAGTATATGTTTTCTAGTTTTTTTATAAATTTATTCCTAAGTATATTCATTTTTTATATTTTAAATGAGATTTTTTCTGAACTTCATTATTCATTGCAAGTGCCATAGAAATACAACTAATTTTGACATATTGATCTCATAACCTGCACCCTTGCTGAATTTGTTCTGTAAGTTGAATCTTAACAAATTATTAAGGTTATTAAGAAAAATTAAAGTATAATAAAGCATATTTTTAAGCTTTTCATACATTTGCTGAATTTCCCTAGAGAAGTAGTATACTAGTTTGTACTCTTACCAGAAATCCAGCCCATCAAAATTAAGTTTTAACTTGTCTTCTTCTTTACAAATTAAAAAGGTAAAATAGTTTCTAATTTTGTTTAAACTTGCAGTTTTTAGATTACATCTGTACTCATTGGCTCAACGGTGAAGAATCCTCCTGCCAATGCAAGAGACAAAGGTTTGATCTCTGGGTCAGGAGGATTCCCTGGAGGAGGAAATGGCAGCCCACTCCAGTATTCTTGCCTGGAAAATCCCATGGACAGAGGAGCCTGGTGGGCTACAGTCCATGGTGTTGCAAAAGAGTTGGACTTGACTTAGTGACTCAACGACATCAATACTCATTTAAGGGATGCCTTCCAGAAAATAGGAGCCCAAATGAAATCAGGAAAACACAGTCATCATAGCATGGTCCCCCTGACAGCACAGTTCCAGCATTGTCAGTTGTTCTTTTTGGTGTTTAAAATCCCATGCTATCAAGACAAGCTTCCTACTATAACTCTTCTATCTTTTATATAATTTTTGGACAGTAATACAGACTGTAGTGATATTTATGAGGCTTCTCACAGTGTCAGTAGATTTCTACCAATCCCTAACTGCACACCAATCTAGTCTTTCTGTATTATCCATTGCTGCTTGACAAATTAACCTCAAAGTTTAGTGACTTCAAACAGCATTAATCATCTCATGGCTTCTGAGGGTCAGGAATGTGGGAGCCATTGGTTGGCTCTGTCTCAGGTTTTCTCGTGAAGTCGCAGTCAAGCTGGCTGCTTGGGATGCAGTGATCTGAAGTCCATTTCCGAGGAGGCTCACTCAGGTAGTTAAAGCTGGGATGCACAGTTGCTGCTGGGTTGGAAGTCCTGTTTCCTCCCCACACGGCCTCTCATTGGGTTGTCTAGTTGTCTTTTAAGACCTGGCAGCTGGATTCCTCCAGATGATGAGTGATGAGGGGTTGGAGTGGGGGCAGAGAACTTGAGATGGCAGCTGCAGTCCTTTATAACCTGACCTCATCACTTGTGCTCTGTGTTACTGGTCACAACATCTGAGAGAACTAAACAAGGCTGTGAGCACTAGGAGAGGGGCGTTACCGGGACTATTGTAACAGGAAGAATCATGCTGCTTATGGATTGTGACTTATTGTTGTTCATTGTGCAGTCGTGTTGGTCTCTTTGAGACCCCATGAACTGCGGCATGCCAGGCTTCCCCATCCTTGAATATCTCCCAGGGTTTGCTCAAACTCATGTCCATTGAGTTGGTGATGCCATCCAATCATCTCATCCTCTGTCACTCCATTCTTCTCCTGTGATTTATAATCAGAACTTTCATTTAGTCTTCATCCCTATTTCTGGCCCAGAGCTCCTAAAACCCTTGGAATTTCCTAAGAAGTGCCATAAAGGTATCTTTTGTTCTGTTCATGCAATAACTTTTGGAAAGCCCCAGGTAACCTACGCATGAGGGCTAGTGACCAGAGGAAGCAATTATGTTATTAAAGAATTGGAATTTATAGTCACCAACCCCCAAACCCTCCAGGGAACAGTTGGGCAGAAGATTGAACTGTTATCAGTGGCCAGTGGTTTAATCAATCACACCTGTGTCATGAAGCCTCCATAGAAACCCCAAAGGACAGGGTTGGGAGAGCTTCCAGGTGGTGAACACATGGGTTTGTGGGGAGGGTGGACTGCTCCACATTCCTTTCTCCATATCTTGGGCTATTTGTCTCTTCCATTTGGCTGTTCATGAGTTAAACCCTTTTATAATAAATTGGTGACCTAGTAAGTAAAGAGGGATTTGTTGGAACCCTCAGTGGCTTCCCTGGTAGCTAAACAGTAAACAATCTGCCTCCAAGGCAGGAGACCCATGTTTGATCACTGGGTCGGGAAGATCCCCTGGAGGAGGAAATGGCTACCCACTCCAGATTCCTGCCTGGAGAATTCCATGGACAAAGGTGCCTGGCAGGCTATAGTCCATGGGGTCACAAAGAGTCCGACACGACTGAGCAACTAACACACTGTCAATCTATAACTAGTTGGTCAGAAGCACAGGTGACAACCTGGATTTGCAAATGGCCTCCGAAGTTGGGTCAGTGGTGGGATGGGGGAGGGGAGAATCTTGTAGGACTGAGCCCTTACCCTGGGGGATCTGAGGCTGTCTCTAGGTCAACAGTGTCAGAATTGAGTTGACTTGCAGGACATCCAGCTGGTGTCTGAGAATTGCTTGGTCATGCAGAAAGAAACCATGCCTTGTGACTGGGGTCAGAATCTTGTTCCTCACCAAAAATTTGTTGTTGTTCAGTCGCTCAGTAGTGTCGGACTCTTTGTGACCGCATGGACTGCAGCATGCTGGGCTTCCCTGTCCTTCACTATCTCCTGGAGTTTGCTCAAACTCATGTTCATTAAGTCAGTGATGCCATCCAACCATCTCGTCCTCTGTTGTCCCCCTTTCCTCCTGCCTTCAATCTTTCCCAGCATCAGAGTCTTCTCTAATGAGTCAGCTCTTTGCATCAGGTGGTCAAAGTATTGGAGCTTCAGCATCAGTCCTTCCAATGAATATTCAGGACTGATTTCCTTTAGGATGGACTGATTGGATCTCCTTGCAGTCTGAGGGACTCTCAAGAGTCTTCTCCAACACCACAGTTCAAAAGCATCAATTCTTTGGTGTTCAGCCTTCTTTATGGTCCAAAAACTGCTGCTGCTGCTGCTAAGTTGCTTCAGTCGTGTCCGACTCTGTGCGACCCCATAGATGGCAGCCCACCAGGCTCCCCAGTCCCTGGAATTCTCCAGGCAAGAACACTGGAGTGGTTTGCCATTTCCTTCTCCAGGTCCAAAAACTAGCAAGTCCTAATTCCTGGAACCTGTGAACATTACCTTATATGACAGAGTCTTTGCAGATGTGATTAAGTAAAGAATCCTAAGGAATTTCTCTGGTGGTGCAGTGGTTAAGAGTCTGCCTTGGAAAGCAGGAGACACAGGTTCGATCCCTGGTCATGGAACTAGGATCCCATGTGCTGCAGGGCAACCAAGCCCACACACTGCAACTGCTGAGCCTGCAGACCACAGTGAAGACCCCAAATGCTGAAACTAAGACCTGATACCGCCAAATTAAATAAATGTTTTTTTAAAATCCTGAGATGGGAAAATTATTCTGCATATTCCAGGTGAATGACAAATAAATGCCATCACAAATGTCCTTGTGAGAGAGTGGTAGATGGCATTTTCACAGACACACAGAGGAGAAGGTCATATACATATGGAGCAGAGACAGAGTTGAAGATGTGGCCCCAAGTCAAAGTAAGCTAGGAGCCACTAGAAGCTGGAAGAGGCAAGGAGTGTGTTCTACCCAAGAGCCTTCAAAGGACACGTGGCCCCACCAACACCTTGATTTTGACCCAGTGATACATTTCAGACATCTGGCCTCCAGAGCTATGAACAAATACATTTCTGTTTTAAGTCACCAAGTCTTCAGGAATTTTTTTTAAATAACAGCCACAGAAATCTAGTATAGCCATCTCAGAAGTTGGCTACCACACATTCTATATCCTCAAACATTTTCTAAAAGACACTTTAAGCAACTGTTGTGAAATTTCCCTTTAAGCATTTATCTTAGATTGTGTGATTCAACACTACAACTTGTGTGCATTTTTCAGCCATTATAAGTAAAAATTATTTTCACACACAAAATAAATATCTTAAAGGCCAAGCAATAAATATCACATTCCACAGAACATATTTAATTTGGCAGAGCACTTGCTCGTTTAGAGTACAGCATGGTGCGCCAAAGCTCAGGGCGCAGAGCAGGATTCATTCGGCTTCTAGCTGGTTTCAGCATTTGAGTTTTGAGGTGACATAGTTGAGTATATAACCACATAATCTGAAGCTGACTGGCATTGAGTACTTATGGAAAAAACTGAGCACTTTTCTATTCCTCTAAATGAAGTAAAATGATAGAAATACATTAGGATAATATTTTATAACAGCAATGAGTATGAGAAGTATCAACAGCATATGAGAGATATCAACAGACTGGTGGACCATGTAAAGGAAGGGAGCATGTTGTCAGGTGACAAGCAGAGGAGCAGCCGTCAGGACTGTGCTCCGAGGATGCTGCAGGAAAGCTGGAAGCCACCTGCCTCCTGGAGCTTGGATGAGTCTCTCGGCTCAGAGTCAGAAGGCCTGATGTGGGACAGGAGTGAGAACCAGGGAATTGATGAAAGGTCTGGTACACAAAGGATGGGCTTCCCAGGTGGCTCAGTGGTAAAGCGTCCACCTGCAATGCAGGAGACCCGGGTTTGATCCCTGGGTTGGGAAGATCCCCTGGAGAAGGAAATGACTACCCACTCCTGTATTCTTGCCTGGAGAAGTCCATGGACAGAGGAGCCTGGCAGGCTACAGTCTATGGGGTTGCAAAGTGTAGGACACAATTGAGTGACTAAACAACACCACCACAGAGGATGTACCCTCTAGTTCCCCAGCCTACCTAACCACTCAAAGTATTTAGGAAATTTAGCATTTAATACTGAGGGGAAATCCAGAAGACTGTTTGCTAAAAATATGAATGTTTTCTGGAGAGTTTTAAAGTTTCTAGTGTGGGTTTTGGCTGCCTAGCGTAAATAACTAATCTCGTTTTGGCATTTGGGAGTCCTTAAGCCTTCTCTTAAATAAGAATGTCAATCACGAATCACTAGAATAGGAGAAAACCCAGCAGCATAAAAATCAAATATAAAGACAGAAAACTTATAGAAAGATTTGTAAATGCATTTTTAGTATACTCAGGAAGAACTGAGATATTATAACCACACAAAAACAGAACAGTATGCCATCAAAGAGAATAATCAGGAAACATGTAAGAGCTCTTGGGAAAAAACTTCAATGTTAATAGTAAAAGCAGTTTGTAAAGCATAATAAATGGATTCGGATATGCCTGTAAAAATAGAAAAGAGAGAAAAGAGGCACAAAGGATCAATTGACTATGGAAGGTTGGTAAATAAAGTTGAGAAAATATCCCAGGAAGCAGAACAAAGAAGACTAGGAAACAGGAGAGAAAATATAAGAAAATTAAAGAATCATTTCCTTAGGCTCAGCATCTGAATAGTACATACAGAAGGGCAGGATCTACCAATTGAACAGGTCCATGGAATAAGGGGAAAACATCTACACACAATTCTGTGAAATTTAGATCATGCAAGATAAAGAGCTGTTTGAGTTCTTCCAAACTTTCAGCCAATCCAATAATAAGTGCCTCTGAAGAATGAGTCTAAAGGGTGGGGAGGATCTGGGGAAATTGTTGTTTGTGTCTAAGCTGTTATCTACTATTTGGTACTGTCCATGAAAAATTAACCAGTCAATCTAAGAAATAAATGGAATATTTTATTGGAGCCAAGTTGAGATTATAACTCGGGAACAGAATCTCAGAAAGCTCCAAAAACTGTTACACCCACAAGAGATCAAGAATCAGTTATGTGATTTTTCTGAGACAGAGGGCTATACACCAAATGACGCATTATTGACAGTTTAAAACAATCCAGTTCTGGTCCCTTACGAGATCCAGAAGGAATGTTCTCCTTTAAGGTGTTGTCTTGTTGATGCTGGTTGAGCAGGCATTTCTGCCCTTGGGGGGAAGTTCGATGCATAATGCAGATATACAGTGCACAGTGGTGGGGAGAGAGAAAGCCCAAAGAAAGAGGAAATTTTTTATGTTTAAATTTTTCATGTCTTGCCACAAAATATGAATTTTATTTCATACTACTTTACCATATGCGTGTATTATTCTGGTAGACCTTTTAAAAATATTTATCAAACGTCGTTGAGAAAAGCTATCTTTGTGGAGGATACCTAAGGACACATAGTCTAACCCTTCCTCTACTCATATCGCTGGACCAAGGTCAGAGTGCCCTAGTGTTGGTTATGGTGGCCGTGTTGCTTAGGCTCCCCACCCAGAAAGTTACTCACTGAACTGTGATGGATCTTTCTTGAGATCTTTTCTATAAGAGGCAGCCCTGGGCAATTCATTATTGTGTTTACAGTAGATACTTTTAAAGACATTGTTCAGTCCACTGCTCCTGTCCTCCTGATAAGAACCACCAGGAAAACATTTTCTCTGACTTAGTGCCCAAAATAAATGTGCTTCTCCTAAGCCCTGATTAAATCTTCTCTTATGATCACTGACTCAACTAAGACACCACATTTCCTTCCCTGTGTCACCATCTCAGAATCTATTTTATAGTCACAGCGTTTGCTAGAGTGATTGTAACCTGCCCCCGCAGAACTTTCCTGTCCTTTGCGGACAGTCACACTTTGAGTCCTTATTCTTAATTTGTAAAGCTGAGCATCATTCTGCTGCAGTCTATTGCAAACAGAACTTCTGTTACTGTTTGGGTGAGCAGGTCTTAGCAATCCCCATGAGCTGAAGTGGATGCAGAGGCCACAGATGGAGGTGTCATAACAGCTTTAAGCCACCAGGAGGAGCTCTAAAACAGACTACTGGGGACTGTAAGACCTGCTGGCAAGGAGGGGGAAATAATACATTGTCTACAGATGGAGAGTTTAAACCACATTAAAACTTAATAAAGAATTACAGAGGGGTTGAGGGAATTATCACACTGAAAAGTCTCCAGAAGACAAAATACAGGTGCCTAAAGACATTAGGTTAGTTCTGTCTTTGGATTTTTTGTTTTTAAGAGAAAAAAATGCACAAGAAACTGATTCAATTAGTGAAGCCAAACAAGTCATGGGATTGTAAATGAGAGTAAATTTACACAGAGCTTCTCAACCCATCCATCTGCCAAAATATTTCTTTCCGTGGACTCAGCCTTTTAGATGAGTTTTGGAGAATGATTCATAAGATGCTGAAAGTTTTCTTTACTCAGAAATCTCTCTTCTGATTAACTCCTTGTGCCTGACATTCTTTAAGAGCTTTAATTATGTCTTAACATTCTTAATGTCTTTGAATAAAGGCTTTACCTCAGCTTGGAGGGCTAATATTGATGATTGCAAAGATTAACTTGAATGGCTTCATCTTTTGCTATGCATCACCATGTGGTAGGAAGGAAAGGTTTTGAAGATTAACCTGAAAATGATTTTTATTTACGGGAGATGACCAGGTGTAGAAAGCTCAGATACAACCCTACAACTGGAGGCTTGTATCAGGAAATCTGCAAGGAATGGGGGCATCAGTGGAAAGGAACAGAATCAACCACAAAGAAGCAGCAAAGAAGGTGACAAACTTCCCAAGGCGGCTTCTCTGCTCCAGGCCGACATAACAAAGCACCACAGGTGGACAGCTTAACCATCAGAAATAGGTTTTCTCATGGTTCTGGAGGCTAGAAGGTCAAGATCAAAGCGTCGTGTGCTTCTGATGCCGCCTTCTACCTGTGTCTTCATGTGTACATGTCTGCATCCAAACGTCCTCTTTTTTTTTTAATTTTGTATTGGAGTATAGCCGATTAACTATGTGATAGTTTCAGTTGAGCAGCAAAGAGACTCAGCCATACAAGTCCATGTATCTATTCTCCCCCAGACTCCTCTCGCATCCTGGCTGCCACATAATATTGGATGCTCCGTTAGTGTTTGACCAGGGACTGCACAAGGGACCATATCTCATATCATATCTCATTTAAGCTTTTTTAATTTTTTTAATTATGAAAGTACAATAACACATTTACAGGAGACTTGGAAAATACAGAACAAAGTTACATATAGCTCCACTATATACTACAGTTATCTTTATTAAATAGGTAAATTGGGCTTCCTGGGTGGTACAATGGTAAAGAATCTGCCTGCTAATGCAGGAGATGCAAAAGACTGAGGTTCAGTCCCTGGGTTGAGAAGATCCCCTGGGGGAGGAAATGGCAACCCACTCCAGTACTCTTGCCTGGAAAACCCCATGGACAGAGGAGCCTGGTGGGCTGCAGTCCATGGGGCTGCAGAGTTGGACACGACTGAGCAACTGAGCATGCACGCATGACTCAAGACAAGAAACATGTAAAATCAAGATTTTTAGTCGGAGTTTCAATATCATACTCTTAAAAATTAATACAACAGACAGAGAAGTAGATGGGTATAGTTGACCAGAAAAGCATTATGAACCACTTCAACGTAATTAAGATTTATACAATTTTCACACAACAGGAGGATATGCATTCTAGTCAAGTTGCCGTAGACTGTAAACTAGGAGACACTGGAACATACCCAGGGCAAATTTCCCCTTTTTATGAGGACCCTGGTCATGCTATTAAGGGCCTACTCTATGCACTCATTGTAACTAAAGACCCCCATCTCCAAATATGTTCGCATCACATATAGTAAGGGTTAGAACTTCAAATACTGAATTTGAGGGGGCTGCAGTGCAGCCTGTAACACTGCCCTTCTCTCCTTGGTGCCCAAGATTTCCTTTTTTTTTTTTTTCCATCTATTTTTATTAGTTGGAGGCTAATTCCAAGATTTCTTAAAATTCTGTCGGGCAGTGGAGTGGCCACGAGGCAGTCAGTGGAGGGGGCTTGAGTTTGGGAGTCAGGCCTCTACTATTCTGCTGGCTTGATCATTTCCAGCAGTGTGAACTGGGGAATTATTTAGCCTATTCTTAGCCTTGGTTTCCCCATTTGTAACATAAGGCTAAAAATACTCCCCTTGGCAAGCAGCGGTGAAAAGAGAACAGAGATGATTAATGTGGAAAAATGGTCACAGCGATTCTCAGGTATGGACTGAACCCCTCGGAGGCCCCCACTGCCCTGGAGAGAGGAGTCCAGTCCTGCCACAGCCAACAAGGCCTGTGTGACCAGCTCCCAGCCCCCAGCAGAGGTGAGAGGGGCCCAATGACTGTGGAATGCTAGATGCTATGAAGAAGAAAGCCCCCAAAAGATAAAATAGGGAGTCAAAAACTACGGCATGTTTATTTAATAAATCAATGCTTTGAATACTCATGTACACTGCAAGTGTGTGCAAAACCTCAGCTGGAGCTAGGTATCTAAATTTGAGGCTTGTGTGAACAGGAGGCAACATCCCCACAGGGGATCTGTGCTTCTGTGACCCTGGCTTCTGCCACTTCACCTTGCCCGGCTCCCTCCTCCCCAGGGCTCTTTCCTCGCCACACAGAGTGGTCAGTTTTTCACAGCCTGACAGCATTATCTTAGACAAGGATCGTGTGTGTGCGCATGCGTGTGTGCGCATGGGTGGCACGTGTCACGTGCACACAGACAATTTCAGTCAGATCCTGTGACCCCGGCAAGCTGCGTGCTTCATCTTTTCAGCAGTGACCACGGCTGCAGTGAAATAACTCACTCCATCACTGGACATTTATTCTCTGCCTCTCCTGCTGGAAGGTGGGCTTACCTTTCCAATCCCAGTACGTGTCCAGGGTCTCCACAGCCAGTTCCCCAAAACCCAGACCCAACCTCGCTC
Organism: Dama dama; assembly: GCF_033118175.1. NCBI lineage: Eukaryota > Metazoa > Chordata > Mammalia > Artiodactyla > Cervidae > Dama > Dama dama. The sequence continues at coordinate 25,026,995 of NC_083701.1, read as the reverse complement.
CAGCATCATACCCACCAGCTCACCCACCCCCTGTTCTCACGGTCACACCTCCCACACTCTGCCTTCTAACTGCCGGGACCCTCTCTTTGTTCCCAATCAAGCCACAGTCTTTCATGATCTGTCTTTTTAATTTTCCTGAGACATTTCCTCTCCCTCTCAGGTTGGAGAAATCCAATTAATTGTAAGCCAGACTCCTCCTGGAGCTACTTGGCAGAGGGAAAGTGCAGTTTCTTCTGCACCCACTCGCCCAGTCCTTTGTTCAGATCTCTGCATGGGTTCTATTTGTGTGCATGTCTGTTTGCTTCGTTAGATTATATGTTCTTTGAAGACAAGCAGTCATTTTATTCTTATCTCCCTATTTCCAGTATTGGCCCTGGGGTTGAACACAATGCCTGGTGCAGAGTACGTGTTGTGCAATGATTCTTTCAGTTCTTTGTTCTCATGAATACTTGGGGTGTTTGAATTGACCAAGGTTTGAGGGATTTATGCCAGCACATTCTTGCACGTGACTAAGACTTTTTTAAGATTTATTTTTATTTATTTATTTGGTTGCACTGGGTCTTAGTTTGCAGCATGTGGGATCTAGTTCTCCGACAAGGGATCGAACCCAGGTTCCCTGCATTGGGAACGCAGAATCTTAGCCATTGGACCACCAGGAAAGTCTTTTTTTTTTTTTTTTTTTTTTTTAGGAAAGTCTTGACTAATGTTCTTTAGGTAGCAAGAAATCACAACTCCTCTTAGCAGGTTTAAATGTAATACATATGTGGACACTTTATATGGGGCCTCTTTGGTTGCAAGCCAAAAATTGGATGTCTAGGCTCTGACTAACTTAAGCAAAAAGGAAGTTTTCTGGGATTGTTGGCTCATATGGTAGTTTTATTCCTAGTTTTTTAAAGAATCTCTATAGTGATTGTTCTCCATAGTGGCTGTATCAGTTTACATATTATTCCCACCAATTCCCAGTTTACATATTATTACATACTGTTCCCACCAACAGTACAAGAGGGTTCCCTTTTTTCCACACCCTCTCTCCACACATCATCATGGCCATTGATGATGGCCATCCTGACTGGTGTGAGGTGATACCTCATTGTAGTTCAGATTTGCATTTCTCTAATAATGAGCGATGATGAGCATCTTTTCATGTGTTTATTAGCCATCTGTATTGTCTTCTTAGAAGAAGTGTTTGGATCTTCTGTCCACTTTTTGACTGGGTTGTTTGTTTTTTGGGTATTGAGCTACAGGAGCTGCTTGTTTATTTTAGCAAAATAGATAGCCAGTGAGAATTTGCTGTTTGACTCGGGGAATTTAAACCTGTGCTCTGTGACAACCTAGAAGGGATGGACTGGGTGGGAAGTGGGAGAGAGGTTCAGGAGGGAGGGGACAAATATATTCCTATGGCTGATTCATGTTGATGTACAGCAGAAACCAATACAATATTGTAAAGCAATTATCCTCCAATTAATTGATAAAAAGTTTTCTGGACCAGAATCAGGAATTCAGAGAATCGGTGGCTGGAGAAGCGAGTTATATGGACAGGAGCCCAGGTAACTAGAGAACGGGAAAGGCAGGAATGAAGTGGGAGCGAGAACAGCTTTTCCTAGTTTGTGCCTCTAGAATAAATCAGAAACCATTCTCAGTTTCTGGCACTCTAGTCAAGATTTGAGTTGCATGGAAGGTGCATCAAGTTTGGGTCCTGTGCCCAGCCATCAGCTTGGCAAGGCAGAAACATCTGTCTAACAAATTCCACCAGATTAAATTCAATGGGAGATGAGATAGTCCTCAAAAGGCAATGAGTATTCTATGGCAAAGAGGCAATGGATGCTGATTGCCAAAAATCCACAAATACCTTCTGCGTTTGTGTCCTCAATTATCTGGAACCCAACACCTTAATGATTGTTGCAATGCAGTTATTATTAAATCATATGCTTTTTCATCCATAGATTCTCACTCAAAGAGAGTAGACCGCTAACCCAATTTTTTTAAAAAGAAGCGTTTGTATTTTCTCTTAACTGCTAACTTATGAGACAGTAGATGTGCTGTGACAGGGCTTAACTGAATGAGCATTTAAAAAAAAAAAAAATGGCCAGTGGTACAAAGACATCAGTGAGTTCCAACCATCAGCCTCCATCTGGATCACCATCAAGTCGGCATCCTTGCGGCTGAAGGGTGTGCAGCGATGGAGCTTTTCAATAGCCCTTTCGGGCCAGCACTGTGTTACAGTCCATTGAGCTCCTGTGTGTAGGTAGTGAAGCCCGAGTGTTGAGGGAATCACCGACTCAATTAACTAGCGTTAGAATACTGTACCTCTAGAATCATCTTCAGGGGAACGTGATCATTTACTCTGGAAAATATCTGAGACATTTTCCCTGCTGGATAGAGAGGGAAAATTAAATTACCTGAAATGAATTCCCAGTTCTCCATATGTGAACTCTCTGTATTACAGAGTGTCAGTTTAAGGGCTGTTATTTGTCACCATGACCATGGCCCAGCTAGTGGTGACAAGGCAGCTGAGAACTTACACGGATAAAAATTATGTTTTCTCTGGTTATCTACACTGATGTTATACTTTATAAAAACTATAGGAATAGAGGAAGTTTCTTAACTTGAGGTTTTATTTTGGCTGACGTATTACCCTTGCTTCAAATCTCTTCAGCCAAGTTAGAGATTCCAGTCTTTTCTTGATATGTAATTCTGTTTATTGCAGAGTTTATTTCTTTTTTTTTTTTTTTTTTTTTTGGCTGCATGGCATATGGGATCTTAGTTCCCCAGCCAGGATCCAATCCCATGCCTCCTGCAGTGGAGATGGGGCGTCCTAACCACCGGACCGCCAGGAAGTCCCTATCACAAAGTTTCTTAGTGGCTATTTTCTCTAGAACAGCCCCGAAACTCTTATCTTCTAGTATCAATTTCCCTTCTTTTTTTTTTTCCTCCTTCTTTTAATAATGTACCATCTTCTCCTGAAGCAAGGGATCAAAATCTTTCATACTTTTGCACTTTTTATTACTGATAGGATAGGAAAATCTCTTTTATATTAAAGTAATTCATTTACAGTTCAGTTTGCCACAACAACTAGAAACCTTCGAAGTTGTGTGGATAACTGGAACTGTTCTTAGAATTGTGATTTTATTTATTTATTTACAGGTGCACTGGATCTTCATTGCTGCATGTGGGCTTTCGCTAGTTGCAGCGAGCTAGGGGCTACCCTCTAGTTGCGGTGGACAGACTTCTCATTGCGGTGGCTTCTCTTGTTGCTTCTCCCTGGCCATAGAGCACAGGCTCAGCTGTTGTGGCTCAAGGACTTGGTTGCTCTGTGGCATGTAGAATCTTCCTGGATCAGGCGTAGAACCCATGTTGCCTGCATTGGCAGGTGGATTCTTACCCACTGTGCCATGAGGGAAGTCTGACTTCTAATATTCTTAACCCTTCCTGAGACAACAGGTGTGTCAAATAAACAAGACTCCTTGCTAACAATTTTTCCATCTCTCTGTCAGAAGTTGTTAGATTCTAGAACTTCCTAATGACTTTATTTAGCCATTCTCAGACTTCCTCTCCCAAACCCATTTACACCCTTAAAAATTACTGAAAACTTTTGTTTTTGTGGATATTTACTATCTTAGAAATTGATAGCTAGATGTTTTAAAAATATTTTTAAATGACAGTAATAAATCCACAGCCTGTTAAAATAAATATTTGCATAAAACATGTTTTGGAACAAAATTAATTAGAAGAATGTCATTGTTTCATACTTGACAGTTTCTTTAATGTCTGGTTTAATAGAGGAAAACTGGATTCTAGCAGTATCCTGGGCATGTAATCCCTTGTGATATGTCATTCTGGTTGAAGTATCTGAAGAAAATCTGATCTCAGAGGGATATTTAATTAGAAAAGGGAAGGGTATTTAATAGTCTTCTCATGTAAATGAACTTTCCTCTTTGGTTCAACAGTAGCTCAACAAGTCATAACTTTTTAAAGGTTGGTTGAATGGGGAAACTGAAACTATATCAGTGAACTTTTCAATCAATCAGTCTCCCACTCTGAAAGAACCTTTCACCCACATGTGATTTTGTAACTTCCAAATGCTGACAAATCTCATTATTACTATGTTTTTTAAAAAAATCACAGTTGGTAATATCCACACTGATTTCATCAAGAATATTCTTTTGAATATTAGGAAAATATAAAGCTCATGGTACTATATGAAGGTTTTTTTAAAATTCTAATTTTTGATTCATATGTGTGTGTGTGTGTGTGTGTGTGTGTTGCATCTCAGAGTATTTAGAAAGAGAATTTATTACTGACTGGAAAACTTGGTCTTGGGTCATGATTTTCAGTATGAAAGACCTTTGAGCCAAATCTTTTTGCAGTAAATAATTTCTTCTTTTGCTCACTTCCATTTTTTTTTGTCAAGTATTTTGTTAACATACAAAATGATACATATTTGTTGTACAAAAATAAAAAAGCTAAGCAAATATATGAATAAATGGATGGGGAAATATATATCCATATGTACAGTGCCCACTGTCATCTGTGGGGAATATGTTCCAAGCTGCCAGTGGGTGCCTGAAATCATATATAGGACCAAACGCCATAGATACTGTTTTTCTCTTAGACATGCATACCTATGATAAAGTTTAGGTTATAAGTTTGGCATAGTAAGAGATTAACAATAATAACTCATAATAAAACAGAAAAGTATGCTGTATTAAAAGTTATATGAATGTGGTCTTGCTCAAAATATTTTATTGTACTGTTCTCACCCTTCTTGTGACAGTGTGAGAAGATGAAATGCCTATGTGATGAAAAGGAGAGAAGTCAGTGGTATAGGCAGTGTGTTAGGTTACTACTGACCTTCTGTCAGTAGGAGGACCTTAAACCTTGGGTTGACTGTCAGGAGCCGATCATGTCTATGGCTGGGACCTCATGTCGGGGGATGGAACTGGACAGGAAGATTTCATCACATTGTTAGGTAGTTAGACTAGGAAAAAGGAGTCCAAAGTCGAGGTGGCTAAAAGACAAAGAAGGGAAAAGCCCTCAAAAATAGAACAAAGGAAGGTCTGAAGACTGGAGTAAGGACCTCAAGTAAAACATACAGCCCTCGTGGCTAGCCCAATTTACATAGGACAGGCTCAGGGGGAGGAGAAAAATCATATAAAAGGAGGAGCCAAAATTGAGCCAGGGACTTCTCTTTGGGTCTTTTGGGTCGACTTGCCCTCACGCCTCAAGGATATATTTTCCTTTACTTGCCAATAAAACTGAGCTATAACACTGGTCTGTCCATCACTTCAAATTTTTGCTGCAGCAGGATGGAACCAAGGAAATTACACACTCCCCTGACACATATGGTGCTGTTTCTCGGATTTAACCTGGCTGAAACAACCTCGGCTTGGCCCCTGCAAAGTGGAGGCCAAGCACAGCAGAAGCCTTACTCGGTGAAGTTCCCATGGCAGAAGCTGAACGCAAAGAAATCCCAGCACAGTGGAAGGGACAAGAAGCCCAGCATGCTGGAAACCAGAACAGCAAAAACAAACTCAGCAGAAAGCTCATGCGGCTCAGTCTCAGATTGCAGGAGACCTCCTGTTCAGGTAGGAATCCCTCATTCCTATGGCTGGAAGGACATATGGCTAACAAAATCTTAAATCCTTTACAATCTCTCATTTCTTGTTTCCTTGAACCCCCCGCAAACAGGCCAATGGCAGTGGGTGCAGTTGAGGGACTCTGGAGAGGCTACCCCCAGTGTATTCTGAAGGCTCCATCACCCTCTGTGCTCCAGTAGCTGTTGTCCAAGCGGGTGGGGGTTCTTCTGTCCTTAATCTCTTTTGTGCTGAGGACCAAGCCAATGAAAACTGTGAGCGTAGGCCAGGTATTTTTAGCAGATTTTCCAGCAGGTTATGAAGGGGATTCCTCAGTACATTTTCCCCACTGCTTATTCCTCCCGTCCTTCAGTTCCTCTCTGCATCTATGCCACTGCTTACAAACTATTGAGCAGGTCATCATCTTTTCATTTCTGAAAGTTGTGCTTGAAACCGTTTACCTAAGATTGGGACTCAAACCCACGTGGCAGGGACTCTGTGCTATGTTTAGTCACTCAGTCGTATCTGACTGGGACTTGAGCCCGGCCAAAACCCACAGTGCCTGGCTTCAGGACCTAATGAAGCTCAGGGTCTGATGTCTCATTGCAAAATTTCTGTGAGAGACACAGCAGTAGGTAAGAGGTGGCTTTGTTTGGATTCATAGAGAAGCACACTCCACAGGGTGTGGGCTATCACAGAGAGGGCGCAATGGCCATGGAATGTGGTGTGGTTAGTTTTTTCCCAGCTGGGTGATTTCATATGCTAATGAGTGGGAGGATCATTCCAACATTTGGGGAATCACCCACTCCTCCCTCTTTTGATGGTGACTTGGAACTGTCCTGGCACCTTTGGGTATGTCATTTAGCTTGCAGATTGAGGATCAAGGTTTAGTTGAATTTGACTTGTCATCTTGGACCCATTTGATTTTAATCAGTTTATGTTATGCCCTTGGGCTGTCATTCTTTCAAAAGTTGTGCCCTGTTCTCTTCCCTCCTGTTTCATGCTCTTTTCCTGAGCCCCGTCTGGGCCCACAATGTTGCCTCTACAATCTTCTGGGGGGACAATCAGAAAATAAATGAACTTTGGGAGAGAAATGCTGTATAATATCCAGTCTCTCTAGGTATTCAGGCCTTCATCTTACATGTTTCCTACAACACGTGCAACAACAGCATCTCTCAGTGAGCCCGCTAGGGCGGGTGACAGGCACACAATGCCTGCTAGAAGTCCATCTGTTGGTGGCGTCCCTTCAAGGGCAATTGGGCTTCCGAGGATAATGTTTGCCACTTTGGGAGTTAGCCCTACAGGCCGTTTGGGCCCAAACCCTTGCCACCCTTCTCCTAAAGTTACAAACATACCCCTGAATCAAATCTGCACTCCACTTTTATGGACCATCTGGTCTGTTGCCTCTTATCAATTTGTTCTTAAGCCACTTACTAACTCCTACAACCAGGACCCTGCCCCCTTGTAGGCAACATCACTCCATCCTGCTTATTATTATAATACTTTAATATCCCTAAAAGGACCAGATAACCCACTTCTTTGTCATTACTTCTGCTATTACCTAAAATGGGTCTGCAACAATGAAATGTTTACCATTGGAGACACCCTAGTCTGCTCTTATGGAGGACCAGGGGAGGAAATCAATGACTTACATTCCCTCAGAGCAATAGGCTTATGGCTGTTTTGCCAGGTTCCCAGTCTCAGGGCACAGACTTGGATTGCTTTACATCATGGTATCTATTCCAATCAGTGGTGGACAAACCAGCAATGAGTTAAGATTACAGCCCCTTAATCCTACCCAGCACTGGTCTTGCCGGAGACCTTGGCGATGCCCAACTCCAGCCTGGGGGTCCCAGGAGGTTGACCTGCCTAGGGATCCAGTCCCTGGGAGGTTGTTACATCTCAGCCTGCTCAGGGATCCACCAGCCTGGGGTCCCAGGAGGTCAACCTGCCTCAACCTGCCTAGGGATCTGGTCCCTGGGAGGTTGTCACACCTCGACCTGCTCAGAGATCTGCCAGTTCAGGGGTCCCAAGAGGTCAACATGCCTCGACCTGACCAGGGACCCTATTCTCGGGAGCCTGACATGCCTCGACCTGCCTGGGGATTCGATCTCCAGGAAGTTGTTACGTCTCAATCTGACCTGGGGTTGCCCGGCTCTCAGGTTGCAACAGCACTGGGTAGGATAAGCTTCAGAAAGACTCATCCCTCAGGAAGTCCACCCATGGAAATAGAAGGAAGCCTATTAGCTGTGGGACTACGCCTGGTCTCAGCAATAACTCAGGAGTCCAATGAGAACCCCATGGCCTTTCTGGAAAGGCTAAAAGAGGCCCTCTAAAAGTTTACCAGTCTAGACTTAGACTCATGGGGGACAGGTGATTTTAAAGGACAAATTCCTATCCCAGTGTGCCTCAGACATTGGGATAAAGTTACAACAGTTACAGCAGCAGGACCCTGCTGCCTCTTTAGATGAGATGATCCAGACAGCCACCAATACCTTTTATTACAGAGAACAGGAGAGGGAGGCCAAGGCCCAGGAAAGGGAGAAAAGGAAAGAGACCAGGCATGCCCAGATGCTGGCCACCCTCCAGGGAAGCCCTATAGCAACCCTGAGTCCTTGAAGGACAAAGCACGAGGCAAATGCCTAAACTGTAGACAGGTGGGACGTTGGGCCAAAGAGTGTCCAAACAGTGACAAGTCTCCTAAAATGGCTTGCTACAAATGCCATCAGCTGGGACACTGGGCAGCACTCTGCCCTTGGGGCCCAAGAGCCTTGAGGTCAAACGCCAAGCCTTCCCTTAGGATGGTTCAACAGGACTGAAGCGGCCCGCTCCAGCCAGCCCGCCTGTCACAGATAACCATCACGTGGCTGGAGCCAAGGGTGCAACTGGATGTGCAGGTAGGTCTGAGAATTTCTTGTTGACACAGGGGCTACCTACTTTGTCCTGACCTCCTACTCCGGAGCCTTCTCCTCCCAAACCTGTACCATTTTGTGTGCTACAGGAAAAACAATTAACAAAAAGATTTCACTTGAGCACTTCTTTGTTGCTGGGATGGGCAAATATTATCCCACCAGTTTCTGGTGGCCCCTGAGTGTCCTATTCTTATTGGGAAGAGACCTTTCCCTGCCTTTGAAATCTTGCAGCTATTGCAGTCCCGATAGAAGATGCTTTAAAACTCTCTTTGGGGGCAAACTATTTTTACCAGCCACCAAGTGAAACAACTCCTGAACGGGAGAGGCCGTGTATGGATGTCTGGTCAAAGAATCCTCAGATATCAAGTAGTGCTGATGGAAAATCAAGGTCTGAATATGTCCCCTTGTGAGGTTCTTAACCCAGCTACCCTCCTGCCTACCCCCGAGGGCTCTCTCCCCTTTCACTCTTGCCTAGAAACTTTGGACCACTGGACAAAACCCCGAGAGGGGTTGTCAGAAGATCCTCTGACCAATCCTGAGGAAATCTGGTGCACTGACAGAAGCAGCTTTGTCTTTGGTGGAAAAAGAAAAGCTGGACTTGCTGTAGCCTCCAATTTTGAGAACATAAAGGCTAAAGACCTTTGCCACTGGGTATTTCAGCCCAATTAGCTGAGCTCATAGCCCTGACTCAAGCTTTAGAGCTGAGAAAGGAAAAAAAGTAGCCATTTACACTGACTCCAAGTATGTCTTTCTGGTGCTACATAAACATGCTGCTATTTGGAAAGAAAGAGGCCACTTGACCATCCGAGAGTCCCCAATCAAATATGGTGATCAAATCCTTAGACTCTTGGAGGCAGTCCATCTGCCCGCTGAGGTTTCAGTCTCCCGCTGTAAAGGGCACCAAAAAAGGAGCACAGAAGTGGCACGAGGGAATGAACAGCTGATTAGGCAGCTGAGAGAGCAGCATTACAGAACCATGACCTGATAGGGGTTGCCACCTTAGTTCCACAGACTAACCTGCCAGAAACTCCTTGATATACTGAAGGTGAAACTCTTAAAGCTAAGAGTGAGGGCATTCAAGAAGATCATATAGGGTGGTTCCAAAAGGAGGGACTCCTTTTTCTGCCTGGGAACCTCCAATGGAAGGAGCAGAGAACCAGATTCTCCCCCGGAGCCTCCAGGCAGGAGCAGGGCCTTGCTGACACCTTGGTTTTAGCTTCCAATGGAAGTTGGTTAACTCCTTACATGCCACCACTCATTTAGGGGAGAAGGCCCTCTAAAGATTACTAGAAAGGTCCTTCAGAGGAACAGGCCTCCAAATGACTATAAGGCAAGTGGTCGCCTCTTGTCCCACTTGCCGATTAACCCTCAAGGAACTCAAAGACCCCAGCTGGCCCAACCTGTCCAATGACATGGGACTTACCCTGGAGAGGACTGGCAGATGGACTTCATCCAGATGCCAGTTTCTCAAGGGTATAAATATCTATTAGTCATGATAGGTATATTCACAAGATGGATAAGGCCTTCCAACCTGGACTGAGAAGGCTGAGGAGTTGGTAAAAACACACACACACACACACACAAAAAACACAACTGCTCCATGAAATCATTTCAAGATTTGGTCTGCCCAGGTCATTACAAAGTGACAATGGGACATCATTTACTTCTAAGGTCATCCAAGGGGTCTCTAAAGCATTGGGCATTACTTATCATCTCCATTGTGCCTGGAGGCCTCGGTCTTCAGGAAAAGTAGAAAGAGCCAGCCAGTTATTAAAATTGGCAAATAAAAAAGATAACCCAGGAGGCCTCACTGGGATGGAAGGAGGCTTTACCAATAGCTGTCCTCCACACCTGTATTGCCCCTAAGGAACAGGTTGGCTTTAGCCCTTATGAGATGCTATATGGGAGACCTTTTTTTTATGTCAATAACCTCTTCCTAGATCTAGAGGCTCAGACCCTCCAGTCTTATACCATGGCCATTGGACAATTCCAACAAGATATATGCTTTGGGGTGTCAACCAGGACCCAAAAGATTCTAAAGAGCCACCACTATATGCTCCAGGGACTCAAGTCCTAATTAAAGTCTGGAAGGATGGGTCCCCAAAGTCATGGGTCAACTCCACGCCACATGTGAGGGCCCCTACCCTATAATACTTTCTACCCCAGCACATGACTCCTGGATTCACTACTCATGAGTCAAGCCATGGAAGAAAACAGAAGAGGACACTCAATACACCTGTGAGCCCCTGGGAGATCTCAGATATTTATTTAGGACTGCAAATGAGTGCCATTCTAATGAACACCCCCAAAATTAAGTTTCTGGGGACAAGATTTCTCAGAATAGTGCTAAAAAGCCAACACAGCTTGGCAGGGGTTGTACTCTAAAACAGACAGGAGATAGATCTCCTGATCCCTGAATAAGGAGGGGCTTGAGCCATCTTGAATGAGATGTGATGTTTCTGGGTAAATACCTCCAGCTAAGAAAGTCTCACGGTCCTCAAGGGAAACATTCAGATCCTACAGGATCTCAAAGAATGAGCTGGAGAGTTCTTGGGGTGGCTACAGTCTCTCTTTGGGGGAATCCTTCTCCTGGAGAGGGGAATTTGGAGTTGACTAATACCCCTACTAATTCCTACTATCACCATATTGATGCTGTTTATGATCGCTCCATATATTTTCAACTGTCTAATCTGTTTTGCCTCTGCCCAGGTCAACAAGCTACAACATGCAGTGCCAGTTCAACAAGGATATATAAAACTACAGCCAACCACAGAAAACCTTAGATGGACACTACTATAAGGACTCTGAAGCCTAAGACTAGAAAGAGGAGGAGGCCCAATGTCCCTCTCCATCCCAGTTCAGCAGGAAGTAGCCAGAAAGACTTCTATGCCCTTATTCCCAAAGAACTGGGCCTCCCGTCTCTTGAGGGGGGAATGTTGCTGCTGCTGCTAAGTCACTTCAGTTGTGTCCGACCCTGTGCGACCGCATAGACGTCAGCCCACCAGGCTCCCCCGTCCCTGGGATTCTCAAGGCAAGAACACTGGAGTGGGTTGCCATTTCCTTCTCCAATGTGTGAAAGTGAAAAGTGAAAGTAAAGTTGCTCAGTCATGTCCGACTCTGAGCGACTCCATGGACTGCAGCCTACCAGGCTCCTCTGTCCATGGGATTTTCCAGGCAAGAGCACTGGAGTGGGGTGCCATTGCCTTCTCCGAGGGGGGAATGTTAGGTAGTTAGAATAGGAAAAAGGAGTCCAAAATGGCGGTGGCTAAAAGACAAAGAGGGGAAAAGCCCACAAAAATAGAACAAAGGAAGGTCCAAGGACTGGAGTGAGGACCTCAGGTAGAACAAACAGCACTCCTGGCTAGCCCAGTTTACATAGGGCAGGCTCAGAGGGAGGAGAAAAAAACATAAAAAGAAGAACCAAAACTGAGCCTGGGACTTCTCTTCTCTTCCCCTCTTTTGGGTCTGCCCACCCTCACGCCTCGAGGATGTATTTTCTTTACCTGCCAATAAAACTGAGCTATAACACTGGTCCGTCTGTCACTTCAAATTTTTTCTGTGGCAAGACAGAACCGAGGAAATTACACACTCCCCAGACAACACTACTGAGAATGGTATGCAATTTAAAACTTATGAATTGTTTATTTCTGGAATTTTCCATTTAGTATTTCCAGGCTGAAGTTGACTGTGGGTTACTGAAACTCCAGAAAGTGAAACTTCGGATAAGGGGGGCTTTACCCATAATCCCACCATTGAAGCAATACTGTGAACAGCTTGGTGGATATTGTGCAGTCTTTTTCTCTGTTTTAAGTGATCATCAGGCCTGTCTGGAAAATAATGATCAAAGATAATTCATGTTCTCCAGTCACATTCCCCATTTCCATCTAAATTATATACAACTCTTAGCCCAGGTTTCACTGGGTTGGTTGGTTGGTTTTTCTTTCTGGAAAGCCATTCCATCCGCCTTATAATACTGTCTTGTTTTGGTTTCCAATGGCTGAGGTGTCAAATTACCATGAATTCTGTGGCTTCCAACAGAGTTGGAATCTTATGGAGCTAAAACCAAGGTGTCAGCAAGGCCCTGCTCCTGCCTGGAGGCTCCGGGGGAGAATCTGGTTTTCTGCTTCTTCCAATCTGCTGAGGGCGCCTGCATCCCCTAGTTCATGGCCTTTGTCTTCCAGGTCGGCAAGTGTGACTTGAGTCTCCCACTGCCGTCTCTCGGGGTCTCTCTTCTGCACTCACACCTCCCCGTGACCACAGCTTGGAGAGGACCCATGTGATTAGAGTGGGCACATCTAGATGATCCGGGATAATCTTGCCCTTTCAAGGTCCTTAAATCAGAATCTTTTTTTACATGTAAGTTAATAGTCATCCTTTTTGAGGTGAAGTTGTGAACATCTTTAGGGAGCATTCTGATGAGATCTCATTATTTTTAAAAGCAATCTATATCATTTATAAAGCAATATGCTGGGACTTCCCCGGTGTCCAGTGGCTAAGACTCATGTTCCCAATGCAGGGGGCCTGGGTTCGATCCCTGGTCAGGGAACTGGATTTCACATGCCGAAACTAAGACCTGGTAAAACCAGATAAATAAATTTTTTTTTTTTTAAGCAATATGCTATATAATGGGTATTTCCTGGTGGCTCAGACGATAAAGAATCTGCCTGCAATGCAGGAGACCAGGGTTCAAGCGCTGGATCAGTAAGATTCCCTGGAGTAGGAAATGGCAACACACTCCAGTATTCTTGCCTAGAGAGTTCCATGGACAGAGGAGCCTAGCAGGCTACAGTCCAAGGGGTCACAAAAGAGTCAGACTCAACTGAGTGACTAACACTTTTTTGTCATGCTCTATATGCATACTCTTCACCAGATATCTTATTCATGAATCTGTGCTAAAGTAGATTTGGGTGTTTTGCATTGTCCTAACCATGACTGTGTTCTAATTTCCACACTCTTTATGTATCCAGAAACAGGTAATCTGTCTACACCTTGTCATTTGTCAGTACTCTCTAAATAAATGGATATATATGTTAAAGGTGGCAAGCAACACAACAGTGATCATAAATCTAGTCTACTTTGCAGCTAAAATCTCTTGAATATTAAGACCACATATAGAGTGATATTTTCCGCTCATTCACGCAGTGACAACCAAAACCGTTTTCAGTCAATGTTCCAAGCTGATTTTAAGCCCTAGTGAAGACATTAAGAAATACAAGCAGGGTGAAGCAAGGAATGCTTTCTGAATTCTGAAACAAAGGGAGTCTATACTCACTTGGGCGAAGAAGGGCAGTTGAAGTGACCAACACAATGGAGGCGAGAAGCTTCATTGAAAGAACAAGCCACCGAGTGTGGACACTTGAATTTATCAGGATGTAGACTCACACAGCACACAGGATTCTAAACTGCATGAACAAGATGACATGGATTTGTTAGCTATGCTCAAAGTACTAATGGAAAGAGCACACTGTGAAACTTGATAAGTACAATAAATAAGAGAAAACATGGTCTCAGGAAACAGGTAACAGACCAATGGAGTTGAATTTCTAACGCTTTCTATCAGCTTGTGTTGGTAAGATATGCATGGGACTGACACTCCATGAATTGCTATGATTGGTATAGATCAGAAATGAGTAACACAATCTCTGTCCTGAAGGGGCTGTTATGAGAGTAAGGGTAAACAGGAATGTAAACAAATAATTACATGAGGGTATGAACTAAAATTAGACTCTGAACAGGAAGCCGTGAGAATCCGGCTGATTCAGTATCTGCTCTTTTTCACTTAGGGTGTGGGTAGGTACAAATGGTGACTGGGGAGCTCAAAGAGGAAGTGAAATTTGACTTGTATCATGAATGAGGGGTCAGAGACAGGGAAATTACTGAGTCAGAACGGCTTTGCAAAGGCCTGAGTGTGTGGACAAGCACATTGCTATGCCTGGTCAAGCATCCCTTTCAAGCTTCTGAAGCTCAGAGCAATCACAAGTGAGCAGAAGCTAGAAGCCAGGGAACCATATATTCAGGACCCAAACTACAATTTTCACTATCTGTTCAGGACCCAAACTACAATTTTCACTATCTGTCCTCCCATTTCTCATCTATTTACTTCTGTTACCATCAGTAGCCCCGCTTCTCCAGCTGTGGACTAGCACAGACACTCACTCTGAACTTCATCTCCTCTCCACCCGTCTCCTCCCAAGTCTTTGGGAGTTAACAGCCCCTTCAGGACAGAGACTGTGTTACTCACTTCTGATCCGTAGCAATCATAGCAACTCTTAGTCCTTCGTCCTGTGTAATCCTGGGTTCTTAAACCTGTGCACCTTAAGACCAAGAGATAAGCATCTTCCTTGCTTCCTTTTGCTATATTCACATGATTTATTTTTCTCCTTCAGGAACCAGAATTTCTTAGGAGTTAATGACATCAGGCTTTATCATCTACTGTCCTGTTGGGAATCCACCTGATTCATGAAAGGCTTTGACTCTGGGCTCACCGAGTCCCTCTTCCCTAGCCCATCATTAACCTTGATGGCATCTGTGCCCATGTGCCTGACCCAGTTGATCTCCCAGCCTGTTGTTCTGTGACCTTCTCACCTCCAGCCAAGTTTTCCTGTGCCATATGGCAGCTAGTAGTGTCATCTTATCTCTCTGTAGCACTCATGGTAGCAATCTTTTTTTTTTTTGGTTGCACCATGTGACTTGTGGTATCTTGTATCTTACTTCCCCAAATAGGAATTGAACCTGGGCCCTCCACAGTGGATGTACAGAGTCCTAACCACTGGACCACCAGGGAATTCCCTGCAATTATTTTATATTTTGGTTTGTTTATAGTCAATTTTACCCACTAGATGCTCTGTAAAGACTGGAATCTTCTCTGTTTTGTTCATATTTATCCCCAGCTCTTAGCACTGTTTGGGTGCATAAATACAAATTTGTGTCAGAAAATATTTAGAGATATACAGTGGGAAAGACAGTGAAAGGTTCTTGAAAAGTATCAGTGCCATGCTAGGAGCTGGGCTTTATCCTGGGAACACATGGGCGCCTCCAGGAGATGGCCCCTAGGAGATGGGAGAAAATGTATATTCTAACAAAGATGTGTACTCAAATGTTAATAGCAACTTTATTCATATTAGCCCAAAACACTGAACACATCCCAGATTTCCATCAGTTGTTGAAAAGACAAACACACTGAGGTGTATTCATACAAAGTTTACTGTTCAGCAAAAAAAAGAAAAAGAATGAAGTAGTGTTCCAGGTAACCACATGGATGTACCTCAGGAGCTCTGGGCTGAGGGAAGGAAGTCAGACAGGAATGACTACGTGCTTTATAACTCCATTTATATGAAAGTCTAGAAAAGAGGAATAAACAGACATAACGCAGATCAATGGTTGCCAAGAATCAGGAAGGGACACCGGGATTCCTGACAACAGGGCACAAGAAAGCATTTTAGGGTGATGGAAATTCCTACATCACAAGCATGGTGGTGGTCACATGACTCCACACGTGTCATAACACGGGATGGGATCACAACACAGTTACAGCTGAGGAACGTTACTGTATGTAAGTTATACCTCAGTAAACCTGACTGAAAATGGATATGTAGATGTACAAATACTATAAATTACTAAGAGAAATGGAGGAAAAGCAAACTTTATGAGGATCTCAGGGATGTCCCTGATGGTCCAGTGGCTAAGACTCTGGGGGCTGGGTTCAATCTCTGGTCAGGGAGCTAGATCCCACATGCCACAACTAGGGGGTCACATGCTGCTACTAAGACAGCCTGTGTGCTGCAACTAAGACCCAATGTGGCCAAATAAATAAAAATAGATATTTTTTTTGAAAGGGGATGTCAGAAACATTGAGTTGACCCTTCCGCCTCCCTGCCTTCAAGGAAGATTGTCCAGGAGCAACTGTCACTGGTAGGTATGTTGGGGATCCCTTGGGTACACTGACAGTGGAAAATTTTGTTTTCTTCCTGTGAGGTTACTTAGAGCTTTAATACAATGATGAGAACTTCTGATTCTTAGTTTTGTTTTGTTTTTAAGGTCTCAGAATTGCCACTAGAAATGTATAATTGCAAAAAAAGTAGATTTGAGTCAGGCAGACATGGGATCAGATCTTGTCACTGTCACTTATCAACTGGCATTGTCACTTACTATTGGACATATTATTAAACTGCATAAAGCTTTAGCTGTTCTCTTCCAAAGAATGGAAATAATAGAACAGTCTTAGAGATTTGCCAAGAAGTGAGTCAGGTAGTTCCTCTGGAGTGGCGGGTGACAGCTGCTAGATAGGCTTGGCAAATGCCTCTAGATTTGGCGGTACAGGGACAGTGTACTCACATGGATTTGAAGAGCGTGTCACTCACCGCAGAGCAGGCAACATGAGCCCCTTGACCCTCACATCCCACTGGTGCGATGAGGCGGTCAGTGCATGTGGACGCACCGTGGTCCTGCATCACAGCTCAGGAATACGCATCTTTGGAAATCCCCAGACTTCTCCAGGAAAGTGAAAGTTGCTCAGGCTTGTCTGACTCTTTGCAACCCCATGGACTGTAACCCACCAGGCTCTTCTGTCCCTGGGGATTCTCCAGGCAAGAATACTGGAGTGGGTAGCCATTCCCTCCTCCAGGGGATCTTCCCAACCCAGGGCTCGAACCCAAGTCTTCCACACTGCAGGCAGATTCTTTACTGTTTGAGCTACAGCCTATTCAGAGGCTGCTGGCAAACCGTCGCCCTCTGTCCTCCGGAGAGAACTATTCTATTAATTATCCTGAGAGGTCTGCAAGTCTTCCCTGGGGCAGGGAGGGTGTGGTCCTCATCATCCCTGGGGTGTCCCCCGGGGGAGGAAACTCTTGATCTCTGCTCTCCCAGAATGGAAATAAATCTGAGCAAATTGACTGATGATGCCTAATATGGAGAAATGTGAAAGATTTGTGGAGAATTAGCTCCCAACGGGATTGAAGAATAAAATGCATGCAAAGTACTCAGCGTAGTGTTTTCTACAAAGTAATTGCATCATAAATTCAGATAGCAATAATATTGACAATTACAATGATGAGGCAACAGTGGGGGAAAAACAAGGCTCATTTTCTTTAAACCTGGCACCTCATGCCTCTTAGAAAGGAAACTGTGCTTATTGGGGGAAAGGTGCTGATAAGTGCTCGCAGTAAAATGCAAGCACTCCCCCACCTCCCCACACCTGAGGTTGCATATTTGCTGATGCCAGGATGAAGAGAAGGGTGGGGTGGGGGGAGGCAGGTGAGATGGAGGTGCTGCTCTCTTTAAGACTGGGAAGGAATTTGTTGTTCTAAAGCCGGGTTTCTCAGAATGGTCTCTA
This sequence comes from Dama dama, assembly GCF_033118175.1. Lineage (NCBI taxonomy): Eukaryota > Metazoa > Chordata > Mammalia > Artiodactyla > Cervidae > Dama > Dama dama. The sequence continues at coordinate 25,009,179 of NC_083701.1, read as the reverse complement.
GACCAGCATCAATACTATCTGGGGGCTCAGGACTCTCGGTGCCCACCTCAGATCTGTCTTGCTCAGTCACAGTCCTGTCTGACTCTTTGCAGCCCCATGGACTGCAGCCTGCCAGGCTCCCCTGTCCCTGGGATTTCCCAGGCAGGAATACTGGAGTGGGTTGTCATGCCCTTTTCCCGGGGATCTTCCCAACCCAGGGACAGAACCCGCATCTCTCATGTCTCCTGCTTTGTAGGTGGATTTTTTTACTTGTTGAGCCATTGGGGAAGTCATCTAGTAGATCAGAAACACCAGGGTGGGGCCAGCGATCTGTGATTCTAACAAGACCCCAGAGGATCCTGGGGCCAAACTCCTTAGCCCTAGAAAGGCTATGGGGTGAGGAGGGGTAAGGAATTTGTAAGCCTGGACTCTTTGTGGAAGAAAATGTGAGGGATCCTCAGTGGTGGTAGACTTAAAACAGCTAAGAAAATGTTCATGGGTTTTTTTTTTTTTTTTTTTTTTAATGTTTACTTATTTGGCTGCACTAAGTCTTAGTTATGGCATTCAAACTCTTAGTTGCTGCATGTGGGATCTAGTTCCCTGACCAGGGATCCAACCTAGGCTCTATAACATGGGTTTTTAACAGCAGTTTGCACTGATGTTACTGCTGCCAGGATTCACAACTCTCCATTAACGCGGAGGGGAGGGGGGCAGATAAAATGCTCCCGTGGTGAAAGGAAAGACACGTGTCAAGAAGCAGGATCTCAGAAGGCAGAGAGAGTCATGACGATGGAAGCCCTCAGAGAAAGGAAGTGACACATTGGAAAGGGTATTGAATTCTGTGAGCTTTGAGCCAATTTAATCTAAAATCAATGGGCTGGAGTGGACTTCCCCGGTTGCATGGATGGTAAAGAATCCGCCTGCAATGCAGGAGACCTGAGTTCGATCCCTGGGTCAGGAAGATATCCCCTGGAGAAGGGACTGGCTACCCAGTCCAATATTCTTCCCTGGAGAATCCCATGGACAGAGGAGTGTGACAGGCTATATAGTTCATGGGGTCGCAAAGAGTCGGACATGACTGAGAAACATACTCACATGAGCTAGAACAGAGATACCAGCCTGCACGTGGGCCCTGGTAATAACATTTCAGTAATCAGATCATTCCCACAGAGATCTTGAGTACTGATAAGGGAATACCAAGGAAGGATAAGAATAATTTTTCCTTAAGAAAAATAAAAAAAGATTATTCTTAAGAATTGCAGGCAGATTCTTTACCAACTGAGCTACAGGGGAAGCAGGAGACAGATGCCCTCAACCTCCTGATGATATTTCAAATGGCTTTCGAGTCCTTTAGGAAGCCAATCCTGGGTTGTGGGAGACACATCTCAAGGCTTCAGAGAAAGAATTCACAGCTGTAAGGCCTTTTTGTAAATGCCCTCAGAAACAGCAATCAGGGCCCACGTCAGGTATTGGCTATGTATGTACTCAACTGTGTCTGACTCTTTGTGACCCCGGACTGTAGCCTGCCAGGCTCCTCTGTCCAAGGTATTCTCCAGGCAAGAATGCTGGAGTGGGTTGCCATTTCCTCCTTCAGGGGATCTTCCCTACCGAGGGATGGAACCCACTTCTGCATTGCAGGCAGATTCTTAACCACTGAGCCACAGGGGATCCTCAGGTGTTGGCTATAATAAATAGTAAATCCTCTGGGAAGCCTTAAGCCTCCTCAGACAGGCACTTAAGGGGAGCTGGGGGTACCCTGGGATGAGGCCTGGGTAGTCAGAAACTGCCCCTGTTTGCGCAGGTCTTGTACTGTGGCAGACAAAATCATATGCGCTGAGAGTCTGTGGTTTTCTAGGCCAAGGCCTGGTAGAGAGGAAAGGCTCAAGGTGGCGAGGCTGGAGTTCTCTCCGTCAGGGAATCTTTGTCACTTGCCATCGGCAGGGTCACATCAGTCGCTAACGTTTAACTGAATGAAGAAAACTTGCAAGCTGTTTTCTGGCCTTTTTTCCAGCCGAGGTGACTCTCTTCTGAACTCAGAGCATCTATTGCTAGACCAAGTGGGTTTCAGGGAAGAGTGTTTATAGGCAAAATGTGGGCTGAGGGAGGAAGGGTGTTTGCCTTTCTTCTCACTGTTTGGTGGTGAGGGAAGCGGATGAAGTCGTGTGGGTAGCCTGAAGTCACCATCCCCGGCCCCCGGGCCTCATCCGGTAGCAGAGCTCAGTTGTATTGGCTTCATCCTGAGGAGGAGCTAGGACTCCGCTCTGCACTGTGATGGACTGCTTTCCCTTCTCTGCTTCCCTCTGCCCTGGTTAGTAACTGCTCGAAGCTGCCCTTGGGAACTCAGCGAAGGCCTAGGAGACTAAAGCACTTTTCTTCAAACATAAACAGGGACCCAGAAAGGCTTTTGTACCCAGGACCGCCCCCCCCCCCCCCCCCCCCCCCACTCCAGGGTCCTGCTGGATTTCAGCTGCACCAATAAATTGAACGTATCTGTGAATATACTAAAAACCACTGATTGGGACACTCTAAATGGCTGAATTGTTTTGCCTGTAAGCTAGATCTCAAACACAGCTGTTAACAAAAAGAGAGTCATGTGACTAGTTATTTCAACTAAAGATTCAACTGTTATTTAGAACCTCCGTGGCCAACACGCTGGCTTAGTTGAGGGTGGGCTTCCGTCTTCAGGCGGAAAAGCAGTGAAATGGAGCCGCGGGGCGGCGGTTTGGGGCGGAGGGACGGACCCCCAAGCCCGACCCTGGGTCCCGGGCGCCTCGGGCGAGCGCCCGCCCCTCCTCCCACCTGAGTCACGGCCGAGGCCCCACGCGGCGGGGATGCGGCGCTGAGCGCGGGCTGGGGACGCCAGGCCGCAGGCGCGCTCTCCTCGTGGGGCCCGCAGGCCGGCTGTGCCCGGCCCGCCTCCCGGGTTCCCGACCTCTTGGCCGGCGGCGCCGCGGAACCCGAGCCGGAGCCGCGCGCCCCGCCCGCCCTCCATGGCGTTCACCCGGAAGAGGCAGCGCGAGCAGCAGCTGCAGCTCTACTCCAGGGAGAGGTGAGCGCCCGCCGGGCAGCGCAGAGGCCGGGCCGCCGCCGGGACCGCGGGGCAGGCCCATCCCGCGCCGGAGCCCCAAGCTCGGGCGGCCACGCGGGTTCCGCCGCCGCGGCCCGGCTCACCCGGAAGGGGCCGCGCGGCCGGGGGTCGGGGGTGGGTGGGAGCGGGGTGTAAGCGGGCTCGGCGGGCCCCCCGGCCCCCGGCCCCCGGCTTCGGGTCCGCGCGCTCGGGCGACACCGCGCGGGTGGGCGACCACCCGCCCGCGGGCAGACGCAGGTGCTCCCGTCCCAAGTTCAGCCTCAAAGCAAACGCCCGGGCCGCTCTCCGCCTTCCTGGGCCGGGAGAGAGCCTCAAAGAGCGGCCTTATTCACAGAAAAGCCGGGGTCCAGCCCGCACAGCACCCCCCCGCCCCGCCCCAAGACGTCCTTCGCCGAGCAGTGGACCTTCTTATGGGAGCACGTGAAAGCGCATCCCAGGGGGACTCGGGGTCCCGCGAGTGGAGGCTGAAATGGTCTGAGCGGTTAGGATTCAGTTTCTGATCCTCAGTTTCTCCAAGGGAAGCCCTTTATAAGAAAGCTCACTTCTGCTGTAAGTCAATTTCCAGTGCATTTCGTGTGACTGAAACAGCTTGCTGGTCCTCAGATCTGTAGTCCCAGGTGCTGACAGAAACTGGGAATGAATCGTTTTACACGTATTTTGGTTGTGGAGCCAGTTATCTCAGAGTGCTGCCAGCTTGTGGCGTTGTGTAATCAATGGAGATCCACAAAACAGATTATACATGAACTACAAGCGCAGGCGTTAAGGGTTGCCTGTTCTTGCAGCATCTAAGCTTCTTTTTATAGAGATTGACTGGACCCGGTGCAACCGTTCCTACCTCTTTCCAATCTCTGATACTGGCCTCTGCCAGGGTGTCCAGAGGCTGAAATTCTATTTTCCGCTGTAGAGAAGAAGACATACTAAAAGCTGTATCTTGGATGGGGCATCCAAGAACGATTTTGGTGGCATCATTAGGTTTTATCCACAGAAAGGCTTGTTTATTGAATAATAATAACTGGATCCTCAATAAAGGAACTCACTCTCATAAGAGGCTGTTCTGACTTCCCCTTTGAATGCTTGTTTCATGTGGAGACAGCTTGAATAGTTTCTTTGTTCAGTGCCAACAACATTAAGACTGGGTATTCTGTATTAAAAAGATGAATGTTCAAATTTACATTGTAAGAACTTTGAAACACTTGAATTGCCATCATGTTCTAGGATCTAAGAGTTATTTGTAACAATTCCACAGGCCTGTTTGATATACAGGGAAACCTGTTTTCTGCCAGTTACTTCCATGGCAGTAATTTGTGTTTAATTTGGTTAGCTCCTACAGCTCTGCAGTATCACACAAATCTTTAAAGTCTGCACTGGCATTTCTCTGTATAATCTGCTTTGTTGCTATCCATTGATCACACAGCGTGACAGGCTAGCTGCGCTCGCAGAGGACTGTAGCTCTCACAACCAAAATACTTATTATTCATTAGTCAGGAGGTGGCAACCGTTCTTGAGCATCGGTAATCTGAAAAAGCCAGTGCCACATTTTTTTCACTTGACTCTTACTTACTGACAACCTAAATTCTCTAGTGCTCTGCTCTGTGACTTTGCAACCTTGGGTTGATGGGCACAGTAACCAGGATGGGTTCTTAGAATAGCAGTTTGAAGGACAGGAATATCTCACAAGCAAGCAGTCTCTTTCTAAATCTTAGAATTCTTTCTGAAAGACAAGCATGTTTTAAAACCAACTTTATTGAACTCCTAATTTACTTGTGGCTGCACAGATTTTCTTAGCTTATCTCTTTGTAGCAATAAACACCATTTAGCAAGATGATTGATAGAGGTCATTGACTTGGACACACCTAAGAGAACTGTTACTTTCCTTGGAGCTGTTTCAGAGGTCACCCCTGAAAAGTCCTCACTCTTCAGAGGTGTGGTTTCATGGGTCCCTCTGATGCTGCTTAAGAGATTTTAGGTTTCTGCTGCTATTCAGCTACTCAATAATGACCCAGAAAGGGGAAACTTGAAGTTAGCTTTTATATCTCTTAGTATAAAGTTGATACTGATACATTTAGAGAACGTGGTAGTTCTACAAAAGTAGAAGCAGAGAGGCACTTGGGAAACTCTTAGATTGGTGGCTTAGACCAATGTGATGGCAGAAGAAATGGAGAAAAGTGGATGGATTTTAGATGTTTTTAGGAGGTAGAATTGATAGGCCTTGTTGGGATGGACTGCATGTGGGAGGTAACAGAGGGAGAATTCTAGCTTAGAGTTGTCTGCTAAAATACAGGATGCTCAGTTAAGCTTGAATTTCAGATAAACTGAAAAATCTTCTAGTTTGTCACATGTGATATGTAGTACATACTTGTACTAAAAAGTTTTTGTAACTTATCTGAAGTTCCAACTTAACTAATTGTCCTGTATTTTTACTTGCTAAACAGCAGTCCAACTCGAAAGTTTCTGGTTTAAACAGCTCTTCAGTTCAGTCGGTCAGTTGCGTCCAACTCTTTGCGACCCCATGAACCACAGCACACCAGGCCTCCTTGTCCGTCACCAACTCCCGGAGTTTACCCAAACTCATGTCCATTGAGTCAGTGATGCTATCCAACCATCTCATCCTCTGTCGTCCCCTTCTCCTCTTGCCCTTAATCTTTCCCAGCATCAGGGTCTTTTCAAATGAATCAGCTCTTCACATCAGGTGGACAAAGTATTGGAGTTTCAGCTTCAACATCAGTCCTTCCAATGAACACCCAGGACTGATCTCCTTTAGGATAGACTGGTTGGATCTCCTTGCAGTCCGAAGGATTCTCAACAGTCTTCTCCAACACCACAGTTCAAAAGCATCAATTCTTCGGTGCTCAGCTTTCTTTATAGTACAACTCTCACATCCATACATGACTACTGGAAAAACCATAGCCTTGACTAGACTGGTATCAGTTATTGGTGATGCTTTAAAGTAAAACTTTGGGTAGTTTTCACTATTAGAAAACAAAGAGCTAACTGGCTATTCAGATTAAATACACTGTTCTTCTGGTTAAGACTTAGATTGGAAGAAAGCATATTGATCTCACTGGTGTTTTGAAATGTCCTTTGCATGTGTTAATGAAGATAAATGTAAAAATCTAAAGACAGTTCACATGTCTTGGAATTGTTGGGAATGGTAGATGTGTACAGTAGATTAACATATGAGGGAATTCTATAAACTGCAGCTATTTAGATATTTTTATTTCAGGATTTAGGAGTAAGCTAATTGTTATACACTTTTTATCTTTAGGTCTAGGAGTGGTGTGGTGGGACCACAGTTGTTTTCTTTTAAGGTGATAGAGAAATTGAGACAGCCGAGGCTTGTCCCTACTGGGAGAGAGTCAGTTTTCTGTCTACAGTTTCAGAACAGATTACTTACCTGTGGCTTGAAAGCTGTCCTTCCAGGCTAAAACATAATGATCATAAATTCTATATTGGGCTCACAAATTACATTCATCATTTTACAGGCATATCTCAGACTTCAGCTTCGCTTCAACCATTCTGTGTATAATTCTCTTGGTTATGCTGGTGTTAAATTTCTTGCCTGATATAATATCTTTTACTTAATATGTTTGTCAATTGTGTCTGTATTTGTTATACTAAAAATGATTCCTGAGAGGGAAAACTGATTTGTTACAGTCTGGTTTAATCATTCATTTTAAAGACTGTTCATCCTGTTCCTTTCATACCTCTGTGGAGTTTGCCAGGTGTTGAAAATAAAGTCAGAATCAGCACTCAGTTAGCTAGGAATACTGATGGGCTGAGAGAAATTGACATAACTGATGTAAAGAAATAAGATTTATTTTTCTTATATAACCAAAAAAAAGAGTAAAAATAAATGTTGCAAATTTTTTGATTAACTTAGAATTTATACTGGCTTTACTGGAAATACCTGTCACCTTATTCCCTTATTACTGTCTCAAATTAATTTCTTCCAAAGGGGCTACCATTTAAAAAGACACCAGAATCTATGCATAAATGGATTTCCAGTGTGTTTGCTGTATGATTTTTTAAATGATGTAAATGGAAATGACCATTTAATGAATTCATTGCTTGGTTTTTTCCTAAATACTGTTGTGGTATCATTTTTTTACTCATCAGATATTTAATATTTCCAACTGATGGATTTTGAAATTATCTTCTTTTAATTTGTTAATCTGTGCTCAGTGAATAAGGTCTGTATAATACTTTGAAATTTTGTTTTATAACTTAATATGTAGTCAATTTTCACAAATGTTCAATATGATGTTGAAGATAGATGTTAATATTGGTACAATATCCTGTATATGTATTAACATAAAGCTTGTTAATTGTTTAGATCTTTTATTTCTTTAATGAATTTTTTTCTGATTGAGAGAGGATTCATGATGCTAACTTCACTTTGTATTTCTATCAACTTCACTGTAACTATTTTCAGGGTATGTTATTAAGTCTACTTAACCTTAGAATTGATGTCTCCTTAGCAAATTAAGTTTTTCATCAACATACAATGAACTCCTTCTAGTAATATTTTTTTTCTATTTTGTCTGATATTAATGTAGCTATATTTTTCTTTGGGTTGTTTGCATTACATATGTTTTCATTCTTTTACTTCCAACTTTTCTTATCCTTAGATTTTAAGCTTATTTCTTATAGTTTGTAGCTGAACTTTTTATTCTTATATTTCTTGACAGATTGGCCCACTTACATTTATTAATATTGCAGATATATTTGGAATCATTTTTACTTCTTAATTTTGTCTTATTTTTTCCTTTTCTTGGATTAACTAGCAAGATCTCCTTGTTCCCTTTTCATTTTTCCTGAAGAATGTGGCAGTTATATAGTCTGTTTCTGGTTTTTCTACTGCTTTTCCTTGAAATTTTAACATTTATGTTTAACTTAAGGTCTGAGGCCAGTCATTCTTTTTACCCTCCTTCCTAACAATATAAGGACCTTGGGACACTTAGCTCCTTTTGTCCCATTTTAAATTATAGTATGTTATGGTCCAGTGTTTGCAATCTATATTTTAATCAGACAGTATCATTGTCTTGTTAATACCTGTATAGTTTACATGAGTATTTATCAGTGTCTTGGCATTTCTTCTTACATGTATCTTCCCTGCAGAATTTTCTCTCTCCTGAAGAATGTCCTTGAGAAGTTCCTCTGTTGGGGTCTGATGATAGTAAACTATGTCTGTTTTTGTCTGTCTGAATGTGCCCCTATGTGGCCCTTGTTTTGAAAATCAATTTTGCTGGTTGTTTAATTCTCTCAGCATTTTGAAGATCCTGTACTATGCATGCAACTTGTTGGAGCAACATGGGATGGGGGAGGGAAGACCCAACAAAGTACAGATAGATCAGTAACCTGTGTCCCTGCCCTCTGGGTGTGGCTCTTAGCCCCCGGCAGGGTCAGGCTTCACCATGAGGAACCTGGGCCCCGTGGGGTGACCGAGGGCCAGGATACAGAGGGATTGTTAAGCTGTGATGGAGCCTTGCTCTCCAGGTCCCATGCAATTTTAGTGGCTGTGGGTTGGCCTGGCCCCTCCGCTGGCTTGCTCAGGGGCTGTCTCAGCCTCGAACTTGAGTCTGCATGACGCAGTGGATGAGGTCTGGGTTTGTATATCTGTAAACACGGTTAGGGGGCTTCCAGCACTTTCTCCGGCATGATTAAGACACCGGAGTGCAAGCCTTGTTGATCCAGACTGTTGCCAGTAACACAAGACCAGGGCAGGTTTCAGTGGAGCTTTGTGGGGGGCCACCTTCTATTTGGGGAGATTAGCCTGCAACGCACCCCTGTTGTTCAAGTTTCATTATTTGTTAGGAATCTGCCCTTTCTCTGGCTGCTTGTAAGGTCTTTTCTTTGTACTGTTTTGGGGTTTGTCTGCATAGACACCTCCTTCTGTTCATCTCTGCTAATTGAGGCTCCTCAAACTGGAATAGTTTTGGAAAATTTGTAGCTAAATCTTCAGCTCGGGGAATATTGCTTATTGTCACTCCTTAAGCCCCTAATCTCTCATAACAACTATTTAAAATGTATCTTGATTTTTCTGTGTTGCATGTAGGTTATTTTAATCCATCTTACAACTTTTTCACTAGTTGCCTTATTTGCACTAAAGTTTTAATTTCACTTTTTTTCTTTTTTCTTTTTTTTTCTGTTTTTGGCTTCCCTGTGTGGCTTATGGGATCTTAGTTCCCCAACCAGTGGTTGAACTCAGGCCCTTGGCGGTGAAAGTGCCGAGTCCTAACCACTGGACACCCAGGAATTCCCTAATTTCACTTACTATATTTTTAAATTCCTAATTTCATTTGGCTCACTTACAGCTGCCTTGGTCATTTTTTATAAAAGTCTGTTCCTTTGTGTTTTTGATGTCCTATTTCTTTTAACTTATTCTTGTAACGATCGGGCTTCCCTGGTGGCTCAGATGGTAAAGTGAAGTGAAGTCTCTCAGTCGTGTCTGACTCTTTGCGACCCCATGGACTGTAGCTTACCAGGCTCCAGGCAAGAGTACTGGAGTGGGTTCCCATTTTCTTCTCCAGGGGATCTTCCTGACCCAGGGATCGAACCTGGATCTCCCACATGGTAGGCAGACGCTTTACCGTCTGAGCTACCAGGGAAGCCCATCAGATGGTAATGAATCTGCCTATAATGCCAGAGGACCCAGGTTCAATCCCTGGCTTGGAAAGTTCCCCTGGAGAAGGAAGCGGCAACCCACTCCAGTATTCATGCCTGGGAAATCCCATGAACAGAGGAGCCTGGAGGACTACAGTCCACGGGGTTGCAGAGTCAGACACGACTGAGAGACTAAGCACTATTGTAATGATCAGATGCAGAAAATAAATTAACTGTAGACTTTACAGGTTTGACGAGTGGTCTGCTGCTTGTACTGACCTTCATTTAGTCATTTTACGTCTTCGTTTGTTTAATGGTTTTTGATGGTGGCCTCTTTGAGTTTATTTTTGGAAATCTCGGTTTAATGAGTGTTTTTCCAGAGAGTGTTTGCATGTGTATGTGCCTGGGGTTGGGGGAGAGACAATACTGGTTTGCTCTGAGTGTTACTGGGCTCAGTAGGTAGTGTGAATTCTAGCCCTAATGTGTCTTAAGGCAGGCTTGTAGTCTCAGCTGTAAAGAAGACTTACTTTGTCCCCTGCCCGGGGCCAAGGTCCTGCCATATCCCTCTGGGAAGGTAGGGTGGGTGGTTTTTTATTTTCACCCTCAGTTCAGTTCAGTTGCTCGGTCGTGTCCAACTCTTTGCGACCCCATGGACTACAGCACGCCAGGCTTCCCTGTCCAGGGCTTCCCACCAGCTTGCAGAGCTTGCTCAAACTCATGTCCATCAAGTCAGTGATGCCATCCAACCATCTCATCCTCTCTCATCCCCTCTCCTCCTGCCTTCAATCTTTCCCAGCATCAGGGTCTTTTCAAATGAGTCAGTTCTTCGCATCAGGTAGACAAAGTATTGGAGTTTCAGCTTCAGCTTCAATCCTCCCAATGAATATTCAGGACTGATTTCCTTTAGGGTTGCCTGGTTTGATCTCCTTGCTGTCTAAGGGACTCTCAAGAACCTTCTCCAAAACCACAGTTCAGAAGCATCAATTCTTCGGCGCTCAACTTTCTTTATGATCCAACTCTCACATCCATACATGACTACTGGAAAAACCATAGCTTTGACTAGATGGACCTTTGTTGGCCAAGTAATGTCTCTGCCTTTTAATATGCTGTCTATGTTGGTCATAGCTTTTCTTCCAAGGGGCAAGCGTCTTTTAATTTCATGGCTGCAATCACTTTCTCTAGTGATTTTGGAGCCCCCCCCCCCCCCAAAATAAAGTCTTTCACTGTTTTCATGGCAAATAGATAGGGAAACAATGGAATGATGAGACCAGTTGCCATGATCTTAGTTTTTTGAATGTTGAGTTTTAAGCCAGCTTTTTCACTCTCCTCTTTCACTTTCATCAAGAGGCTCTTTAGTTCCTCTTCATTTCTGCCATAAGGGTGGTGTCATCTGCGTATCTTAGGTTATTGATATTTCTTCTGGCAATCTTGATTCCAGCTTGTGCTCCATCGAGCCTGGCATTTTGCATGATGTACTCATATAAGTTAAGTGAGCAGAGTGACAATATACAGCCTTGACGTACTCCTTTCCCAGTTTGGAACCAGTCTGTTGTTCCATGTCTGGTTCTAACTGTTGCTTCTTGACCTGCATATAGATTTCTCAGGAGGCAGGTAAGGTGGTCTGGTATTCCCATTTCTTGAAGAATTTTCCACAGTTGGTTGTGATCTACACAGTCAAAGGCTTTCACGTAGTCAATAAAGCAGATGTTTTTCTGGTATTCTCTTGCTTTTTCTATGATCCAACGGATATTTACCCTTAGAGGCTGTTACTTTAGGGACCCTAGCCTTTTCTGTTCCTTCCCTCTCCCCATCTCAGTCCCCTCCTGGATTCAGGCTCTGCTGCTCAGACAGCTGGGAAAAGCCTCCTCCGGTGCCTTGCTGACTTCTTGGTTTCTCTCTTCCAAGACCTTCCCTTATGTTTCCATTGCCTCAGCCAAGCGTGTGAAGTTTCAGTAATCTAGCAGTTTTAGAGGCTCTGTATTGAGATTGTTTCTTTGGACATTTAATCTGCCATGATGCCTGAAATGGAATTCCTGATGATTCTTTAAACACAAGTTTATTTAGTAAATCTATGAACCCACTGGTTAAGAAAGGACTTTTGAGGTCATCTAAGCTGTAGCTCCCTGTCCCTCACTTTATAGTTGGAGGCTTGAGAAAGCAAAGTGGTTTACCGAGAGTCCAGTAGCCACGACATGGGGGTGCTGAGCCTAAAGCAAATGTCCTCAGATCCAGTCCAGCCCCCTTTCCACCGCAGCATGCTGCTCCTGTTTTACATCCTGGGTCAGTGCTTGTTTTTATGGTATCTTTGATATTTAGAGCAATTCAGGAATGCTCCAAGCCTCGTTCATGGAGATTAGTACCTTGTTACACTAAGTGTGGTCTGTGGCTATCCCATCAGCTCTGTCTGGGAGCCTGTTAGCAAATGCAGAGTCTCAGGCTCCTATCAGATCTCCTGCATCAGAATCTGCCTGTTGACAAGATCCCCAGATAATTAAAGCATGAGAAGCCCTGCTAGAGACAACAGTAATCAAGCATTCATCTGGATTTCCTGTTGTTTGTTCCTTCAAACTCTCTCTACCTTTATCTTCTCGGTGGTGTAGAGAACCCTCCTGGAAGCCTGCTCCCAGGGCTGTGACCCTTGGTGAAGAAACTGAAAGACCTTGAGAAACACAGGTTTAGTATTCTTTCAGATTAGACAGATTATTTATAAACTGAAGAGGAAGTAGTCACCCATCTGCAGCATAAACTCGCTATGAAGTCATCTAACACTAATCTAATCTCTTGACAGAGTTCTGACTGGTGGGTTGGCAAAATGGAGTAGATTTAGTTCAGCTGAATTTTGGCAGAGTAAGCTTTCCTTTTGTGTTAATAGCAGAATTGAGAAAGGAGAAATTGACATTCATAGAGTTAGGTGGAGTAAGATTCATTTTTTCAGAGGTTGCTGTCAAATGTACATCATTGGGGGCACATTTCTAACAGTGGGTCCCAGAACTATGTTCTCGCCCTCGTCTGTTCAACATTTTCTTCATTTCATTCCTTGTACTTGTGCCCCCTGCAGTGGAATCATGGAGCCCTAACCACTGGATCACCCCTTAATTTCATTTCTTGTTTCAGAGGCCATTTTAAGAAATGCTCAAGTTAGTTAAGCCAGCTCTCCAGGTAGGTAGTGGGGTCCCTACAGTCTGGCTACATCCAAGGATCGTGTTGAGGTGTTCAGAGTAAAGATGCAAGTAGAGGACAGGCGGCCGTGAACACACTCCTAACGTGAGCTGGCACATTTTCCCTTCTCAACATCTCCAACCTAGAAAATTGACCGGCAAAATCTTCGGGCTCCATTCTGAAGACTCTTTGTCAGTGGAGTGTTGAACAACCATTGAGCAGCTGTGAATGCAGCCTCAGCTCTCAGGGCTGCCCGCAGTCAACTTGTTTTACGTTGCTGGTTAAGTGTTGAGCAGGATGTTTTATGAGGATGGGCCAGAATCTTTTTCAGGAAAGTTCAGTTGCCGAATGAGTCAATTTATCTACAGAAAACGCCACTACAGCTCTGGAAACATGGATTGAACTAAGGAACACCCAGGAGCAGGACCCAGGGTCTCCTAAAGAAAGAATTTATAGTCTGTTATACTGATATAAAACTAATGGCTGAGATCATGAAATTATAAAAGGGTTTTTAGGTTCTTTTTAAAGCATGGAAACTTTTACTCCATGGAATGCAGTTTGAAAATCATTGTTCAAAACACAGTGTAAATTTATGGTGATAATTTTTACATACAAAAATTCTCAAGCAGGTATAATTGAACACTTCAGTAAAAAGGAAAACTGAAAGGTTTCTTAATCCTTTAACTTTGAATAATGCGATTTAGTTATATTCTTTCATCATGTGTTTTACATTTCTTACAAAATAGGCATATTGGTACATTAAGGAGGATATAAATTATTTACCAAAATAATGTCTTTAGTTCTTAGTACCTGATGTGATATTTTTATTGGCCAAAAAACCCACATACTTCAACAAAATAAAAAAAATTAAAAAACCCTTTTATAAAAAACACCTAAGATTTACTATTTTTTTACTTAAGTATTTACAGTTTTAAGTCACAGTATAGTAGCATTAAGTATGTTCATGTGTTGTGTGGCAAATCTCCAGAACTTTCAAATCTTGCAAAACTGAAGCTCTGTCCTTTCCCCACAGCTCCTGACAACCACCATTTTGTTTTCTTTGAGAGTTTGACTACTTTAGATACTTAGATAACTGGAGCAATGTGGTATTTGTCTTTTTGTGACTGATCTATTTCACCTGGAGCAGTGCCTTCAAGGTTCCTGCATGTTGTAGCATGTGACAAGACTTCCTTCTTTTTTTTTTAAGGCCAAAAAATATTTTACTGTATGTATATGCCTCATTTTCTTTACCCACCCATCCATCAACAGATACTTAGATTGCTTCTATCTCTTGGCTATTGTGAATAATGCTGTAGTGAACATGGATATGCAAATATCTCTGATATGTTCACACTGTATTCATAAGTGTGACTCTTGGGTCATAGGGTAGTTCTATTTTTATTTTTTAAATGTTTGGAATATAGTTGATTTACACTGTTGTATTAGTTTCAGGTGTACAGCTAAGTGATTCAATTATGCATAAAGATATATTACTTCTTTTTCAGATTCTTTTCCTACATAGGTTACTGAGTAGAGTTCCCTGTGTTATATATCAGGTCCTTGTTGGTTATCTATTTTCTATATAGTCATGTGTTATGTTAATCCCAAGCTCCTGATTTATCCCTCCTACCCAGCCTTACTCCTTTGGTTGCCATAAGCTTGTTTTCAAAATCTGACTCTCTGTTCCTACTTTGTAAATAAGTTTATTTATATCATTTAAAAAAATTAAATTCCATATTTGATTCATATATGGCATTTGTCTTTCTGACTTACTTTATATGATAATCTCTAGGTCCATCCATGTCGCTGCAAATGGCACTTGATTCTTTTTTATGGCTGAGTTATGTTCCACTGTATACATGTACCACATCTTCTTTATCCATTCCTCTTGTTGATGGACATTCAGGTTGCTTCTGTGTCTTGGCTGTTGTAAATAGTGCTGCAATGAACATTGGTGTGTGTGTGTATCTTTTCAAATTATAGTTTTCTCCAGATATGTTTCCAGGGTTGGGATTGCTGGGTTGTATGGTAGTTCTATTTTTAGTTTTTTAAGGAACCTCCATACTGTTCTCCATAGTAGTTGTACCAGTTTACATTCCCACCAACAGTGTTGGAGGGTTCCCTTTTCTCCACACACTCTCTCCTGCATTTGTTATGTGTAGACTTTTTGATGATGGCCATTCTGAGCCACGTGAGGTGATACCTCATTGTGCTTTTGATTCTGGCTCTAGGCATGGAGCATTAGAAGCCAAGCCTTTTAATTAATAGGAGTCGATACACATACCCTGGTTGCTAGAGCAATTAGATGACTTGGAAGGACTAAAGAGTAGTTAAAGAAGCAGGTGGAGAGGGAAGTGGCAACCCACTCCAGTATTCTTGGCTGGGAAATTCCATGGACAGAGGAGCCTGGTGGGCTACAGTCTGTGGGGTCACAAAGAGTCGGACAGAACCGAGTGACTAAACAACAACAACAAAGAAGCGGGTGGTGAGAGATGCATGAATCTGTGAGGCTGGGAGGGAGGATAGGAGTCATCTGCCCACCAGAGGGAACCTCAACATGATCGTTCTATCTTTAATTTTTTGAGGAACCTCTGTACTGTTTTCCATAGCAGCTGCATCATTTCACAATTCCACCAGCAATTTCTCCACATCCTCACCAGTGTTTGTTATTTTGTAATAGTGTATGAGATTTTGATTTGCAGTGTCCTGATGAATAGTGATGTTCAATATCTTTTTTATACACGGGGCTATTTGCATATCTTCTCTGGACAAGTGTCTATTTAAGACCTTTGCCCATTTTTTAGTTTAATTTTTGTTGAGTTGTAGGAGTTCTTTATATGTTCTCAATATTAACTCGTTATGAGATATATGGTTTGCAAATATTTTCTCCAGTTTTGTAGGTTGCCTTCTCACTTTGTTAGTATTGGGCTGTACTGGGTCTTGGTTCCAGCACGTGAAATCTAGTTCCCTGACTGGGGATGGAACCCAGGCCCCCTGCATTGGGAGCATGGAGTCTTAGCCACTGGACCCCCAGGGAAATCCCTCCACCTCACTTTGTTGGTTGTTTTCTTTGCTGCAGAGTAGTAGTCATACTTCCGTGTCACAGAGGTCGGATGTGGTTACACTTATCTATTTTTGCTTTTGTTGTGCTTGCTGTGTCATAGCCAAGAAATCATTGCCAAATCCAGTGTCATGAAGCATTCCACTTATGTTTTCTCCTGGAGTTTTATAATTTCAGGTCTTAAAATTAGGCCTTTAATTAATTTTGAGTTGATTTTTTATATATATATTGAAAGGTTCAGGATCGTTCTTTTGTATGTCAATACCCAGATTTCCATTTGTTGAAGAGACAGTTCTTTCCCTATTGTGTGACCTTGGTCCCTTGTCGAAGACCCGATCAATACGAGAGTATTTCTGAGCGCTCCTTTCTGTTCCTCTGGTCTACATGTCAGTACCACATTGTTTTAGTACTGTAGCTTTGTAATATCTTTTCATACAGGAACTGTGAGACTTCCAGCTTTGTTTTTTATTCTCAATTATTTTAGCTTTCTGATTCTGTATGAATTTTAGGATTTTTTTTTTTCTATTTCTGCAGTAATTGCCGTTGAGAGTTTGCTAGGGATAACACTGAATATGTAAATCGCTTTGGCTGGTATAGACATTTGGCTAGTATGACATTTTAACAATATTAAAGATACGATTCTATCTTATTTGTATGGAAAAGCTGGCTGTTTATGAAGGCTGCTTGTGCTACACAGCAACAAAATTATGCCATTGTCTTATTGACAAATACTTATTTTATTTTACCCTCTCTCTAAGAGAAGTGGGGAGGTGAAGGAGGAGGAGGAAGGGTTGCCTAGCTGCAGCCCAAGCAACGCATTTCAGCTCATTAAGATGCTAAAGGTAAGGGGCAGGGTACTTAGTAACTATCTCTCTGATTTATACCTTCCTGGAAATTACCTGATGCATCAGAGGATGTTCCTAGCAATCCTAACTTCTGTGATCGTATTGAAATTCACAGTAGGTACTAATAGTGAGCATTTTACACTGAGCTCTGGGAGTTTAGCCTATGGTTAATTCTTGTTCATGGATTTTACAGTGTAGAACAGCCCAATAAAAGTTGCCTGTTGTGATGGTAGAGCTGGTTCCTGCTGTCATTATTTTTAGTTTATGAGTTATTTTTCTGTTGGTTCAAAATTTTTAAGTGAGCCATATCTTGGTTTATGGATATAATTTCTTCTTTGTAAGGATATTAATTAAAGTCTTTGGACCTTTTTTTCTGTATATCATTTCTAGTCCTTCAAGTTGTGTTCTTCTGCTTGCTTGGTCTATTTCTTCCACACTGGAAGCTGGTAATCTTGGGTGTCTTATATTTAAGGGTGAAGCATGTAATTCCTGTGGGCAGGCCTCTTTTGCTGGGCTTCAGTGTGGGATGATGTTCTTTCATCCCATGGGTCTTTTCTCTAGGACTAGGTTTTTCCGAAGATAATCCACCAGACTGCTACTTGGAGTTTTATGTGTCTTCCTGATTTTTCTGTAACCACCTTCTTCTCATGCTCCGCACTGTGCTTGATGTCTAGTTTGAAGCCCCTTTTTTTACTTTTGTTATTCAAAAACTGTGTCGGGAGGACTTCAGGGGAGGAATCTGGGTGACTAGCCTCATTTGGACTTTGAACATCACCTTGGCGTCATCCCTGCCTTCTTGCTACCTTACTCCTGTAGTCCTGGAACTTCTGGTTTTCTCCTGATTGGTGCCTTCTCTGGTGGCATCAGCTCTTCTGGTTTCTGGTCACTGCTAATTCCGCCATCTGCTGTCTGTTCACTTTCACTGTCTGTTGCTCACAAACTTACTGTTCTCTCTCACTTGCTTGTACGCCTCTCCAATTTTCTGTAGTCTATGGCTTTTTACTATTTAAAAAATACCTTTGTTTACATTGTATTGTTATTTCCAGAGGGAGCAGAAATAAACCATACATATTTATTCTGCTGTATTTAATCTAGAGGTCTATTCTGCATATTTAATCTAGGTTCTATTCTGCCATATTTAATCTAGAGATCTGTTCTGCCAAATTTAATCTAGATGTCTTTCGCTCTTACATTCAAGACCCAGCTCCAGTGCCACGTTTCCATGCAAACCTGTCTCTCCCTGTAACTCTGGGCGCCGTTGGTGTTTCCGGGTCCTTCCCACAAAACAAAACCGTTGCTTCCAGTTCTTTGCCATGTGTTTGGTTCTGTGGCCATACAGCTAAATAATACTTTTCGCTAATGCTTTGTTTTTAAAAAAGCACTTCAAACTTTAAAAGGAACTATTTTTCAATCCCATTCAGTTTCAACTTGCTTATCTTATCTGTGACATAGTCATTGTGCAAGCATTAGGTTGGTTGTTGAGTCACTCAGTCGTGTCCAACTCTTTGCAACCCCAAGGACTGCAGCACGCCGGGCTTCCCTGGCCTTCACTCTCTCCCAGAGTCTGCTCAAACTCATGTCCATTGAGTCGGTGATGCCATCCAACCATCTCATCCTCTGTCGTCCCTTTCTCCTCCCGCCTTCAACCTTTCTCAGCATCAGGGTCTTTTCCAGTGAGTACAGAGGAATATCTAAAGATTTACCTCTCAGAGGCTTGTGGTCTTGTGAGAGTAGCAAGAGGCACCCACCCACCCCTGATTCATGTCGCTGGAGTGGTGTGTGTGGGCCAGAAGCCCAGGGTGCAGTCACAGGGAACAGAGGACCAGAACTCTGTAGGTGGGAAGGCTCCGAGCTTTGTTCAGGCAAGAACAAGTTTTGTTTCTTGAAATTTGGAGTTTCTGTAAAGAAATAATAGATCCACTTGGTAAACAAATTTGGAGAAGGAAATAGCAGCCCACTCCAGTATTCTTACTTGGGAAATTCCATGCAGAGAGGAGCCTGGTAGGCTACAGTCCATGGGATCGCAAAGAGTCAGACATGACTTGGTGACTGAGCAACAAAACAGTTTTATTTTTGGCATAGCTAGACAGGTCTTTCTGGATGGAGAGGCATACCTGGCACATGGTACACAGTTAATAAGTCTTTTTTGATGTAATAAATGGAAAACACTTTGGGAACACGTATAAAATATTCTGCTTTCTTAATATGTTAAAAAAATTAACCTGACCTTTTTTTTTCTCCCCAAATGTAGATTTTCCTTGCTCCTGCTTAACTTGGAGGAGTACTACTTTGAACAGCACACGGCTCATCACATTCAGCACAAGGGCAGCCAGAAGGAAAGGTAAGGAGGAGTTTCTCTGCAGACTTAGATTTTTCTGTTGTCTTTGGCCACACCCTTTGAAAACTGTGTGCAAAAGTATATAATGAAGTTTTGTGGGGTTTTTTTTTGGTTTAAAATGCCAACTTTGAATTAACTAAAATGTATCTGTTAATTCTCTTGGCTTGTCATTTACAACTATGGGCTACAATTTAGAACATGCTTTGGTATTAGATAAACACTTTACTCTTTACCGTTTTAAAAATGAAATATCCTTTATTCCTGAAAGGATCAAAACCGTGTCTAGTTCAGTTCAGTTGCTCAGTCGTGTCCGACTCTTTGCGACCCCATGGACTGCAGCACGCCAGACTTCCATGTCCAATACCAACTCCCAGAGCTTACTCAACGAGTCAGTGATGCCATCCAACCATCTCATCCTCTGTCGTCCCCTTCTCCTCCTGCCTTCAATCTTTCACAGCATCAGGGTCTTTTCCAATGAGTCAGTTCTTTGCTTCAGGTGGCCAAAGTATTGGAGTTTCAGCTTCAGCATCAGTCCTTCCAATGAATATTTGGGACTGATTTCCTTTAGGATTGACTGGTTAGATCTCCTTGCAGTCCAAGGGACTCTCAAGAGTCTTCTCCAATACCACAGTTCAAAAACATTAATTCTTCATGTAGTTTTTGTTTAAATCAAAACTGTGCAGTATTTGTTTAAATACAAGCCAAAATGAAACTCACTTAGTTTTTTGTTTGATACGTTTGGGCATATCTGTTTCCTTGGCATTCAATTATATTAGATAATTATTTTTCTAATTGAAAGTAGAACCTTGCTTTTTTACCTCTAGAATTTTGAACATATTTTTTTTTCTCTAATTTCATACCTTTTATTCTCCCAATGCTCCTCTGCTCTCTGTCATAATAATGTCCTGCTTAAAATTGAATACATTGGTACATTATTGAAGCACAAATATAAGCAAGCAAACTGAAAGCTGTTTTTGTAATTTTCAAGTTATTATTAGGTTGAAATAGTACAGTTCCATGGAAGTGAATTTGGTAATATTTAGCAATATTGCATGTATATTATCCTATTGATCTAGCAATGCTACTTGTAGGAAACTACCTCAGAGATGCAGAGATGCACTAGAAAGTATATAAATGGACACATGTACTAGATTATTTATTGTAGTACTACTTGTAATAGCAAGATGCTGGAAACAGTTGAGTGGGTGACTGAAGAACTTATGGAATGACCACATGCCAGAGTATTATTTATTAACAAAGGAATGAAGTTCTGTGTGTCACTGTAGATTTTTCTCCAACACATATTAAGTGAAAAATGCAAGGGAAGAATATTTTGTGTTGGATGCCATCTTTCATATAAGAATGGGAAAGTTATGTTGATTATATTTTTAAAAGTTAAATATATGTATATTTTAAAGCATAAGTGAAAAGCTAATGGAAATGGTCATCTACATAGAAAAAGGAGGGATCAGGGGATAATACCGAGATGACAGCTAGACTACTCTGAATGTAACTTTTTTTATAGCTCTGTTTTTGGAACCATAGGAATATTTATATGCAATATAGAATTTATTTCTTTATTAAATTTCAGGAGAAGCAGAAAATTCTAAAAATTAAAAAGAAAATGAAACAAATGAACCTAACTAAATATAAAGCTGGAGGATTAATCACAGAAAAGAATTGTTTTAATCAACTTCACAACACAATAATTTGTGTCTCTGGTGAAATATATTTTCAGTTGAGGACAAATTGCAAAAAAAAGTTGTAAATTGTTTAGTAGTAATATTAAGTATTTTTGTATTATTTTGGAACTCTTTTATGCACACAATTTTATGCAATTAGATAAAGCAAAGTGCCAAGATCAAGATTTTCAGTATAAAGGAGATATAGTTCTAATATTAAAGGTGTTAAGTAAAAACCTTGGGATCTTTGATTTGAATTGGTAATGCTTATATAGAGTCATATGCTTTTCTTTTAAAAGAAAGTAGTTTCTAGCTCTGCCTTCTGAAAAGACCTAGAAGTGGCTCAGTAGCAGTGAGCCACCTGTGAATGCCTCTCTCCAGTGAAAGGAATGAGGGCTCTTTGGGGAAGTGCCTGAGTCTAAGTGAGGGGCAGGAAATGTGAGGGAGGTGAGCCTGGTGGAACATCTTGTTATCCTGGCAGGTAAGGAAAAGTATCAAAAACGATTGCATACTGAATTAAAAGGGCACAAGGCCATCCCGAAAAGTGGGGCAAAAAAAAAAAAATGGAGCAGATTGAGCATTAAAAAAGAATGACTATAGGGGATTGGAATGTACCAGAAGGGCTCAACTCCATGAGTTCATAATGATATGTATATATATAATATAAATAGTTTCATACATATATATGTGTGTGTGTATATCATTTACCTTCAAAGGACTGTAGAACACCGACTCCTTTTTCTAAAACTTGATAAAAAGATCAAGCATTTTTCCTGCTTTCCTTGTACAAATTGTACTTCAGGGTGACCAAATCATACATAATTAAAGCTGTTCATTGTTGATAAATTCTAGATAGCAAACACTGAAGGATTGTTAAAAATTTCAATCCCACCCCCAAAAAAAAAAAAAATTCCGTCCCTAGTGAATCAGGGATCGACAGACTATGGTCATATCTGGCTGCCACTTGTTTTTTTAAATAAAGTTTCATTGGAATGCAGTCACGCCCACTTGTTTACATCTTGTATCTGGTTGGTTTTCTGCGACAACAGGGAAATAGAGCTGAATAGAGACAGATACCAAATGGCCCACAAAGTAAAAAATATTTGCTCTCTGGCTCTTTACTGAAAAAGTTTGCTAATCCCTAATCTAGACATACGCCTCAGTGGCTGCTAAACCAGCAGGTGAAAAGCTGCTGAGAAATATTTTAATGCACGTGTCAAGGTGCATTAAACCCACTGGGGCCTCCTGATATGAGGGCAGTACATGTGCACTGCCTCTGACATAAAGGAAGTGGGATAGATGAAAACCACAGAAACGCGTTTAGCAAAGTCCTTAAAGTGGGGAAATGAACACTGTCTTAGATTAAGAGATATTAGGAGACATATTGGCTAAAGGAAATGTGGGCTTTGAACAAACCAACTATAAAAAACAGTTATGAAATAGATTTGAACCCTGGCTTTATCCCGGATGACATTAAGGAATTATTATTTTTTGTAGATATGTAATGATGGTCATTTATTGAAGGACTTGAGAGATTCATGTTAAAGTATGTTTAGACGAAGTATTGGAGAAGGAAATGGCAACCCACTCCAGTACTCTTGCCTGGAGAATCTGATGGACAGGAGAACCTGGTGGGCTACAGTCCATGGGGTCACAAAGAGGCGATGTGACTGAGCGCAACACAGCAGATGAAGTATAGGAGGTCTGGGAATTTATCTAAAATTCAGTAGGGTTCTGGGGTGTTAGATACAAAACAGGAATGACTGCATCTTAACAGCTGCAGAAACCTAGTGGATTGGTACTTGGGAGTTTTCTGTTCCATTTGCATTTCTTTAGCTTTTGCCTTAAAAGTACTTAAGTTATTATTAGGTAATTTAGGGTGTTAGAGAAGTAAATGCAGTTAACAGCATGGAAAAAATGATATAAAAATCAACATTTAAAAGATCCTTTGAGGAAGAAAAATTGCAGATTGTATCATGGACTTTACCATGAGCCTTCTCATCCATTTGGTTACATATACATGTGTACACAGAGGCAGGCCTTTCTCAGATTGTGATGGGGCTTTATCCTGTGGGCTAGGAAGCCATTGGCATTTTTGTAAGCCAGGAAGAATGTGACAGTGTTTGGTAGAATAATTGACTCAGGGAGGGGATACAGGGACAGGGAGAGCAGGTGGGTCTTTCTAAAATCCAAGTAAAATAATTGCTTCAATTAAGAGACCCCTGGGATGGGCAGAGTGAGAAGGGTTCACTAGGACACCAAGGAATGACTGGACATTTGGAGCCCAAATGTCATACAAGTAATTAAAAAAAAAAAAACCCATGGAGCTTTCCTTGTAAACAAAATATAGTCTTGGAAACTAAGATGTTTTTTTAAAAGTTTTCTTTTTTCCCATCATTTCTTAACCTGTGTTCTGATTACATAATAAGTTATTGCCTTGGTCTGATCATTAATAAAAGTCATTCAGTCAATAAAAGACAATGAAGTGTAGCTTTTTATTGGCTTCAGGCTAGTGAGGCACACTGGCCTCTAGCATACTCAGGCAGGTGTCCCCCCAGACTCACTGGAGCCTTATCCATGTTCCAGGAAAGGAGAAAAATGGTCGACAGCTGATGTATTTGGTATTATAGTAGTAGGTAGATCCTCTTTAAAATTGCTTATTCTCATAGAAACAATTTTGCCCTGAATTCCTATGTACCCCAGAATCACCACTAAAAGCATTTTATATGCTAAATTCAAACTGTTATTTTTCCATGATTATAAATAAGGAAAAAAATCCCTTGCCTAATCAATGTCAGGTTTAAAAAGGATTAGGGTTACAGTATGGTCTTCTGAATAGGTGTTTAAGATGTAGGAAATTCAAAGTCAAAAGAATTAACCACAGACAGGATGGAATCTGTGTTTCTTAAGGATCAGAAAATTGCACGTAGTTGTGAGGACCAAGTGAAGTGATAATGAGTGAAATACCCGGGACAGTTCTCAGCCAGTGAGACTGTATTACAACACGTGGAGTTTCTTTAACCTCTAGGGAGGAGGCGATGGTTGTTGCTTAGTTGCTAAGTCGTGTCAGCTCTGGGCAACCTCATGGACTGTTATGTAGCACAGTGAACTCTTCTGTCCTCCACTGTCCCCCAGAGTCTGCTCACATTCCTATCCACTGAGTCGGTGATGCCATCTAACCACCCTCTGCTGCCCGCTTCTCCTCTTGCCTTCAATCTTTCCCAGAATCACAGTCTTTTCCAGGGAGTAGGCTCTTCATATCAGGTGCCCAAAGTATTGGAACTTCAGCATCAGTCCTTCCAGTGAATATTCAGGGTTATTTTCTTGAGGAGATGAGGATAATTATTTTGCTATGTTGTCTAACCTTTCATACCTTTGTCTTTGATCTTTTATTAGTTGATGCTTTAGTCATCTACGTGCTAGTTAAAATGGGTTATGATTCTTCTGTGACTTCTGTTATGTTCATTAATAATATCCCTTTGTACTTTATCTCTAGGAAAATCAGAGGCTCCTTAAAAATATGTTCAAAATCAGTTATTTTTGAACCAGATGCAATATCCCAACCCATCATTAAGGTAAACACACTTTCAATGTGAAGAGAAATAGCCCTATATTTGTGTACATTTTACCTTGCCTTATTTTTATAACATTTCTCTCTCTCAATTTTATACAGATTCCTTTGAGGGATTGTATAAAAATAGGAAAACATGGAGGAAATGAAGCCAATAGACACTTTGCCAAGTATGTCACTGTAGCAACTGTTTGACTTTACTTCTACCAAATATATATATTTAATGACTTTTATCTGCATTTTTAGGACAGTATCTGGGGCGATTTCACTCATTTTCAGCCAGGTAAGGAGCACCTAGTAAATATTTTTTCTAACCTGAATGAACATTTAAATGAATAAATACGTACATTATATATGTATGTGTGTGTGTGTATGTATGGGCTCCCATATACACACTTTTTTTTAGAATAATGAAATTATTTGTACAAGTCTCAAATGAAGACCGCTGGAAAAGATGTTTAAATTCTTCTAAAATTTGGTCAATGGGAAATATGTTTTAAAAAGTGTGATCCCTGCTGAGATCCTTAACATTCCTCAGGTAGGTAGGTGAGTGTGTGTGTGTTACCTGCTGGCTGTGGGTTTGCCCTTAGGAGGTCCTGACAGTGTGTGAGGGTTGAGGTAATGGACTCACAGCTTCTCCTGTAGCCTCGTCACCATTTAGGACGTGGGAGGCCAGTGCCTACTGCTTCAATGAGCTCAAGTTGACTCGTGATGGCAACCCAGGCGTGACTCGGGTTGTGTAGCCTTGTTTAATTATAAAGCTTGGAGTCGTGACTTTTTATTCATTTCATGTTTACTCAGTATAGATTTTTGCATCCAGCACTGTGTTGACACTGGCTGTACAGAGATAAATTAGAACATGTTTTTTCTCCTGATATACACACCTGACCCTTGAGTAAAGCAAAAGTTCAGGTCACCAACAACCTCCAACAAAGTTAAAAACTCATGTATAACTTTTGACTCCCCCAAAGCCTAACCACTACAAATAGCCTAATGGTGCATTACTGATGACACGTGCTTAGTTGCATACCACTCTTTGTGACCCCATGGACAATAGCCCACCAGGCTCCTCTGTCCATGGGATTTTTCAGGCAAGAATACTGGAGTGAGTTGCCATTTCCTCCTCTAGGGGATCATAAATGGTTGATTAACGCATTTTGTATGTATGTATTGTATTTGTATTCATACAATACAGTGAGTTTAAAAAGGTTATTAAGAAAATCAT
This sequence comes from Dama dama, assembly GCF_033118175.1. NCBI lineage: Eukaryota > Metazoa > Chordata > Mammalia > Artiodactyla > Cervidae > Dama > Dama dama. Next base: position 24,983,628 of record NC_083701.1, on the reverse strand, counting down.
AAGGAAGAGAAAGCACGTTTGCAGTATGTACTGGGTTTATCAATACTGGAAGTTTGTCATCTGTTTACAAGTGAGTAACTGCATAGCAGGGTGACTGCTAGTCATTAAGTAGAAATGGATCATCACAGAGGTCTTCATCCTTGTCATCTGTCTTCATGCTGAGCCAGGAGGGGGAAGGCAGGGTTTGATCTTGCTGTCTCGGGGGCAGAGGAGGGAAGGGGTGGAGGAGGTGGGTGGGTGGGGGGTGCAAGAAAGGCAGGCACATTCAGTTTAAATTTACAGAAATACATCATAATTTCTTTTTCTGCTTTTTTATTTCTCTAAAAATGTTACTATACATACCCATCCTTCTTCCTCACTTTGCTTTGGTTTCAGCGCCTGTGTCGTAGAAGGGTCCATGTTGTAAAAGAAGCCAAAAAGCAGGAAAAAATAAAAAATCAGAACCTTCTGCTCGGTTGTCTTAACATTAGTTTATTATCTGGCACTCACTGCTTCTCCTCCCTCAACGTCCGGCTCTGGTCTGGGAGCACTCATCTGCATCAGGCTGTCCTCTCTTCTCTCCTCTGGCACGGTGTCCATTAGTCCTTGAATTTCTCTGAGATCCATGTCTCGAAACGTTTCAGCCCCCTACTTTTTGGCCATATCCATAATCTGATTGGCTCTGTCATAAATGCTGAGTGGTCATGCACAGCATCTGAACAGTCTTCTCTGGCAGGAATGTATGGTTTTCAGCTTGATGGCTTTTATGGCTTCTTCTGTAACAACCGTGGCATCTTCAGTGGTGCAGTCCTCACAGACTCTCATGATGTTCTGGCCATCAGCATTCTCTTCCACAGCACTGACCGCCCTTTCCATAGAGAGTACCGTGTACACTTAATCTTAAAGGTTCTTATGACCCCTTGATCTCGAGTCTCAATTAGAGACACTGTGTTTTGGGGCAAGTAGACCACTTTGACAGCTTTGGTGTTGAACTCATGGTTCTAGGTGGCCGGGGTATTGTCCAATTAAAAAAAAATGTTAAAGAGTAGTCCCTTACTGGCAAAATACTTCCTGACTGCATCGATGGGACAAAGTATCAATGGAACCAATCCAAGAAAAGGGTTCATGCTGTCTAGGCCCTCCTGCTGTGCAGCCTAAAGACGGCAGCTGTGGGCATCTCTTCTCTTCAAGGCTAGAGGTCAGCAGCTTTATAGATCAGGGCAGTCCTGGTCATCAACTCCACTGCACTTGTGCAAAACAGCAGACTTGGCCTATCTCAGCCTGCCATATTAACTCCTGGTCCTCACTTCTCTTCCTTCCTAATGAATGTCCTTTGTGAATTCCCTGCTCACCCACCCCACCCACCCCCAGAAGAGGGCACTTTCATCTGCAGTAAAAACCTGTCCAGGCAGATACTGTTCTCCTCAGATATTACTTGTGCTGTCTGGGAGCTCATCTGCTGCCTCTTGGTTGGCAGAAGCTGCTTTTCCTGTTATCTTGACATTTTTAAAGCCAAACCTCTTTCTAAAATTATCAAACCATCCTTTGCTGGCATTAAGTTCTCCAGCTTTAGCTCCTTCACCTTCCTTTGGCTTTAAGTTGTCATGTGATGACTTCATATTCATCTATAGGCGTGGCTTTCTTACAGCAATCCTGCACCCACATAAAAGCTGCATTTTCAACATGAGATAAAGAAGTATTTCACAGAAAGTGCCAGGTTCTCCTGCCTGCAGGGTAGCTGCGTGACTGCTTCATGAATTTCCTTTTCCTTTCCACAATGGTCCTTAATGCAGGATCCATTTATCTTGACACTGTGGCAGCCACAGCTGTGGACTCAGCTCAATCAGCGGTATACATCGAGTAGCTCTGCTCTTGCTTGTGGTGTCATGACTTTTCTCGGCTTCTCTGGACCACTGCCAGCATCACCAGTGGCACTTCGTGTGGGTCCCGCGGTGTTATTCAAGGTTTACGATCTGACGCTGAACACGATGAAAGATGCACAAGAACCAGGAGAAACCACTTTTCACTGCCATGCACAGTTTACTGCAGAGATGGCTGTTCACAGGGGGATGAATAGTATCCTGTGGCCTTTTGAGGTTACTCTCAACACTTGTCCTCAGCATAGGGGGTGGCTGGGAAGCTGTGGCCGTGGTGCAGTGTGAGCTGCCGTGAGGGAGCGCTGTGACTTCACGCTGCATCTCTGTATAGTTATTTACATTTTCTCTCCAGTTGGTGCCACGTCTGGTCTGGAAGTTTGCGCATTGAGTTGTGATAAAAAAAAATTAACTTTTTATAATAGATTCATGTATGTTTTATGGTTGTAAATGATATGATAGACTAGTATCTACATACATTTATATGTACTCATGACATACTTATGTCTTAATTTTTCTGATATTTCTAGTCTATGCAGTTCATCTTTCCAATTGTCTGAAATCTCCACAGAATTTTCCAATGTATTTATTGAAAACAGTCCACATGTAAGTGGACCCAAGTGGTTCATGCCCATGTTGTTCAGGGGCCAGCTGTACTTAATTCACCTGTGGATTTTTAAAAATTTTTGAGAGTAGAGCTCATTTTTGTTGTTTAGTCGCTAAGTCGTGTCCTACTCTTGGTGACCCCATAGATGGCAGGCCACCAGGCTCCTCTGCCCATGGGATTCTCTAGGCAAGAATACTGGAGTGCGTTGCCATTTCCTTCTCTGGGGATCTTCCCAGCCCAGGGATCTCCTGCATTGGCAGGTGGATTCTTTACCACTGAGCCACCTGGGAAGCCCATTAGCCCTGTCTTTTTGCTGTGAATCTCACCTTCTTCACCTTGAAAATGGAAGGGAGAGAGGAGATCAGGGTTGCCTCCCCTCTGCAGAGCCCCAGATCCTTGAAGTGTTCAAAGAAAAGTATCTTTCTGTGAAATGCAGGAAAAGCCATGGGAAACAGATATAGAGGTTTCTTCACTTCAGGACTTGACTCAAAGCCTTGAGTTTCATGGGGTGAATAGTCTGGAACAGAGAGCCTCCCGGTGGTTTTCAGATCACACAGCCCTCTTGTTCATGGCCCTTTTTAATGTGTATTGAAAATTATTTTATGAAAGCTGGGAGATATCAGGGTACGTGATGTTCTAGGTCTGCCTTCCATGGCTCTATTAATTTTAGAATGTCTGTTAATTTTGACCTGGCATAAATGAAAGCAGTTACCACCATCTCTTACTTTGGGGAAGGAACACCATTATTGATAATTCTGGCCCACAGCTGTATTCTCATTATTACTACAGTATCATTCTATACTGTGGCTTTATTCTGGAAAGTCCATATCTTGAAAGGAGCAAGTAGGTTTTAAATTGGAAGTGTGGTTTCTATTATAAAAGTATCCATTTTAATATAATTTCAATAAACCTAGAAGTAAAATCTTTCTATTGTCTTTCAATAGTTTATGTAAGATGCCTCATATCAAGCTCAAAATCAGCTATATTATATCAAGGGGCAACTAGACATAAGCTACTCTTTCAAGTATTAAGTTTCCTGGGTTAACTGCACAACCAAGAAAATAAAATCTGTGTGTGTTGTTGTTGTTGTTTTTGCTTCCTTACCAGGTCACAGTGCTTTAGAAATATGTTATGGTTCTTTGGGCTTTAGAGAGCTTTGCTTCCATATATTCTTTTGCTGGTAAAATAAAGAAGAAGGGAGGGGGTGTGTGTGTGTGTGTGTGAATAATAGTACTCAGGCATCCTGGGCTTCCCCAGTGACTCAGACGGTAAAGAATCTGCCTGCAATGCAGAAGACCTGGGTTTAGTCCCAGGGTCGGGAATATCCCCAAGAGAAGGGCATCCAACCCACTCGAGTATTCTTGTCTGGAAAATTCCATGGACATAGGAACCTGGGAGGTTACAGTCCATGGGGTCATAAAGAATCAGACAGGACTGAGCGACCAACACTTTCCACTTTCTTCATGCATCCTGTCAGTGTCACAGTCCAGGCTTTAGAGATAGAAGTGAAGTTGCTCAGTCATGTGTGGTCCCGTGGGCTGCAGCCCGCCAGGCTCCTCCGTCCATGGAATTTTCCAGGCAAGTGTATTGGAGTGGGTTGCTCTTTCCTTCTCCAGGGGATCTTCCCGACCTGGGGATTGAACCCAGTTCTCCCGCATTGCAGGCAGATGCTTTACCCTCAGAGCCACCAGGGAAGCCCGAGAGAGGAGGGAGACAAAGAGAACAAAATATCTGAAGCCCCTCTCTCCAGGAACTTTCCCTCTCAGTGGGGCAGCAGACAGCGAGTAGATGTCTTCTCTGACGTCAGGCAGAGACAGACGCCATGAGGAAGGTGAACCAGGACAGAGGCCAGAACGTGAGAAGGCATGCACGAGCTGCTTTAGTGCAGCAGTGGCGGACGCCCCGGGCTGATTTGTCTCTGTCTGTGGGTCTCTCCAGCGCCTGGGACAGCAGGGGGCACCAGGCGAGCGTCTCGGGGTGCTGACTTAGGTGTGTGGCCCGGGCTGGCGGCTGCAGAAGGGTGAGAGCGGCCGGTGTCCGGGGTGCTCTGAAGAGAACCTGACCGAGGTGCTGCTGGGTTAGTGGTGATGTGGGAGCAGGCTTTGTATAGACCGTGACCTGGAGGAGGAGCCGCTGATGTCTAGAGGCCTCTGCGCTTCGGGAGGAGGCTGGGCCTGGAATGACAGGTTGAGGAGCCACCGTTTGCAGACACTTGGTAGGCCCGGGGCTAGGTGAGGTTTCTGGGAACTGAGGCCCTGCCGCCCTTGGACACGAGAGGTTGGGAGGAAAGCAGGTGCCCAGGGAAGGTGGAGGAAGCAGCTGGTGAGGTCAGGAGATCCTGGAGCAGGTGCTGGGCAGCCGGCTAGAAACCTGCTCCATGAAGAGCCCCCGGCTGTGTCGCATCTGAGACAGAATCCAAGTCCTGAGAACAGTGACCTTGTGCGTCCTCGCTGACCTCGTCAGGAATGGCTACAGTAACACGGATCAGAGGAAAACCTGATTTGGACCCTGGAAAGTACATCAGCTCTGGCAAAGAGTTTTGCCACTGAAAGGAACAGAAAAGGTGTAAAAGGATGTGAGACCAAAGGAGCAGTTTTTTTTATCTATAGTTTGTTTTAAATGGGTAAAAGTGCATCGTGTGATCATAGGAGCTACGTTTTTGAACCAGTGACAGATGTGGGGGAGGCAAACTTTCTGTCATAACTGGAGGGAGGGCAGGATTAGGGCGCATGTGCTAGGAGGCTGATGCTCTGGGGTGTGTGTGCGGGTGTGAGATAACGTGGTTGCTAATGTCCCATGTGAGGACAAGTGGCCTGGTGCATATGAAAACTGCACCTCTAGAGAAGAGTGGTTTCTTTACGTTGATGAATGGATTTCATACCACGGTGACTGTCTTAATCATTTCTTAGACAATGAGCACTTAGGTTAGCATCCTTCACCTGTCTGGTTACTGGGCACAAGTGATGACATTGACAAGCCATCTTAGACATCGTATCGATCCTACAGTGCTTGCTACCTTGTTTCCTTGATGAATCTCTTTTCAATTTAATGTTTGTTATTTTAACATCAGAACTTTAAGCCATACTAATATTAATGCAAGTGATTTTGGAAATAGAGATTAAATAACAATGATTTAAATTTGATTCATAACATCCATCAGCTCATCACTGACAACATTTAATTATTTCACAAGTATTGATTTGTCTTTTTCAGGTGTATTTCATTAAAGAACACAACATTGTTGCACCGTATAAAATAGAAAGGGTAAGTAAGGTTCTTCCTTCATCCCCAACAATTTCCATAGTGATTTTGAGCAATAAGGTTCTGTGTCTGTGTTAACTTCTTTGATGCAGTATAATGATAACAGGTATTTAAAGGCTTGGACTGCAAGGAGATCCAATCAGTCCATCCTAAAGGAGATCAGTCCTGGGTGTTCATTGGAAGGACTCATGCTGAAGCTGAAACTCCAATACTTTGGCCACCTCATGCAAAGAGTTGACTCATTGGATAAGACCCTGATGCTGGGAGGGATTGAGGGCAGGAGGAGAAGGGGACGACAGAGGATGAGATGGCTGGAAGGCATCACGACTCGATGGGCATGAGTTTGAGTCAACTCTGGGACTTGGTGATGGACAGGGAGGCCTGGCGTGCTGCGATTCATGGGGTCTCAAAGAGTCGGACACGACTGAGCAACTGAACTGAACTGAAAGGCTTGGTACTTAGAAGTTATAACAAAATTATCCAAGGGAGCCACAGACTTCATTTCAAAAGATTTCAGTTAACTTTTTAACTTAAAAATAAGTGGGTCTATTAGTGGGGGGAAAGGCTTAAATTATTAGGTTAAAAGTCAAAATCAGAAGATGCATCATATTTACTGGGTATTGCTGAGGACTTCTTTTAAATGTTACAGAAATATTTATAGGTTATAAAATACCCTTATTTAAGAGCTCAGTAATAAGTGTATAAGTTCTCCCAATTGGGTAGAAGCTCTGAAGGACCAGGATCACAGGACTCGTAACTAGACATCACATCCAACCACTCTGTACTTTACTTAATGCTGTGACTTCCCAAGTGGCTCAGTGGTAAAGAACCTGCCTGCCGGGGTTCCATCCCTGGGCGAGGAAGATCCCATGAAGGAGGAAATGGCAACCCACTCCAATATTCTTGCCTGGAGAATCCCATGGACGGAGGATCCTGAGCACAGACCCATGCTGCAGCTTAGCATGTAGTCGAGGGGTAACTCCTAGCAGAGACCTTACAGGACCTAGAGGTGGGCCTAGTGCTCCTGTCATGACTCCTCTGAATTGGGAAAAGCCCCTCCTCTGAGCAGATCCTGCAGGCGGGATGGCAGTCCTGGTCACAGGCCGGCCTGGCCTGCGAGTCCTTGGCAGCAGCTGGGACACCCTGGCCACCAGCAGCCACCTCCAGGGTTTATGTGCAGGAAGCATCTGTGCACACCGGTCAGTCAGGAGCAGTGAGTCCTGAGGCCTTGTTACCACAGGCGGCGCTGTCGGCATCCGGGAAGGACGCTTCTTCACTGTGAGGGCTGTCCCTTATGTTACAGGATGCTCCACCCGCTGAGTGCCCCCCACCCCGCACTGTCCCCTGTTGTGTGGCGCCTCCACACGTTGACAAATGCCCTGCAGGGGTGGCAGGACCACCCCCCTCCGAGCTGAGAGCCCCTGGTCATTGCACCCTCACTGCAGAGGTTCTCCTGACGCCCACTCGAAGTACAAATCTGCTGAAAAACGACGTCAAAGGAAGTGGGTCAGGTTTTCTGAAGCAAAGAAAAGCTCTTTTGTTCCACTGTGAATTAGGACACCAGAGGATTCTCAGGTTTAAGGGAGGGAATGATGACATAGACAATGGTGATGAGAGATGATAGACTGGGAAGACCCTCATTCCTCTGATGGGGAGACTGATTCAGAAGTAGTACATGGATGAGTTCCCTTTGTAAGAAATCCAGATACCAGTTCAGAGCGCCCTGTGCCCAGGTGAGCGTGAAGTGAGCCACACTGAAGGTGCAGGAACATAGGAGCATCCTCTCACCATAGTCCTCCCCTGGCACAGTGCACGCGATTGGAGGGAATGCCCAGTTCCCATCTTCTCACCTGTCCTGGAGCTCTGACAGGACCCATACTGCTCTAGATGTCTGGGGACCCTCCCCCCCAAACAGGAAAGAGCCGGGCTTGTGCAGTGTTCCAGGGGACTTTGAACCAGAGACACAGGCAGATGCAGCCCAGCGGACTCACCCTCGTGGGGAAGAGAGGAGCACAGCTTGTGACACATAAAAAGTAACCATCACAACACACACTCACCCAGCCTCAGAGCACCTGTGTGAAGCCGGCACTGACAGGACTGAAGGGAGAGACTGAAGGGTTCAGATGCATGGAACAGAGGAGACGTCCATGCTCCACCTTCAATAATAGGCAGAGATCATCCATGCAGCAGGTCATTTGGGAAACAGGACTCAACCAGTACTCTAACCAGATGGGCTTCATAGACATGTGCAGAACATCCTGCCCAATGACAGTAGGACATGCCCTTCTCACGTGCACAGGGGACATTCTCCAGGACAGATCACACATCAGGTCACAAAACCAGTCAATAAATCTAATAAGACTGATGTCAGTCCAAGTATCTTTAACAACCACCATGGAGTGAAACCAGAAATCCATAGCAGCAGGAAGATTCGTACGTATGTGGAAATTAAACAACCTTCTTGTGCAAACAGTGTGTCAAAGAATAAATAAAAAGGGATATTTAAAAATACTTCAAGATGATCAAAATGAAAACACACCTAAACTCCTGGGATGCTGCAAAAGCAATCCTAAGAAGGAAGTTTAGAGTGTTAAACACTTACCTTAAGAAAAGAGAAAGATCTCAAACTTAAAAACCTAACTAGATACCTCAAGGAACTAGAAAAAGGAGCAAACTAAGTCCAAAGTCAGTGGAAGGAAGGAAAGAGTAAATATAGAAGTAAATCTCCCAGGTGGGCCGAGGGAGTTCCCTGCACACATCAGCAGGGGTTGCAAATATTCTTAAAGTGATAGGTCCTCATGTGCTTGTTCTCCTCTGGTTCAGTTCATCTTCCTCTTTTTCAGGGCATGATGGAGTATGTCTTCGAGCTGGATGTTTCAGGGAAAGTGGAAGATGTTGTGGAGACCCTGCTTCAGGTAAGTCAGCGCTCTTCTCAGACATTCACTGGCAAACTTTTTAAAAAAGAATTTCATATTCATACATCTCACCAAAACCATAACCTCTTCTATAAATCTGAATCAGATTTACTTGAAGGTGTTGAACTTGAAAACTCTACGTTAGGAAGAAGCCATAGATGTTTTGGAATGGCTCTTAGCTGTTACCGAGTAACAGAATGGTAGTTGTGTTTCATTGCTTCTAAGGAACTATCTTCTTATCATCAGAGAGAGAAATAAATCCATGTATATTTCTGTACTCGTAGCTTCATAGAGCATCCTGTCTGGATAAACTGGGGGACCAAACTGCCATGGTGAGTTTCTAAAGACCTGTGTCTTTGTTGTGAATGAACCTGCATTGATGTGTCACTTACAGATACTTACAGCCATGTTTTTAAAATGATTCTGTCTTAACAGATAACAGCTATCTTGCAGTCCCGATTGGCTAGGACATCATTTGACAAAAACAGGTAAGTTTTCCATGATTTGGATTCCTGGTGGTGAAAGCAGCAGTGTCGTCATCTCAGGCCTCATTCAGCATGTCCGCCATCGATGATGGGTGCTGGCGTCTGCCTCGCCCCAAAGCTGCTGACCTGGGGCAATGGCCCCAGCCTCAATGCCAGCTCAAAGCCCAGAGGCTCCTGGCCTCTTGAAGGCCTGGGCAGTGGTGCCCCCCCCACCAGAACCTCCCAGTCTGTGAGCGTCTGTCCTTTCACACGTTACTGCTTCCATGTAGGCCACCAGCCCCCTCTGCTGAGATTGCTGTGACAGCATTTAACTCGTCACCCCTACACTCTCGAGTCTTCCTTCTGCAGTCCCTTTCTCTCTACTCTTCTAATGTGCTTTTAAAATACTTTCTTTTTAAAGAACTTACTTGTTTACATCACTTGTCTGTTTGAAACTCCTCCAGAGAGTAAAGTATTCACTTTTCTAAGGATCCAGTATATTTTCTGCAAGTAACTCTACTTTCACATTAACCTGTTCTCTGATCTGTTGCTTCCCGTATTTTAAGTAGATTTCCTTCTGTTAAGTAGACTTGGGCTATTTGTCTGTGTCTCCGTCTGCAGTACCACTGTGTTAATCACTGTTAAGTCTTAGTATCTGGCACGGCATTTCCTTTCTAACTTAGGTCTTCAGCGTTCTTGGTCTTACACATTCTGTGTAAAGTTAGAATCAGCTTGTCAAGTTCCATAGAAGAAAAGCCTACTGGGATTTTGACTCCGATTGCAGTGAAACTCTGTTTAAGTCTTCCTTAGTGTCTTTTTTACAATTCTCTTTGTAAAGGTCTTCTCTTGTGCTAGATTTATTCCAAGTACTTCATATTTTAGTGGTGTTTTAGATGGTATCCTAAAATATGTCATTTTCTCTTTATTGTTGACAAGTAGAATGAAGCATATTTTTGTGTATTCATTTTGTTTTTAGCAACCTTGCTAAACTTTGTTCAATTCCATTAACTTAATATATATGTATAGATTGTCTAACGGGTATAAAATCTTAGATATGGATTATTGCGGTCTTTAGTCATGAGATGTCATTTTTACTTCAGATTTTTGTGTTTTGCTGTATCCTTGAAGCTTAGGACAAAGTAGAACATATTGGTTGAATAGATTATTACGTGTTGGCTTTGGCTGAAAGCTTATGTGTATAAATGAGATTAGTTTGTAATATTCTGTTTTAGTGCTACCTTTGTGAGATTTGTGAGCCTTACACTTCATTTAAAAATGTTAGAGAGTTTGCTGGTAAAGCCATCTGGCCAAGAATGTGTTTTCGATGGTTATGTTTGTTCTCTCTCTGTTTCACATAGATAGCATTACTTTTCATTTTTGTATTTGTAGGATGTACCAGTTAAATGCATTGCAGAGGGGCAAGTATAGCTTCCATTTTAGGAAGGAAAATAATAAGAATTATATAATAAGAATTAGCTTCTTTTGACCTACTTAGAATGGATAATTTTTCTAAGTAGCAATTTAGACTTTAATCCTGAGCTTCAGCATGACATTAATTTTAAAAATGGTTCACCATCAAAGTTTTAACTTATCCAGTCTCCAAAGTGTTAGGCTGAAGAATTGCGGGAAGAAGTTTTTTACAACATAAAGTGAAATATTGCAGGATTATATAATTCCTCTAAAAGAAAGGAAATAAACTTTTGCTAAATAAGTTTTCATCATACTTCCAAGGAAATACTTTTTTTATTGAAGTATATTTTTTTCCCTACTGTTCATTCTGAAAAATTTCAAATCCTCACAAGTTGCAAAAGTAATAGTGAACACAGATTCCCTGTGAGTCACCAGGTATTAATTTGTCAACATTTTGCTTAATTTGCATTGGTTCTTGCATGCTCATGCTCTTGCTTGCTGTATGTGTGTACAGAAGTAACACATGTATGTCTATATGTTATATAAATAGGTATACATGTATAGCTGATGTGCATATGTATGTTTGTGTGATATATTTAAAATATGAATATAACTTTTTCCTGAGCAATTTAAAATGACACTGCGAGACTTCCTCACACTTCACCCGTAACTACTTCAGCATTTCTCTGTTATAGGAAGATCTCTGCCATCCCTCCATACTGTTATGATACTCAAGTATCAATAGTCTGTATAGTTTATAGCTGGAGTTTATAGCTCCATATTCAGATTTCCCCATTTATACCCCAAAATGTCCTCTTTAAAATATTTTGGATTAATTTTAGGTTGAAAGATGTAAAGACAGTACAAAGAGTTCTTTCTCCTCATCCAGTTCCCCACACTGTTATATGTTTATATATAACATGTTATATATATATGTTATATGTAACACATATATTATATGTTTATATTATAGTGTGTGGATGCTGCTGTCTTTTGAGCATAATCCTGGATTTTTTTTGATGCTATCAAAATTTTATTTTCCAATTATTTCTTAACGGTTTATAGAAAATAGTTTTTTTTTAAACAATGACCATGTATCCTGTGGCTTTTCCAAATTCAAAATTTACTTGTTAGTTGGCATTGGCTAGAAGCTTATGTGTATAAGTGACATTAGTTTGTAATACTCTGTTTTATTGCTACCTTTTTGTGAGATGTGTGAGTCTTATACTATATACTATACTATACTATATATACCATGCATACTATACTATGCTATAGTATATACTATACTTTTAAAATGTTAAGAGAATTTGCTGGTAAAGCCATCTGTTTTGGGGGAGTGGGGGTTGTAGATTCTATAGTGTTTCATCTGTCCATTATTATTTAATCTGTGAATAAGGACAGTTTCACAGACATTTTTAAGGCTTTTATTTCTGCTGCTTGCCTCATTGCACAGTTTGATTAATAGATGTGGTGAGAGCAGACATTCGTGCCTTGTTCTTGGTATTACAGGAAAGAGGTTTAATGTTTCACAATGAAAGAATGGTGCCAGCATGCCTGCTGTAGGTTTTTCATAGATGCTCTTTAAGGAATGAGGAAGTTTCTTATTATTCGTGGTTTGCTGAGAGTATTTTCAAAAATGAATGTAGAATTTTGTGAACTGCTTCTTGTGCATTTATTGGAATCATCTTTTTTCTTTCATTCTGTTGACAGTATGAATTATGTTGATTGGTTTTTCATTGTTAAAACAACCTTGTACTCGTGGGATAAATCCAACTTGCTTATGATGTATTGCTTTTTATGTTTACATATTACTGGATTTTCTTTGCTAGTATTTCATAGAGGACTTTATAAAATCACCTTTTACTTCTGGCTGTGCCAGGGCTTTTTTGCTGTGCGCAGGCTTTCTCTGGTTGTGACGAGCGGGGTCTACTCTTCATCTCGGTGCGCGGCTTCTCGCTGCGGCGGCTTGCCTTGTTGTGAAGCTCGGGCAGGCTCCAGGGTACACGAGCTTCAGTAGTGGCAGCACATGGGCTCAGTAGTTGTGGCTGTAAAGGATTTTACATCTCTGTTGATGGATCAGTTCAGTTCAGTCGCTCAGTCGTGTCCGACTCTTTGTGACCCCATGAATCACAGCACGCCAGGCCTCCCTGACCATCACCAACTCCCAGAGTTTACTCAAACTCATGTCCATCAAGTCGGTGATGCCATCCAGCCATCTCATCCTCTGTTGTCCCCTTCTCCTCCTGCCCCCAATTCCTCCCAGCATCAGGGCCTTTTCCAATGAGTCAACTCTTCACATGAGGTGGCCAAAGTATTGGAGTTTCAGCTTCAGCATCTGTCCTTCCAATGAACACCCAGGACTGATCTCCTTTAGGATGGACTGGTTGGATCTCCTTGCAGTCCAAGGGACTCTCAAGAGTCTTCTCCAACACCACAGTTCAAAAGCATCAATTCTTCGGCGCTCAGCTTTCTTCACAGTCCAACTCTCACATCCACACATGACCACTGGAAAAACCATAGCCTTGACTAGATGGACCTTTGTTGGCAAAGTAATGTCTCTGCTTTTTAATATGCTATCTGGGTTGGTCATGACTTTCCTTCTAAGGAGTAAGCGTCTTTTAATTTCATGGTTGCAATCACCATCTGCGGTGATTTTGGAGCCCAAAAAAATAAAGTCTGACACTGTTTCCCCATCTATTTCCCATGAGGTGATGGGACCAGATGCCATGGTCTTAGTTTTCTGAATGTTGAGCATTAAGCCAACTTTTTCAGTCTCCTCTTTCACTTTCATCAAGAGGCTTTTTAGTTCCTCTTCACTTTCTGCCGTAAGGGTGGTGTCATCTGCATATCTGAGGTTATTGATATTGCTTTGTAAATCTTGGTGTATTCGTGAGGTTTTGCTATCAGGGTTATGCTCGCCATAGTTTAGAAATGCCCCTTTAGTCTCTATTTGCCAAAAGAATTTGTGCAGGATTGTATATCTTCCTTAAATTTTTAGTAGAATTTATTGGTAAAGACATACAGGCCTTATTCAATTTATTTACTCAACATGACTCCTTAGGTTGTCTGTTTCTTCTTGTGCCTGTTTGACAAGTTTTTTACTTGCCTGTCTTCTCTTCTGTGATACATAACCTCATCTGCTTTTTCAAAATCAAGTCCCATTGTACCCATTAAAAGAAAGGCAGTTTTATTTAGGTGACTAGCTTGCACCACCACTTTTCTTACATTAAGTGTTGTGTTTAGATACCTGTTCTGCATCACCCTGGAGCTCCCTCAGATAAAGTTAAGTCTAGAAAGTAGATTGATTTCTGATTTTTCTTGCTTTTGCTGGAAAACGTATTTTCAGATTCCAAAGTGTTTCTGAAAAGCTGCACATGGAATGCAAAGCAGAAATGGTGACACCTCTGGTGACAAACCCTGGCCACGCCTGCGTCACTGACACCACCCTGTATTTCCAGCCTCTCAACGGGTACCCGGTAAGCGAACTGTGGGCCAGCAAGAGCTCCTTTGCATGGCAGTTTTTGTCTTCGGTGAACTTTTCAGCCCCTGAACTTGACCTTACTGTGTTCTCACATTTTGGTGAGAGTCAGAATGGCCGCCCCCTCCTCATCCAGCATCTGGTGTTTAACAGGCTCCCCATGTGACCTTGACATTTGAGCTCCCCTAACTTGTTTTCTGTGACTTCGGGGTCACTTGCTCTCAGCGATGCGAGAAGAAACCCCGCCCCTTCCGATTTTAGTAAAGGGTCTTTAGAGGTTTATACCTTTCTACCTGGAAGCACTTCTGCAAGCAAGCAGTGAAATCTACTGAGGTTAAGGAAAATGGATGTTTCCTTCATACCTGCTTATCTGTTCACCCGAGTCATATTTCTTGTTATTCCTTAATTATAAACACAATCAGTAGGTCTGAGGCCTGCCCAGAGAAGTGGTAGGAAGTGGTCCTCTCCAGCCCGGCGCAGAGGTGTGTGTGAGATGCTGTCACTGGGCGGTTGCAGGGATGATGCTGGAAGCAGGCTTCTCTTCCACGATGCCTTTAGACTCACTTGGCCAGACAGTAGAGACTCAGATTTCTACTCTAAGACTTGTTAAGATTAGAGGCTTTATCTAGATCTGGCCCCTTTTCAGAGCAGTTCATTGAAAGAGCAGAAATCCCAACACTCTGCTCGTGCGGTTGGTCCTTTTGGCCAGCAGCTTTAAGAACAGGAGTGTTTTCTGCCATGGAAGAAGTTCTCCCAGTTGGTCAGTCATTGTATGTGCTTCCCTGGTGTTGCTAGAGGTAAAGAATCCACCTGCTAATGCAGGAGATGCAATAGACACAGTTTCCATCCCTGTTTCAGGAAGATCCCCTGGAGAAGGAAATGGCAACCCACTCCATATTCTTGCCTTGAGAATTCCCATGGACAGAGGAGCCTTGTGGGCTACAGTCCACGGGGTTGCAGAGTCAGATGCAACTGAACATACCCCTTCCCCCACCCCCCCAACGTGTCACTGAAACGCAAATATATCCTTCTCTCTGCTGTGCTTAGTCAGTCATGTCCAACTCTTTGCAACCCCATGGACTGTAGCCCACTGTGGGGATTCTCTAGGCAAGAATACTGGAGTGGGTTGCCATGCCCTCCTCTAGGCGATCTTCCCAACCCAGGGATTGAACCCAGGCCTCCTGCATTGCAGGCAGATTCTTTACGGTCTGAGCCTGCAGGGAAGCCCTTTTCTACGTGGTGCTATAATGAGCCTGTCCACCAGGTGGTGCAGCTCACCCGCCGGGCCCTCCAGTGGACACAGGAACGGCTGGCCTTGTACCCCCACACTCTGTGCTGTGATAAATTGTATGGGCCACCGCAGTTGCTGTGGCTTGAGTCGGTACTTCTGCAGAAATATCTGAGTATGTGCCATAGCTTCAGGGTCCCAGGTGTCTGGGCTGGGGGCAGCTTCCACAGCTGCATACCCCGCCTCTGTGGGCTCCTCCTCCCTCTCATGTGGGGAGGAGGGTGGACCTGTAGCCTTTTGTAACCTTGTTCCTCTTTTACTAGCATTTCAAGGCTCCAAAGAAGCAAGAAAATTTCCCTCCTCATAAAGTCTAGAGGCTCTGGTTTATACTATAGTTTATGAGCTTTATTACACTGAGGTTTGGGCTTCCCTGGTGGCTCAGTTGTAAACAACCCGCCTGCAAGTGCAGGAAACACGGGTTCGATCCCTGGGTCAGAAGGAGCCCCTGAAGGAAGAAATGGCAACCCCCTCCAGTATTCTTGCCTGGGAAATCCCTTGGACAAAGATGCTTGGCAGGCTACAGCCCATGGGGTCGCAAAGAGTCAGTCACGGCTTAACGACTGAACAACACTGTAGTTTAAGGAGATAAAAGACAGGACTCTAAAAAAGATGCATATTAGTTTCTGAGCAACCTATAGGTCTATAAAAGCAAAATTCCTGTGAGGTTGTGTACACTAATCCCTTAATGCTTTTTATCACTCAGCAACTTTCCAAAAACCTGAAAGGCAGATGCCTGGGGATCCCCTGGTGGTCCAGTGGTTGAGACTCCAGCTTCCAATGCAGGGGGTACGGATTCGCTCTCTGGTCCAGGAGCTGAAAGGTCCCATATGCCTCGCGGCCAAAAAACTGAAATGTAACACAGAAGCAGTATTGTAACAAATTCAATAAAGACTTTAAAAATGGCCCACATCAAAAAAAAAAAAAAAAAAGAATCTTAAAGATGCGTGCATTATCATTCTGAGAAGTTGAGTACCAAGGCGGGGTGAGTAGAGGGCCATGTCCATGGTCACAGAGCTAGTGGAAAGGGCAGGCTGGCACAGAGTGGGGTGTGCCCTGTCCCAAGAGCCCCCTTTCTAGCTGTTCACTTGTGACCTGTTGGGAAGTTAAGATGGGCTCATCTTTGCCTTTCTGATACTGAAGGGCATCTTCTAATAGTGTCAGAATGTTGCGGTTCGTCTCTCTTTTGTTGTTCAGTTGCTCAGTGGTATCTGACTCTCTGTGACCCCATGGACTGCAGCGCGGCAGGTTTCCCTGTCCTTCACCGTCTCCCAGAGTTTGCTCAGACTCACGTCCATTGAGTTGGTGATGCCATCCAACTAGCTCATCCTCTCTCTCTCTACTTTTAAAGAAACCCGTGGTCCAGATAATGCTCCAGGACATCCGCCGCATTTACAAGAGGAGACACGGCCTCATGCCTCTGGTGAGTTCCCCTGGAGGATGGGCGTCTCGTCTTCAGGTTGGTCAGTGGTTCATTGACTTAAAGCACCCGGGGCCACTCTGGAAGGTGCAGGCTTGTTGTGTTGTAAGCAGATGGGCTCTGAGTCTCACAGCTCCTTCTTCTGGGTGAGCTGGCTGCTTTTAAAGGAGCAGCTCTTTGGGGAGGTGGGAGGGCTGCAGGGAACATGTTCTTGGCTCCCAGAGTAAGACGGCTCGAACGCCCTTGGTTTCCCCTCCCACGTGCTCGGGGCTCTGGGTTTGTGCAGAACGGGTCCCAGGGCTCCTTGCTGCCACCCTCCTACAGCCCAGCAAGGTCTCCAGGCAGAGCTCAGAAGCTCTTAGAGCATCAGCCCTCAGTGGAACTATAGCATAGTCACTGTGAACTAGACTACTTCTGCCTCCAGGCCTGGTGAGAGGGAGAAGCCATTTGTTGAGATAAGATAACCATTTCAACCACCAAGGCTGTCCTGCCTGCCCTGCCTCTGGCTAAGCCCCAGTCTACCCTCCTGTGAGTCACACACTTATAATAGAAACCAGTCCCCACAGAGGTGTGACTCCAAGGGCTTGTCATTTGATGTCAATACCAACGGATTTGTTTTCCTTTGAAGATTAACCAGTGAGTTGGTAGCATTACAAAAGCATTGTGGATACTGAAGCAGCTTCTTTTGGTGTTTTATCTTTATGAAATTTAACTATTTTCTTGCCTCTCTTACATAGAAGGTGATTCTCCATTTTCAGTACCAACAGAGGATTAGGGAAACAGATGCTGTTAAAAATACAGAAATACAGTCATAAGGAGAGAAGAAATTGGCATTGATTAAGTACTTGGTGTGTACTGGGCAGTTTATGTACAGTACCCACTCACCAGCACAGCCGCTCTGAGGTTACATGATACCCTGTCTCAAAGAAATTGAGACTCCAAGAGTTAACTAGTAATGTGAAAGCCTATATTTGAACCTAGGACAATGCTCTGTTTTCATCCTTTCTGTTACTGTCCTGTCTCAGCCTCACCAACACATCATCTATACAGCTCAACAGCTTTCTTAAGAATAGTTGCAAGCTCCTATTTCAATGAGTTCAATTATCAATTTGTTAAATTGACATAATTATGGTTGAATTTAGCTTTTCATCAGTAAGAGGATCACTAAAGTAATTTATCAGTTTCCCATGTGGCACTTGTGGTAAAGAATCTGTCTGCCAATGCAGGATATAAAGGAGAGACAGGTTTGATCCCTGGGTCGGGAAGATCTCCTGGAAAAGGAAATGGCAACCCATTCCAGCATTCTTGCCTGGAAAATTCCATTAACAGAGGAGCCTGGTGGGCTACAGTCCATGGGGTCGCAAAGAATTGGACACTACAGAGCACACAAAGTGAATTATATTCATTCAATGAAATATTATATAGTTGTTAAAACATAAACCAACCATGTATATATCAATATACACAAATCACAAAAACCTAATCAAAAAAGTTTATATTTTTTAATATACAAAAATGCTACATATATTTAGAGGCACATAAAAATGTACTTAAAAGTATAAAAAGTATGCATGAGAGTTCTAAATATAAAATCAGAATTATGATTGAATTTATAAAGGAAAGCTAATCATTTGTGTTTGAAGAACATATGTGAAGACACAAATTGCCAATTTTGATTCAGCACAAATTCACAAATGTGATTACCAATAAAAATACTCAGCACTAAAAAGGATTTTATAAAGTTTAGCTGAAATACATGTCTTGTTCTCATGTTATAAAAATTAAATGAATGCTGGGGAATATGCATACGAGACCTACAAATAAAAAATGCAGGTGTTGCATTGAAAGGCTTTTGTACTTGAGTCACTCACACTGAGGTGCCATATGTTCTGTCCTCCCTGGGTTTGTAGGGCTTGGAAGTGTTTTGCACAGAAGATGATCTGTGTTCCGACATCTACCTGAAGTTCTATGAACGTCAAGACCGAGACGACCTCTATTTTTACATCGCTACATATCTAGGTTTGGTGCTCACCCGTCCTTGTGTCTGTTCAAGTGGAGGTGGTTCCACAGTGGAACAGTTGCTGTATCCACTGTCACCTCTCCAGGGTTCCAGTTATCTGTTCTCATCGGTGACCATCGTTAGCAGAGTGGCATTTTAGAAACAAAGGGAGGTATAAATGAAATTTGGTTATAGTTCCCTGAAATTCTGTATTTTAAAAACTTGGTGAATGTGTTTATGTTTTTCTGTATCTTAACGACATGCAAGTTGAATGGGTTATAAAGAATACACGTGGTCATTTTCTATGTCCAGTCCTGTCGTATGTTAGTTTATGAATGCCAGGACTGGGTTTCTTCATGTGAGACAGTGGGGTGTGCAGTTGTGTTTGCGATCATTAATTGTGGTCTTAATCACAAAGCTGGGAAACGATACAAAAGGAATGCGTGAACCTTCTATGCATCTTATGGTACCATGGAGCGCAGTTTGCTTCTAACTCCACTTCCTCAGTCTTCCATGGGAAATGTGAATTTTCCCACTTTTTCAGAGAGGACACCTGTATTTTCCTTTTTGAGCACAAACATAATAAGTTGTATGGTTGAATTAAGTTATTTTTGTTTTCAGAGTTGTCAGATGACTAGAATGGGATGAGTTTAAGTACATGTTGGATATTTTATTAATACCATCTCAGTTTTGTTTGCTGTTCCAGTGTGCAGTGAACCCATTTATGAAGTAGTGAGTTAATTCCCTTAGAAAAGAAATTTTCTCTCAAGGAGGAGTCGTTTGTTTTCATTGAAGAACATATTTTAAAGTTTATAAGTGAACTTTACTAAAGTTCATATTTGCTTATTCTCACATTAAGCTGTTCAGCTTAACTCCGTCCATAACTACAGCTTTCCTACAGGTTTACTGTTATCTCCTGCCTCCCAGTTTAATTTTTTCATTTTTCTAAGTGTAACAAGATTGCAACACAAAACTCAACTCTCATAGTGAGTCCTAAAGTCTTAAACCCACCATGGTCTAGAAAGTCTGCTTCTGTGAAGTGTCCTTTCCGAGTTTATTCCTGAGATTGTTCAGACTTTCTCTGTGATGTTTTAAGAATGGAAAATCAGAGGATAAGTGTTCTGATTTTTTTTTTTTAGCCCTTTCCCAGTAGCTAGTTAGAGAAGAAACTTGGCAAAGTATATAAGAATAAATATTGAATCAGCAAATCAGGAAAGTTGTTTGATGCTGCCAATAAAAAGTTGAAAGCAAAATTTTCTAAACATAGTAGAAAAGTGGGCTTATTTCGCAGGAAGGTTCTCACTGGTGTCACACAACCTGTGTTTCCTTCTTTCCTGGTTATTTCCGGGTGGTCTTTCTGGGCCTTCTAGTTTGAGAAATCACGTCCTCCTGACAGATACCTGATTTCTCCTTCAGCAGTTTCTGTTCTTTTCCGTATTCCTCACTTGCGTAAATAATACATAGTCATTGACAAATCAGCTGTGTGCCTGTCTTCCAGATCTAAAAGAGAAGGAAAAGATGGTTTTGTTTTGATTTCATAAGAAATGGAGGAAATGAGCTTTTTCAAATAGTAATGGCTTCTTAAAGGCATTGAAACTCAAGCACGTTGGGAAGGATTCTTTGTTAGTAAATATATACTATAGACTACAGATAAATATAGTAAACATTGTATATTGCCATGTAATATTGATGTATTTGCTCTATATTTTCTTATTTGCTTTATGTCATATCTATTTAATAGATGTGATGTTTTATATCCTATATTTTATAGATGTGATATGTCTATGTCATATCTCTCACAGATATGATGTTTTATATATTAATAGATACAGTATGTTTTCTATCATATATCTCATAGATATGATGTTTCATATCTATGTTTCATTTTCCCTCCTGGATCTTAGAGATGCTCATCCTTGACCAGACAACTCTTTTGTGAAAACAGATTAGCCTACTTTTCTGTTTTGAAATGTGCTTTTCAACAGTGGGTTGAAGGGTCTACACCGCAAGCCCCTGTAGGCCCATCCCTTGCTGAGTGGCCCTGGCCGGCGTGCGCTGAGCGTGGTGTGACCCGACCCGTCCCCCTGTCCCCGCAGAGCACCACGTGCCGGAGCGCACGGCCGAGGGCTACACGCTGCAGTGGCAGCGCGGCCTCCTCTCCAACTACCAGTACCTGCTGCACCTGAACTCGCTGGCCGACCGCAGCTGCAGCGACCTCTCGCAGTACCCCGTCTTCCCCTGGGTCATCGGCGACTACAGCAGCTCCGAGCTGGGTGCGTGCATGGGCCGGGCTTTCAGAGCAAAGAGCCCGCTCCATTCTAGGACACGTGATTGGTGAACAGAGTAGAACCCGTTCCATCTCGTGCCTCTAGTGGCCAGTTTCTGGGCCATGATGCTGGATAATACGTGTTACATGAATTACGTGTGTTCTGTATGTTCTCGCTACTGTCTGTGAATTTTTTTTAATCCTAAAGAAACTACTCACATACGTCTTGAAAGCCATACCCAGAAAACATGCATGTGATCTTTAGCCAGTGTTACCATAATTACCAACAAGTATTGTTTTCGAATACTGAAGAGTTCACCTGGAAAATCGCATCTCAGGTTATCATATTATCTTTCAATTCAGATTCAAAAATGTGATTATCAAAAGTAATAACTATTCATTATAGAGCACTTAGTTCAGTCGCTCAGTGGTGTCCGACTCTCCGACCCTATGGACTGCAGCATGCCAGGCCTCCTTGTCCATCACCAACTCCCAGAGTTTACTCAAACTCATGTAGAGCACTTAGAAAGTACTGAAATCCTCAAGGAGATAAGAATCATCAATAATCACATTACTGAGAGAGAACCACTTAACTTTGTGGTCTATTTCTTTCTCTCAAATTATTTTACCAAAATTATTGTGATTGCATTGTAATTTTATTTTATAATGGCTTAAAATTAGATATTGTGAACATTAAATTACTTTTGACACTTCATTGATTGCTCCCTTTTACTTGAAAGAGGTGACAGATTTTCTAGGAATATTATTTATCTGATAATTTTCAGGTCCCCAGTTTTCCAATTATGCTATTATCAGAGGATAATCACAGTAATTCAAACCTAAAAAGTAAATTTTGATAGAATAATGGCTTTTGAAATTTGTTTACTTTTTGCTGTCGTTTTACTTGGAATATAATTTTTCTTAACCAGTAGGTCTTTTTTTAAAATCAATATTCTGAACATTTTCAAATTAGATTTTATTCTTGAGTGGCTGTAGCTAAGTAAACACTCAAAAAGTTCTAACCTTTACAGCTATATAAATAACCATCAGGAATACTGTAATTCTAATGGACCTGTCCCAGCTTTTAGAAAGCTGCTTATTATTTGGAAATAAATGTGTGCATGTGAATCAGTTCAGGGAGTAATGCTATTAAGTATAAGCTTGTCGGCTTTCTGTTTTCTTTCCTTTTTTTATTGATTTATAGTTGGTTCACAGCGTTGTGCCCGTCTCTGCCGTACGGCAAAGTGCCTCAGTTTACACATACGGACAGTATTTTTTAATATTCTTTTCCATTGTGGTTTATCACAGGATTTTGAATATAGTTCCCTGCATTATACAGTAGGAGCTTGTTGTTTTTCCATTCTAAATGTAGCAGTTGGCATCTGCTAACCCCCAGCAGCCGCTCATCCCTCTCGCCTCCACCATCCCCTTGGCAACCACGAGTCTGTTCTCTGCCCGCGAGCCTGTTTCTATTTTGTAGATAGGTTCATTTGTGCCATATTTTAGATTCCACATGTGAGTGATATAATATACACTATTTGTCTTTTTCTTTCCGACTTACCTCATTTAGTATGATCATCTCTAGTTGCATCCTTCATTTTAATTAATTTTTGACAATCTATTTCTTTTGTAGATCTGTCAAATCCAGAGACTTTCCGGGACCTCAGTAAGCCAGTAGGGGCCCTCAACCAGGAGCGTCTGGAGAGGCTGCTGGTACGTGGACCCGGGGATTCCTGGTTTCTAAGCAACCCAGGAGCCGTGGCCTGTGTTTTTACAGCTCCATGTCACTCATTTCCCCAAAACTTGATGGAGGTGTATCTGAAGAGACCAAAGGTTCTGAGCGTACTCTTTCCCCGCCTCTGCCCTCTGCCTTCCTTCCCCCAGGAACTCAGCTGCTTAGCGTTTGCCTGCAGTTCGTGGGTAGGAGCTGAGCTCATCACAGGTTTGCCAATTTATTTTCACAACAAAGTTATCCTTTGGCGAATCACACAAAAGATAGGTAAAATTTCTTCTTCTCAGTCCCACCCCAACAGACACTGTTACCACTCAGCCAAGAAAACCAAGATGCTTGTTGCAAGAGTGCTGTCTCTTCAGTGCCCCCCCTCTTTTTATCTGCTCCTTTTCCTATTTAAGAGAGAAACGAGGGGCTGGGATGTGATCAGGTCGTGGTTTCCTGAGAGGCTTTCTCCGGACTCAGTTACTGCCTCCCCAGCCGGCCCTCACAGGCCTCTCCTTGTGCCGCAGGCCCGCTACCAGGAGATGCCGGAGCCCAGGTTCATGTACGGCAGCCACTACTCCTCCCCAGGCTACGTGCTCTTCTACCTGGTCCGGATCGGTGAGCTGCTTGGTCGTCACTCCCGGGGACATGCATGTGCACGTGGGCGCTGCGGTGGTTCCGTGAGCTCATTAACTCTGGTTTCTCCCCCTCCAGCACCAGAGTACATGCTGTGCCTGCAGAATGGAAGGTTCGACAACGCGGACAGGATGTTCAACAGGTTAGACATCCGCGCCTCACTTTCTGCTTTTTAAACTTTCTCATTTATACACGCACAGTATGTTTACTTGGAAAAACTAGATACAAACAAAAATGGAAAGACATGTAAGAAAACATATATAGTGTTAAGTTTAAAAACACTTCTGTTTATTCCCTAAACTTTTATCCAGTATCTAAAAGACTTTAGTTTTCTATATATACATAAATGGTTGGATTTCCCAGGTAGCTCAGACGGTAAAGAATCTGTCCACGGTGTGGGAGACTTGGGTTTGATCCGTGGATTGGGAAGATCCCCTGGAGAAGGAAATGGCAACCCACTCCAGTATTCTTGCCTGGAGAATTCAGTGGACAGAGGAACCTGCTAAGTTACAGCCCAAGGGATCACAAAGAGAGGAACACAACTGAGTGACTGACATACACACTCAGTAATGTTGTATCTGTTCCTCTTAGGCTTTGTGTAGTTGTGTGTGTAAATGTGAGAACATATCTTAAGTAGTTTTTTGTCCTACCTTTTGCAGCCTTGTATTAGATCTTAAAATTTTTCCCATATTGTTAGATGTTCTGCAAAACAGTGATTGTTTTTTTTTTTTAATGACTGTATCCCTTCCTAATGTATGACGTAATTTATTTTAACTGTTTGTTTGTTGTTGGACATTTAGGCTGTTTCCAACATTTCATTATTCTAAATAAGCCTGCTGTGAATTGAACATAATTCCATGAGTGTTTATTTTTTAGTTACAAAAGTAATATTTTCTTACCATGAAAAACAAAGAGTATAAAGAAGAAAATAACTTCACTTGGCTTCTGACCACACTGAGATAGAACTCATTGTTCATCTTTTGGTCTGTGTCTTGGGGCTTTTTCTAAGCTCTGCACATGTCTATTTATAATCCCTTTTTGAAATGAGCTGTTAAAATAGTTGTGCTCATTTTTCATGTTTAAGCACCTGCCCCGAGTGGCCCTTCAATGAGGCCACGTGTGGGGGAGGCTCCCAGCTTGGACTTGCGGATGTCCCCCGCCAGGTCCATGTCCTGACCCTGCGCTTACACCCCTGTGTCGACCCAGAGTTTTCTTATCTGTAAAAGGGGAGGGGGGCACTCTTGTGAATGTTGGGAATTATGAAATAATAAAAGAAATGATCTGACTTAGGTAAAGTGTAGAATAGCGCCCTGGCACCTAGAAGTGCTGCTGTTGCTATTTCCATACCCTGGATTTAAAATCAGTTCAGTTTTTTTTTTCATATTTAGTATTGCAGAAACTTGGAAAAACTGTTTGGATGGTGCAACCGATTTTAAAGAGGTAAGCAGTTACCAAGCTAATGATTCACTGGGCTTGTGGCTTCTAACTGCTTTAAAAAAATATTTGCTGCTGTTCTTTTCTTTCTTCCCCAAAACTTTCAGCTGATCCCAGAATTCTACGGTGATGATGTCAGCTTCTTAGTCAACAGTCTGAAGTTGGATTTGGGGAAGAGACAAGGAGGGCAGCTGGTTAACGACGTAGAGCTCCCGCCTTGGGCACGGAGTGAGTACCACCTGGGAAGTGTTGAATCTCAGAAACTCTCCACTTAGTCGTGCAATTTCAGTATTGTTTAGTTGCTTAGATTTTTTAAAACAACAGTAGAATTCTCTGTCTAGAGGAAATGGTAAAAATCTTACTCCAAACTGTAAGTATCCTGTTAGACTATGATGTAAAAACATTATTATGTACTTGAGAGAGCTAAACGTAAAAATGATTTTTGCCTCTCCATCCACCTCAGATTTCTATTTTATACGATGGAGGTGGCTGGGTGAGCCTCGTTAAGGAACATGTCCCTCTGGCCTGTCCCAGAAGCCTGGCCTATATGCCTGCATGCTTAGTTGCTCAGTCGTGTCTGACTCTTTGTGACCCCATGGACTGTAGCCCACCAGACTCCTCTGTCCATGGAATTCTCCAGGCAAGAATACTGGAGTGGGTTGCCATTTCCTCCTCCAGGGGATCTTCCTGACATAGGGATTGAACCTGCGTCCTGCATTGGCAGGCAGATTCATTACTGCTAATCCGCCAGGGAAGCCCCAGTGTCTGTCGACATGTAGATAGACAGAAGGAATGGGAGAGGTGTCCCTGGTGGTCCAGTGGTTAAGACTGCAAACTCCCAATGCAGGGGGTCGGGGTTCAGTTCCTGGTTGGGGAACTAGATCCCGCAAGCCTGGCCAAAAGCAAAAAACGAAGGAAAGGGAGGAAGTCAGGTGGCGCCCCCGGGTGTTCTGACGGCAGCTTCCTCCTAGGTCCCGAGGACTTTCTCCGGAAGAGCAGAGCTGCGCTGGAGAGTGAACATGTGTCCGAGCACCTGCACGAGTGGATCGACCTGGTGTTTGGCTACAAGCAGCAGGGCCGGGATGCCGTCGGAGCCCATAATGGTGTGTAGCAGCCGCGGAAACTCCATTCGGCATTTGACAGAAAGAAAAGCAAACCGCCCACGATGGGCTCAGCACAGCCCCGCTTGTTTCACTGAAGCATCTGGTCTCAGCATACGGGGTCTCCTGGCTCAGAGACCCCACATTCAATCCTGGGTGAAAGAGGAAGTGTTTTTGTCTAAAAACACCCACTTCTCTGTGATCCAAGGGGTCTGTGCTAAAGTCTCCTACCTTCAGCATGTCCGCTCCATCCCATTCAGTAATTTCTGCTAAAGCTCAGTCAGGATAGGATCGAACAGCTCCCACACGGCCCCTGGGGCATCTCTGTTACTGAGCAGACAGGAGCCGGCTGCAGCCCTCCTCTTCACGGTCAGGTCTCGCCTCCTCCAGGCTCCTCGGCCCAGGGGGCGGGAGGTGGTCTGACCCCTCGCTTGTCCTCCACACACGGTCCTCTGTGCTCACCCCGGAAGGTGCCGACTGAGACACACACCCGGATAACAGGGTGTCTCACCGCCAGTTAGACTGCAGCTCAGAAAACCTCACAGTCCTCATTGATGTTGGCCCAGGCTGGGTGGCATGAGGCTGTTTTGCAAAGTGAAAATCAGTTTCTAGGAAAACAAGTTAAAAGTTGTTGTTTTTAAAATTCTGAGCATCGTGAATTGGAAGAAAACAGCACAGCTTTCAACAGTGTTTTTGTGTCTCTATTTCCAGTGTTTCATCCGCTGACGTATGAAGGAGGTGTGGACGTGAACAGGTATTTACGTGTCTTTAAGGAATTCTCTACTTGAGCCGCAAATGAGCTCTGTGTCTAAATGATGAATGCAGTTATCTGAGGACATAAAGGCATGGGAATGTTACAGTGAACTATAGCCCGCTTTTACCATTATAGAAAATACTGAGCCTCAGAAATTAAAGACCTGTAATGTGGTCTAGGGAACTTCCCTGGTGACTCAGTGGTAAAGAACCCGCCAGCCAACACAGGAGATGCAGGTTCCATCTCTGGGTTGGGAAAATCCCCTGGAGGAGGGGATGGCTGCCCACTCCAGTATTCTTGCCTGGAGAATTCCATGGACAGAGGATCCTGGTGGTCACATCAACAGAGGTCCATGGGGTCACAGAGAGTCAGACACGACTTAGCAACTAAACAACAAACAAACAATACAGTCTAGACAGTTCTAGCATATAGTTGCTGTTACTATTTGAGGGTCAGTCTCTCTCCTGTTGATCTGAATTATTTGAAATGCTTGCACTCAGGGAGCTTGACCCCAGTGGTCACCACAGGGTTTGTGTTCTGTCCTAAAGCATCGAGGATCCTGACGAGAAGGTCGCCATGCTCACCCAGATCTTAGAGTTTGGACAGACACCCAGACAGCTGTTTGTGACACCCCACCCTCGAAGGATCACCCCAAAGTTTAAAAGTTTGTCCCAGCCCTCCAGTTACAGTGCCTCCACGGCAGATTGTCCAGGTAAGTCTTCTAAAGAGAATAAACAGCATGAGCACCTTCTGTCTCTCTTTCTTGATTAAGCTGTTTTCTGAAGGTTCTGGAGAAGAGACGAGTTATGAACCCTGAACAGCTTAGAGATGATTCTGTTTTACTGTCTCACTGAGTTTCTCCTACAAACAGACCTCTTTTTGTTGTTTTGTTTATTTTTAACTGTGTAAAGGAAATTGACTCACTTTTAGTTTCTGGTAATTTAATGCAACCTGGCAGCATTTGTTGCGGTTAAGTTCTTTCTTTTCTGTTGTTCTCCAAGTTGGTCTCTGATTCTTGGCCATCCGTGTTTTCGTATTGATCTGTCCTGGCTGTGGCAGCTGTTAACAGTGTCACCTAGCCCTGTCCCAGGAATGACTTCCAGCATCCCTGTTTTTCCACCCCCACATACAGATCTTCAGTGCAGGGTGCTCTTTTTATTCGATTCTGGTTTTTTATTCAGTTATTCGACAGACATTTACAGGGTATCTGTGCCAGATGATGAAATGAACTTGACCCTGTTCTCATGGCTGGTACCTAGAAAGGGAAGAAAGAATGAGTCCCTTCATCCAGTTATCCACGTTGTACACTTCACATAAAGCGGCCTCAGACGCCCAGGCTCCCAGGAATCCGACCCTGCGTGGACCTCGGGAGTGGAGCGGTTGGACTGCTTGTCATCTCCAGTTCTACATTCTGTCCCCGGCACATCCAGGCTCCTCAGGCCATACAGTTGGGACTTGCTCGGCTTGGAGGTCCAGCTGCCCGCAGTCTTGTGACCCGAGGAGAGAAAGCTCCACGGGTTGAGTCATGAAGACCATGGGATTATCTCGTGATGCCCTTGAACCCATGCTCAGCTTAATCACCAGACCCATCCACGGGGATTATCTCAAAAGGGAAATTGTTCCAGCCCTTCTCAAAACAGAAGCAGAGGAATGGCCTGGCTAGTCTGGCCCAGGAGGGTGGTAATAGCTGGTTTCATCTCTTTTTTTCTCCCGCTCAAAACCAAAACCAAAACACTGCAGTGTTGTTAGGGAACTGGCAGGTTTTTGAAAAGATCACTAACAAGGAAATGGTTATTTAGTGCTGTGTTTCCTGAAGTTCCCAGCTTCAGGGTTGAGTGAAAACTCCGCAGACATTGCTAAAAGTGCACAAAGACTATAGTATTCAAAGACACCTCTTAATCTTCAAATGATGTTTTATTTAGATCATACACCATATTCTTTTTCCCTTGACTAACATGGAGCTATCTAACAAGTGCATTTCAAAGTGGTTCTTTTTTGGTGGGTGTTTCGCTCTCTTCGTTGTTTGATTTTAATAGAAATTCTTAAGACTCTGACGCTTGTCTCCAGTGCAGGTTAGAAGCTTAGTTGACTGACTGAGTTGCAATTTAATGCAGTCTCTCCAGGCGAAGAGTCTTTTGAGGACCTGACAGAAGAGAGCAGAACCCTGGCCTGGAGTAACATCGCCCGGCTAGAGCCCCAGGAGCATCACAGGATCCACAAGGAGTAAGAGCGTCTCTGCACTGGCCGTGCTCATGGTGGGGTCTCGGCCTCGGGTGAAGCCGGGTTAAGCTGAGTCACGGGGGGCTGTCGTCTTTCAAAGTTGTCTCGGTTGGTTTTTATCCCCCTACACTGTCACAGGGACCAGCCACCTGGGGCCAGTGTGGCAGAGAAAGTGGCTGTGTCGTTTCGGCCATCGATCGTTCTAGAACGCAGACGGAGCTGCTGATAGCAGGTGGTTGGGTGCTCCTCAGACAGGCTCACGGTCCTCGAGTCTGATGGTGTGAAGTTCTTGAGAAACAGGATATATCTCCCCATGTGTCACACTTTCTGTTATCATCTGGGAAAATGTGTCCTTTTTAAAAATGATAAACATGTGTGCATACGTGGAGAGAGAGAGCGCGTTGCAAAGTTCATAAGAAGTTTTTCTAAACGCCCTCCCCCAAATCAGGCTTGCGTTGGCCCCAGAGAGGTTGTGAGCGTCCAAGGGCCCTGTCTGCAGGGGTGGTGATGAACTCGGTGGGAAGGTTGGGAAGCACTGACCTCGCTGACCCGTCCTGCTCCAGGGAAGAAAACTCGGGCTGGGATGAGGCCCCACGTCCTGCTCCAGGGCCACCGACGGCCTGTGTGACGTTTGACGCCATGTGCACCCGGTCATGGGTAGAACTGAACGGGCCTGTCCCCGTTCAATCCACAGCCCCCAGTGAGAGCATGGCCTCCTGCGAAGAAACCTGTGGTTCCCCCTTATTCCTTGCTCCCAGCTGTTCAGAAGTGGCATCAGATTTTTTATCTTTTTCTATTTTCTTGTTCATAATTTGCCCCAGCTGCCCAGGCACACAGTTATTTTCAGTCCTTTGTAGTTTCTTTGCATTTTGTTGTTGGAGGAGACGTTTGTCCAGGTGCCGGCATTGCGGCAGAGGGTCCCGGGTCCCAGCCCTTCTCAGGACCAGAAAACAGCGTCATCATGGGACAGATGCTAAGTGACCAAGCAAGTGAAGTGACTGCACGGAGGTGTTTCCGTGGTGGTCATAGAGCGTCACTGGTTCTCTAGTGGGCTGACACGGGGCAGCCTTCGCACAGGGTGGCCTCAGAGCTATGAGTGGGGGTGTTTTCCAGTCATAGGCGTTGCCGGAACAGAATTAGGAATTGCTGAGCCATGACTTGCTAATGCCTTGTGGAAGGTGGGATGGGTCCAGCAGGCAGCCTGTGAAGAAAACAGTCATAGGAATTTGGACTCAAATCGGGGCCTTGCAGGAGGCTGGCATCCAAGCACTTGGTTGATGGTGATTCACGACGCTTTGTTTTCCGACAGGGCCGTCACTGGAATAGCCGTGTCCCGCAACGGCTCGTCCATCTTCACAACCTCACAAGGTGTGTTTGCCTACCCGAAAGGTGGGTTCTCTTGAGTCACGAAGCGTCCAAGTGTCCCGTCTCTCAGTCCAGGACCGCACCTGCCGTGTCACCTGCACGTAAAATTCTGGGCCGTTAGTTTGTGGTATGATACATAAAATTTCATTGTTAATTTGCCAAAAGCAACAGTGGCAAATGCCTTTCTATTGCTGATAAGGTTCCTAGAATTTTAAGAGGTGGGGCCGCAAGAGTGTGTGGTGGGCCTGTCCCTCCCTGGGGGGCGAGGGCTTGACCGGGGCAGCACAGCTGCGTGTGGGGAGGCAGACGGGCTGTTGTGGTTTCCACTTCTGTCACTCGGTATCTCGTGTATGAATTAGATTTTCTGATTAGGTGTTGATTGTAGGGTTGAGTTCAGAAATCTAATTCATACACCGTTAATGTGCTTGTACATTGTCAAAATCCTGCAGAAGTCCTGCACTGGCTGGCTGATAGTCTTGTAACTGTATCTCAATGACACAGTAGAACTTGGCTGTTTTCATCCTAAGAAGGAGCTCAGCCTCGGGCTTTTCCTGCTAGCCACAGCATTGCTTTTCCTGGCAGTCTACACGACATGCCGTTAACCGAGGCGCATCTCGTCCGTGTCCCATGAGTTGTGCCAGGTGCTCAGGAGGGCTAGGAGGTGAGCGGGGAGGAGCTTGGCTGCCCCGCATGGACTTTGAGACACCTGGTTTGGACAGAGCTCATCGCTGTAAGTGACCGCCTGCCTGTGCTTCAGTCTTCATCGTAGGAAATTCTGGTTTTTGTCCATTAAGCTGAGGCCAGATGCTGTGTGGCCACACCGCTCCAGTAGGTCAGAGCTGCTGGTCTCAGATCGTGGGACCTTGGCTTTCATTCCTCGGCGTGTCATTCCTTTCTCTGTCAGATACGACCTTGGGTTTCATAAAATAGAATTTCCACAAAGCCCAGAAAAGAATCCCATGGTGGACCAGAGGGCGTACATGTGCAGTGCGCACACGGGCCACGCTGGGGGCAGCCCAACGGCGGTGCTGATGGGAGGAAGTCGGCATGCTCTGCCAGGGTTCCCGCCCCCCCCAGGTCTGCCGTCATCACACCAGACAAGACCCTTATCTTTTAGCAAAGCCTGCGTTCTTAGCTGGGTTTGTTTGTTAAATCCTTCGGTTCCCTGTACTTGTCTGACCTTGTAAACCGTGAGTTTTACAGGCATCAAGGCTTTAAACCTCTGAGGCTTATGAAGCCTATGGCTTCTTTGTGAACCTGCCAACATTCTTTTTAATCAAAAGCTTTTGTTATTTTCTGTTTGTTTCTTCACTGTTAATAGCTTATATTGCTGATCTGTGTGCATTTATATTTCCACATGTATTACTGACTTACATGTACCCTGATGGTCACCCCGTGGTTGCAGTTCTTCCTCAGAGGTGCAGTGTGTGTCCAGGGGTGTGGGTGACCCCACGGGCGATCCCATCATCTGGGAGACCCGCTTGCAGCAGCCTCTGGCATGGTCATCCCCAGTACAAGCGGGATCCTCTGATGTTGAGAAAATATCTTTACATGCCAGGCTGCTGACAGTTTTCTGTCTGACACCCCAGTACACTTCTGCATGTTGGTGTTGGCAAAAAGTAGGTCGAAATATTAGATTGTACTATAAAGAAGAAATGATTTAAAACTCATCTCACCTTTTATTTATCATGTTGTATGTTTTCAAATTAGGAAACATATTGTTGCATATTTCAAATATGGGTGTTTGGAGCACATAGCAATTTTGCAGTCTTATTTAAGAGGTCACCGTGATGCACTTCTAAAGCTTCTGTTAGGCAAGAGAATTAAAAAGCTTGGACATTTTAATCCCCAGTTTGTTATTTAGAAAGTTAGTGTCTCTCTTCCATAAATGCTAATGCAGCACTAGGGTTGCTGTATAGTCGGTCAGTCATGTCTGACTCCTTGTGACCCCATGGACTGTAGCCTGCCAGACTCTTCTGTCCATGAAATTCTACAGACAAGAAT
The DNA here is from genome assembly GCF_033118175.1 of Dama dama. Lineage (NCBI taxonomy): Eukaryota > Metazoa > Chordata > Mammalia > Artiodactyla > Cervidae > Dama > Dama dama. Next base: position 24,951,437 of record NC_083701.1, on the reverse strand, counting down.
ACTGGAGTGGGTTGCCATTTCCTCCTCCATAGGATCTTCCCCAACTCAGGGATCAAACTGGGGTCTCCTGGATTGGCAAGCAGATTCTTTACCACTGAGCCGCCCAGGAAGCCTGCAGTACACGTATATCACACTATAATGTGGCTACTTAAAAAAAAAAAAAATCCTTACATTGCCAGGATCTTTTGGTTTTAATATTACAATTTCTCTTTTCCTCATGTGTAACTTTAGAGTCTTATCAGTTATTAGGTTTAACTCTGCCTTTGGTCATAGCTCTCAGTTGACCTTGTCATGGCACCATAGGTCATAGAACTTCACAGACTGGGGAGTCCTCGTGGGGGACCCAGCCCTTGGTCACCTTGCCCATTACCTCAGCATGTGCTGGTCATGTCTAAGGGTCAGGAAACCTTTCTGATGCATTTGTTGTTGTTGTTGTTAAATTAGATTCCACCTTGAAGATGTTTTCCAAAGAATCCAGGATGCTACAGAGAAGCATATCATTCTCAAATATGGTGAGTTGAGTTCATTTTCATTTTGCATCAGCGTTATGGTGGAAATTCATGGAGCAGTTTGTTTTATACACACACACACACACACGTGACATTTGTTCCTTCCCAGATAATCGGGTTTATTTCTGTGTGGTAGCTACAGAATGCCTTAGGTAGATTCCTTGTAAATTAAATCAGAAATTTTTTCAGGTTACCTCTTTCTCATGTTATTTTGGTTTTATTTGTAGCCTAGAAAGCTTTCATTGCTATCCAGTAGAATTCTCAACAGATGGTGCCTTTTTTGGAACTGTCAGACTAAATGTATATGTGCCACTTATATAACTTTTAATGCATTTCTAAGTTGATAAGATATCTAATACTAGAAAGTCAGTTCTTTGGGGAAAAAACACATTTTATTGTTGACGTAAAGCATCCGAAAGATTTTGAAATTCCCTGAAGATTTTGGAAGTTTTCCTTCCCCACCTGAGTCTGTAACCCAGAGTGGGTGTTTGGATTCTTGAAGACAGTCCCTACCTGCACCCACCCCACTCTGATATAAGTAGGAGTTCCTCAGCCCAGGGCAGTGAGGGTGCCTGGACCCCCTGCGAATTGTCACACTAAGTCCTTGCGCACTTGACACACTTTCACTTTTCTACAATTGGGAGGAATTAGCTAATTCATCTGGAATTAGCCAGATGAAGAGAAATTTCATGAATATGAGGAAGGCCAACATAACCAGAATTGGGGATTAATTTGGGGGGAAACTTGTCAGATAGTTTTACCACATTAAAGAGTCATTTAATTTTTGTAAATTATTAATGGTGAGTCACTTGTATTTCAGGCTTTATCATCCTGTTTACTTTTACCAGGAGACGCCACTGTCATAAGCTCTTCCTGGGATAATAATGTGTATGTATCTGCGGGCCCCCTCCCTAACTCTCACGCCGCGTAGCTCCCTATGTGGACCTGAGGGAGGAGAGCACCGACTCCCTCACTGTTTTCAAAAGGAAAAGGGAACAGATGAGGATGGTTGGATTTGAATGTGATTATTTGGCAGCTCAGTGGTTAAGAATCTGCCTGCAATGCAGGAGACGTGAGTTAGATCCCTGGTCCAGGAAGATCCCCTGGAGAAGGAAATGGCAGCCCACTCCAGTATTCTTGCCTGGGAAATCCCATGGACAGAGGAGTCTGGTGTGATATAGTCTAAGGGGTCACAAAAGAGTCAGACATTATTTGAATCTAATAATTTCTCCAGTTGGATTCTATCTTTCTCTTAAGTTTTTAAATTGAGGTGAAAACACAGATGAGCCAGACCTAGAAATTTCTAGTTTTAAATTCACATTTTAAGTGTTTGGTTTGATAACATGAGAACAAATGATTTGTAATTCCAGTGGGCCTTAGTTAGCATAGAATTAAACAATCTAATGCTTCTTGAAAATGTATTTAAGAATCTTAACATTGAGCTGGAATGCTGTCTTAATAGTTCTCATTATCTTTTAGCTATTTTTATTCCATAGCATTTGGAAGACGCCAGGACACATTAATGGGACATGATGATGCTGTTAGTAAGATCTGTTGGCATGACAACAGGCTGTATTCTGCATCGTGGGACTCTACTGTGAAGGTTTATATATAATTTCTAGATTAAAATGTTTGGATAATACAAATAGTATAAGCCATTCAACTCCCTGCTGTTGATGTGTTCAGTCACTTTGTCACTGTTTCTCATAAAGTGTGAGTGATGTGGAAGGATACGGGAGGTTATTACCTTAGTGTGCAGTATGGGAAGATGTTTTCCTGAGCTTGCCCTTTGTGCTACACTGGGGGTCGAGTGATTCATTCGAGAAACACGCAGCGGCCCATCTGAGCTCATGCAGCTGTGGAACTAGCAGTTGACCAGTTAATCAGAAAATATCAAAATAAGTGGAGAATCGTTGAAAACTGCAGACACACTCCTTCATCATTACTGAGGCAGGACCACACTTGGTCTTTTCTCTGAAATCTTGCACAACTTTGCTGCATGAACCACAGCAGCATTCATCATCCTTGGTTTCTAGTTTTTATGTAAACAGAAAGCAAGAACCTAAAACCATTGGAATTCCTTCAAGTTTTTCATCATTTCTGCTTCCCCCAGAGGGGGCACTCTTGTTGGTAAATTTTCTTACCTACGTGTAATGTCAGTAAATTTTTTTGGCAACTTGCCTTTTTGAGGTTTCTCAAAACCTTAATGGGGCTTCCCAGGTGGTGCTTGTGGTAAAGAATACACCTGCCAATGCAAGAGACATAAGAGATGTGGGTTCGATCCCTGGGTCGAGAAGATCCCCTGGAGAAGGGAATGGCAACCCACTCCAGTGTTCTTGCCTGGAGAATCCCATGGACAGAGGAGACTGGTGGGCTGCTGTCCATGGGGTTGCAGAGTCAGACACGACTGAGCACTCAAAACCTTAATGGACATGACTACACTTCTGCACTTCAATTTTAGTTCATAGAGTACCTAAGTCACAACAGTAAGTGCAAGGGGTGGAGCAGACCCGGGCACAGCAGACCCTTAGGAAGCACGAGTGGCAGGATTAAGAGTGCAGGCACAGGGCAGAGGAACAGCCTTAGGACGCTTCACTTTGGTGGGAGCTGTTACGTGGGAGTTGGTCTGCTCAGTCAGGAGAGTGTTTGCCGCACGTGTTAGCAGTGCTCTTAAAGGAAGGGTTCTGCAATGTGTTCCATCCCAGGTGTGGTCCGGGGTCCCCGCGGAGATGCCGTGTGCCAGGAAACAGCACTTTGAGCTGCTGGCGGAGCTAGAGCATGACGTCAGCGTGAGTACCAGCGCCCAGCGGAAACCACCGGGGGAAGTGGGTTCTTGGCTTGATCATCTTTTATTTTGGTCATTGGAGGAGAGCGTGGGGGCTAACTCTCAGTTCTTCAAGTTGACCCTTTGGGTTTCCAAGTCCACTGTGCCTGTTTTTCCCCTATTTTGCTGTTTGAGAATTGACTGCCCTCCAGCCACATTTCCACAAGACCAGTTTCCGAGCATGACATTGAATATCTGGGTACCCTCAAACTATTTGGGCAACTGGATGTGTTTTCTGACGCCTTAGGTGGAAGGGGCTCTCTGTCTAGGGTGAGGACACCGACATGTCTACACGGCCCGGTGCTCGCAGCGGGGGCAGAACTCAGCTGGCACCGCTTCCTCTTTGCTCAGTCTGTCTCCTCGCGGTCACGGCTGCATCTGGCGCTGTGGCCTGTGGTATTGTCTTCCCTCTAGGCTGTGAACTGTGGCCTGATCTTCACGGTCAGCAGAATAACCAAGGTTGAGGAATATTTATACAGGATGTAGTGTAGCCAACCTTGAGATCCCCCAGTTCCCCCAAACCCCCCACATCCTCACGGAGCCCCTGTGCTTCAGGCAGCCTGGCATGCCCTGCCACTTTCATGCATGGAGTCACTATTCTGAGTCCGTCAATTTTAGGTTCTGTCAAAACAGCATTTTCCAGTAACACTTCATTGTAGTCACTGGCCTATGAAGATTTCACTTGTAAATGAACCATCGCTCAACAGGTGGTCCTGAAAGAATGGGCTGAGAAACAGCTTCATGACCGTGGTTCTGACGGAATACTGCATGTGCTTCCTTCTCCAGGTGGATACGATCAGTTTGAACACTGCTGGCACACTGCTGGCCTCAGGCACCAAGGAAGGCACAGTGAACATCTGGGACCTCACCACAGCCACCCTGTTACACCAGATTCCATGTCATGAGGGGACTGTAGGCGACACTGCTTTCAGCCCAGGTAGCATCCTTTTTTAATACAGATGATACCAGGAGAGCTGTAATTATTATTTTGAAATAAATAAGAATGTAAAAACAGTTTTCCAGGAGGCTCAGTGGTAAAGAATCAGCCTGCCAATGCAGGAGATGCAGGTTTGATCCCTGGGTCAGGAAGATTCCCCTGGAGAAGGAAATGGCAACCCACTCCAGTATTCTTGCCTGGACAATCCCATGGGCAGAGAAGCCCGGTGGGCTACAGTCCATGGGGTCACAAATAGTTAGACATGACTGAGCAACTAAATGACAAAAATGCTACTTGCTGATAAAAGGGGTTTTGCCTGTGGGTTAAGGCTGCTTTGTGGGAGAACACAGTGCATATGGCATGTGTACCTATTAGAAAAGCTGTATCGGATATTTTTCTTAATTGCTCAAGTCACTGGAGAAATTAGGGTCATCAGCCCAGTGCCTTAAAAACAGAAGCCTTTCACAGAGAGGATAGTCCTCACTGGTTAATATAACAAATGGCTCACATGAACATTATTGGGCTCCTGGACTCAGAAATGAAATCTCAGATGATTTAAAGCCGTAACCTGCACCCTGTCCCGCCCCGCGTTGCAGACAGTCGCCACATCCTGAGCACAGGAGCCGACAGCCATCTGAATGTCATCGACGTGCAGACGGGAATGCTCATCTCTTCCCTGACTGCGGACGAGCCCCAGAGGTACTCCCGGGTTACTCCCGATGAAGACGTTTATAGATAGGCTCGCAGTCACCACACTGGGCCTGCTCTAGCCCGTCCTTCCTTCCTGACGAGGGATGACTTCCAAATCCTCCTTGCAGGTGCTTTCTCTGGGATGGAAACTCCGTTGTATCCGGGAGTCAGTCTGGGGAGCTGCTCGTCTGGGACCTCCTCGGGGGAAGGGTCAGCAAGAGGATCCAGGGCCACACGGGTAATGACGGTGTCTGCTGCTGACCTGCCTCTTCTCCCCACGTGCTCCAGCACCTTTTCCCACCAGTGGACACGCTCTTCTCAGGCACAAGCCCCTGGGGCCTCTGTGCTGTGAACGTTCCCCTCCAGATCCTGGCCAGACTGGCCACCTCAATCTATTTGTTCTTTCAGGATTTAGATCTATGTTGGCAGACATTTGACTCCAAAATGGAAAGTTTTTACATTAACTTCTAAATAGAAAAAAAAGTAAAAGGTGTAGATTTCTTTAACACATGCATAGAGTTTTTATTGTTTTATATATATATAGATACATATATTTATATATATAAATAAATATATATATATATAAAAGCAACTTTCTTGGTGGTTCAGTGGCTAAAACTCTGCGTTCCCAGTGCAGGGGGGCCCAGGCTCGATTCCTGGTCAGGGGATTAGATTCCACATGCTGCAACTAAGACCCAAATAAGTTTTTAAAAAACAGGCAACTTCCCTGGTGTCCAGTGGTTAGGGCTCAGTGCTTTTGCCACATGGGGCACAGGTTCAATCCCTGGTCTAGGAACTAAGATCCTGCAGGCCTTGTCATAAAAAAAATAATAATAAATTACAGAAAAAACAGTCTTGCTCCCACTGATTTCAACCTCCCAGGTCCCCTCCTTGGAGGACTTCTCCAGCTGGTGACCTGGTGTGTCTATTATCCAAGGATGTGTTGTGTATGTCTATGTCCTTCTGCCCGTTGGTTTCTTAGTTTTCTTACATTTGCACGTTTTCCCTTTGAGCATTTGGAGGAGAGTTCATTCTTGTGCCGATGGTTACAAGTAACTATTGACAGCCCACCTTCTCCCTCTTCCCACTGTCACTGTTGTGTGTGGTTATTTCTTCTCAACATTGTACATTCAAGTGAGGTCTGTGCCTGCCTTCCTCCACTCACTAGCATTAAGTAACATTTTGACTCCTGATAGAAATGGAAATCAGCACCCACACCAGTTCCCCACTTGTCCCTCTCATCTGATTCCTAACTTGTTGCAGGTGTAATATTTGTATTGTTACACATCTGTGATTCCCAGTTGTTTTAGCTGTGGCTTTACATCTACATGGTTTCCTAGTCTTCCCAAGTTCCTTGTTCTAAGCACTTGAGCTCAGGCAAAGATTGTTTCACAGGACAAGATGATGTGGTGCTCACCCCTAACCCCGTCTCTCCTTGCAGGTGCCGTGACATGTATGTGGATGAACGAACAGTGTAGCACTGTCATCACAGGAGGGGAAGACAGACAAATCATGTTCTGGAAGTTGCAGTATTAAGTGCCTTTTCCTCAAATATTTTTGAACTCTATTTAAACGTACTTTTAAACCAAACTTTTAAACGAATTGGTAAATGTGCAATTATAGTAATTACAAGTTTCACCACATGAGAGATTTGTGGTTTTAGACTTTATAAATCATGGTGACTTCATTGAAAGCTGTTAGTTGTCATCCTCTAAGGCGGACGAAGATGTGGGAGATTTGGGGAGTGAACATCTGTGAGGCAGGCAGTTGTCCCAGGATGCTGACGATCAGAAGGCGAGTCTGGGTGAAGAGAACAGCTGAAAGATAACCAGCTAACCTCCCGAAAGCACTGAACAGTTTAAGGACTTCACAAGAAAACCTGAGTATTCTCCGCTGTTGTCAAGTTACTTGCGGCATGCCCGCTGGACTGGGGATGTGTGTTTTCATGGAGTGGTCACTTTCTATAACCTGCTGGCTCCAGATTCTGAGAACCTGGGCAAGGATTAGCAGTTCTTATAACAGTTTACTGTGTATAGGAACGGTTTATTTCATTATGGCTGTTAAATGCTCATCTTTTCTATGACATTAAAAATATTTTTCTGTAATGAAATTCTTTTTCTTATTTAAATGACTTAGCACAAACTATAGGTACTTCAAATGTTGATCCTTCTAGAAAACCATCCTTAGTACTGTGTAACCCTGTACTTCTGGAACTATCTTCAGAGCCAAGTACAGACAGATAATGAGGAGGAACATCACTGAAAAACCTGAATTGGTTGGCTTTTCTGAATTCTACACAAGGTAAGCCATGAATCAGTAGCACTGATTATTTTTTACTCAACCTCTGAACGACAGAATGCATGTGAGGTAAGATTTTTCTGTTATTTAAAAACCGCTGGTGTATCCTGAACGTTAAAACATGGCTTGGGTGTTGCCAGGAGAATCAGTAGGCTTGTCGAGGCCCTGCTACTCGGCCTCCAGCGTGTCTGGGCTTCCAGGCTGAAGGTTCTTCTCTGGGCACTCAAGGCCTCTCAGCACAGAGGGCTTGTCCCAGGCTCCTGGGTGTTGGCCACTCTGGGAGAGGACTCTCCTACAAGCCTGACATTTTCAAATGATGCAATAACAGACAGACTAGAACTTAACTTTATTTATACATTTTTAATTAAAATAGAGTAGGCATAAGCCAAAGAGAGAGAAAAAAATCAGGAAAACGTGTCATTCTGTGAGCAGGGAGGAGGCAGGAAATGGAACACAAGACCAGGACAGTGTCCTGAGACCTTCGCGGGGCAGCGAGGTTACATACGGTGTAAATGCCACAATCAGGCCTTAGCCCACTTAATCTACACATGAAAGGAGGAGTCAAGGTTCATTCTATTTAGTACAAGAAATTTTACATTTAATATATAGTGCTTCATTTCTCAAAAAGTGATATCAGTTACTTTTAGAAGAAAGAAGTTCCCACTACACAAGGAAGGACTAGAAAATCTCAAATGCAAGTCAGCAGCTGTGCTAGCTCGGGATGTACTGTCAGACGGCACGGGGCTAGTGTACATCTCAGGTGAATGCAGAACTGCGTCTGGGTTTAGAAAGGCAGCAATTGTTACATTTTGGCTTTTATTCTAGATGCTTAACTTAGTTAAGGCGACAGTTCAAGCGTATTAAGTGAAGGTAGATAAAATGTAATGACAATCGATAAGTCTCTTGCAGCTACACACACTGTCTAATAATGCTTACATGGAATGAAACCAGTGTTACTAAGCTGGTATTACACACAGAACTGAAGAAAAGTAATTCTAAATGCACTATGGTGACCCAGTAAAAATGCAAATACAGCACAGAACTAAAGCACTGCTCGATATCAAGGTGAAGGTGATGGTTCTAACAGAGCTGAGCCTGTAGCAGTCATCCTACTCACAAGGCTTGCAAAAGCATCAGGTTTCCAGAAAAGAAACTAGTCTGTGAAAGTCTTTTCAACTGTAAAACCAGGGTTAAGGCTACAACTATCTTGATGTCTGAACAAGATATACTGGATCGAACAGTAAGATTCCCAGCCCTACTGTAAGACAGAAGTCCTCATGCAGCATATGCTCGCTGGCTCCTAGAAAGCTTCATGTGCATAATAGAAAGGTCAGTTGCCCAAGACGTAAACAGGAGAACTTCTGGCAAGTTTCCAGTGTGCCGTGACTTCTAAACCTCAGGAATGGTGTGATCCATCAAGCTTTTCATAATGCTTGGCGCCATCCTACAAGACAGTTACTTTTATGAGATACTGAGGGTTGGGTTTCTTTTTTCCAAACTGCTACAATGATTCAAGAAAACTCTAATTCAAACTCAGGACTGTTAGCATCAAGTGGCAATGGGGCAGGTTTTTTAATCAGTTCAGCTCTAAGGGTCTCAGGTAATCTAGCGGATTGCAAATAAGCTATCTATCCTGGCCAGTAAGATACAGGTTAAGTCCTTGAATACTTGTATGTTAAGGCTGAATGGTTAAAAAAGACAATGCTATGAACTACAGGGAAATGTGTGTGGTTTTTCTGGGGTGGGTGGGGAGGCTATCACTGATGTAAGACAAGTGAACTCTTGAAGGATTAGTCCTGACAATTCTCCCCCCAACAACCCCCAGAAGGAGCTAGCTGCATTCTATTCCAGCTTCTGGGTAAACAAAAATTCCATTACAGCAGTTACATTTTTTAATGTTTAAATATCATTTCCACATTCACGGTAGATACTGAAAGGACTGTGCTGGCTGAGCCAGGACAGAACATACGATGCTCCCGGGCAGACAGCCCCAGTCACCCCTGTTTTATTCTCTCTCAGCTTCCAGCCCTCACTCCTGAGAACTTCCAAAATGTAAATAATTTAAATACTTCAAATTTCTAAATAATGCCAATGTCATCTACTAAAGAACCAAAGGTTTGAGAAGCTTGAGAATTAAAGAAGTACAGAGCCTCTATGAAATCATATGAGCACAGAATCAAGTCAAAGAATTCTCTACTTACCGTTTAATAATATGTTCAAAGATAAAAGCAGGCATGATTGTAATAGTAACTATATTTCCAGCTGTGGACAATATGTCTGCGATTTGAGAGTCCTGTTGAAAACAATGAAAATTCTGAGAGGCTTTATTAAATTTAAAACTAAGTTATTCTTGGTAAACAAATATATATGTTCTGAGGTTTTGCTAATGTCTCTAAAATCCTGACTCCTGGTATTTAAATTTTTTCCAGTTTCTTTACCAAGTTTTCATTCATTCATTAGAATCACAACTTCATCAGTGGCAACAAAATTAAGTAAACTACATTGAATATATTAGCCAACATAGCATTCTTTTTCTAGAGATTAAATAATTGTCCCCATATACAATATTACCACATTCCCTCTGCTAACATTAATTCTTAATGAAAACCTTTAAACCTCAAAATAGTTCTATTTAGGAATTTGTAGAAGGCATAAACCATAAAAATGAAGTACTAATTTAACCATAAACTATTACTTATTTCCTACAACCCCTGGACTGAAAAAAGCAATTGGAAAAAACAGCAACCATTCATTCAGAATCTCATCAACACCTTCACTGCCCAGGTCTCCACAGAATTCTAGTTCAAGGGGCTTCAGAGATCATACCCTGAGCCCCAGCACAGAGGCCACAATTCCAGAGGTAACATGAGTGCACAGCCAGCACCCGAAAGAATGTCTCCATTTTGGTCAATAACAGCACCACCCAAAC